>NC_137540.1:14702306-15200437 GCF_963082525.1 Nesoenas mayeri | reverse complement strand
TTTGTACTAGAAAGCCATACAAAGCATTTAGTTGGCACTTAGCCATATACCAGCTTAAGTTTAAGACAAAAAAGTGGCATTATTACATGGCAAAGGTTGAATCTAGTAATTAGCACTATAGGTTTTTTTAGAGCACTTCAGGCTGAATCCTCTGTGTGGGGTTTATTTAGCTTTGTTAAGTTTTTGTTCATTTTCTTGTTGAAAGAAGAATAATAGGTCATAAGCTGTCATCATCAATAAACAAGGATGATTAGTTGCCTCTTATTAAACTTGATAACATTTCAGCAAGCATAGAAATATTATTAGAATTGAGTCGTCGTATAAACAGTCTTCAAGTCTGGCTGAGGCACTGCTTGGTTCAAGGCAGCCATAATGAAGCATCATCAAAGAATTCTGTCCTCATGGTAAGGTGAAACCAGTAAAGTCTCCAGAAAAAACTTCAGGTAACAACTATACTGCACATTTAACTGCAATCAGGCTTAAAGCAGGGAAGAATAAACACTATTTTATGTGACCCACCACAGACTTCAACTGTTCTTTGTGTTCTATTTATACAAACTTAATAATAAGATCAAAATTAATGTGAATAAATTGCAAGTATCCCTTACTGTCAAAGTTTGTTTACCTTCCTGTTGTCTGCACACATCTTCCCACTTCTTGAAGATTTTCTGTGGAGCATTTTATCCAATAAGAAACAGAAACACAAGAGCATCAGAAATATTTATCTTTTTAATGAAATATTCGGTGATTAAGGAATGAAAAAAAATTAATAATATCTTACACATGTAGGGAAGTTTTCCAGGTAATATAATTGTCAAAAGTAATTAAAGGGTCTATTGCAATTAACATCAACCACAAATCTTCCCTTTTCACACCTTTACAGTTCAATGATTTTCAGCTTTTAAAAATCTGAAGCCCACCAAATTTTTGAGTGAAGATGCAGATCCCCTCAAAAATTTTTCACATACATATAGCATTGTAGAACAGACATCGACTTTTCTTCTGCTTTTCTTAATTGTGTTTTGCAATTTCCTTGGAAATAATCCAAATTCTAAGCTACTCGGGCAAGCAATCTCTGGTAACCAGACTCTAGATACTGTTTGGAAAACGTTTATTTCAGTTCACTCCTTTATTTTCCTCATGAGTATGAGGATGCTCATGACTGTAGATGCTTTAAAGCTCTATCTTTCTTTATTTAACTCATTTTTCACACAAAAGTCAGTTCAAAAACACCATCTTCCAGAAGATTCAAGTATTTGTTGTTTTTTTTTTTCTTAAGGAAAAACTGAGTGAGGAGATGAAACATAAGAACAGGCTGCCCAGGTAAGTGGTGGAATCTCCTTCCTTAGGGATGTTCAGAACCCTGTTGCATGCAGCTATAAGCAACCTACTCTAACTGGACCTGTTGGAGCTGGAGGCTGGACTAGTTGATTTCTGCAGGTCCCCTCCAGTGCACATAATTCTGTGACTGTGCTGGAGGTGACATTATAGAGGTGTGGTAGATAATCCTAGAAATTCAGCAACTGCACACATTTCAAACATAATTTTCTAGTGATCTTCAAGCTTCCATGGCTTTACCCATTATAATATTTGTGTTGTCCCATTGCTACACTTTTATAAATTCACCCAACTCAAATCTCCTCCAGAATAACAGCCATTTAACTGCTCCTCTGGGTTAGATTTGTTTTGAGCAACTCCTACGTGTATCGTTGTCCAGCACTAAAATTCAAAGTCTGTGTAGGTCACAGACACCATACTAGCAATAGGTAGATAATCCTCCAATTACTGGAAATAGTAGCAATTCTAATGGATTCAATCTAGCTGCCCAGAAAGCAAAGTGTGTTCCCTGAGGACTGAAGGATTTTGGTTTTGTCCTTTATGGTTCTGCTCAAATTCTTAAGGTAGCACAGAAGGACTTGGGATAGCTCACAGAAACTTCCAGAAAACAGGCCTAGAAACAGGAAATTAAGTTAATGCGATGTCAATCAAGCCTATAAATGCAGTACATCTGAACCCAAAAGGGCACAAATTTAATGCACACACTGCACTACATTTATTTAGACCATTTGTTTACAGTCCAGATACTTCTAAGACATGGCAGCCACAACTTGGTACCTGCTTGACTTAGAATGTTAATTTAAATTTAAGATTATTTTTCCATTTTTCCATGCAGTTGTACATTAATGAGGTGGCTGATTCTGCCTCTAAAGAAACAGTATGATTTAGGGTTGACTTAACTTCGAGCCCTCTTAGACAACCACAATAACTGGTCATTGTTTCTTCTTTTTTTCAGTAAGTGTAGCTTTGATCACATAAGTCATGTGACCTATGTAAATTCACCTTTATTTAAAGCTGCATAAATTGGATTGTTTTCTGGAATGCAACGCCATGTTCTTTACAAATTATCTGAATTCTCTGTTCCTCTATGTACAGTTTTGCATTTGCTCAGTGACAGTTATGCACCTCATTATTTACTATTCCATCAATCTTAGTTTCACAAGTAAATAATATCAGATTTTTTTTCCCAGAAAAACTCAATAATGTGGTGTTATCTCCCAGACAAAGTCAAATAAAATTTTTCCTCTGAATATTAAAACTCAAAATGAAGTATTGAAATGCACCATTTCTCATCCTTCTAACAGAAACAATAATTACAGCATTGATACTGTATATTGCTGTTTTTTTCAATTGGGATGCCCTGTGTTTATAGGTGCATGACAAATGCCCATTTGTCTATACAACATATGGATATGAGTCTCAACATTTTTCTGCTGGCAGCAAGTAAGTAGTACAGTTTGAAATCCTATGGCCTCTAGCTGTAGCAGCTAGTCTACCTGAAAAAAATAACAGCTTATCAATTTGCTGAGTTAGATCAAGAAGCGCTATATAATTCTAAGTCCCATGTGGAGACTAGTGTGGTTCCAGCATGACAGACTTTTTCCTTTTTTTTTTTACTGTTTTCTTACAAAAGTAGGAAATTTCATACTAAATAATTGTATTAAAGGTTAAGACTATAAAGCAAAACACTCCAAAACATAGGAAATAAATGTGTGCTGCGCAGTACAGCTGAGATCCCTTAGGCACAAAAGCTATGATCTGAATGCTGCCTTGCGTAACATGCACATAACACCATGTTTCCTTCCCTTTCCTTCTCCCCGCTCTTTGCCTCTGAGCCATAAACACCCACCTTCTTTCATTAGGAAAAGCCTAAGTGCCGTGAATGAGTTAGCTTTGTCCTTTGGAAAAGAAGAATTGCGATATCAAATCAAGTTCACCTATCCCAGGACCTTGTCTCCAGTGATCCTAATACTGACCAATAGCTGATGTTCCAGATACAGTGTAAAAATAAAGTATCTAGGGCAAAAGTTCCCTAAGAGTTCAATAATTTTTGCAGCTCAAGAGTTTATAAAACTGATGTACTGAGTATTCAAATTAACAGGAACACAGCTTTGAATTAAAGTAGTACTATATGAATACAAAGACTGATGTAAAACTGGACCAAGCTTGACACTCAAAATCAGTGGAAACTTTCTACTCTAAATTTCATTCTGCACTAAAAATGGATAAGGAGAAAAATGAAATTCCTAAAGTTGCTGTGAAGATAAATTTCTTAGGCTTTGTGAAGCAGTTCTTCAGCTAAAGCATATAACAAGGGAGCACACAAGGAAATTAATAATTTTGTACTCTGCAGGGTTTGGATGGCAAAGTAAATAAAACTAAAGGCCATGTACCATAGGATCCAGTAGAAGCACACTTTGAACTATTAACCCCATAGTGACCACTGTACATCTGTGTACAATGCGTGTATAATCTATATATAAACACAGTGTATAAGACAGAAGACCTGTTGTGAGATAAAACAAACAAAAACATACACACATAACAAACCCACATGCAAACAAGCAAACAAAAAAAAAACCCAAAACAAACAAAAAACCCCACCAAACAACACACACAAACACCTCTATGTGAACTGGTAATTAAAACCTTTCCAACTATACATTCATTGAGTAGCTGAATAAAAATTCCATAGATACCCTGCATTCTGACATTTGAAAACCTGTTATTCTACTTCCCTACACTTTTTCTTAATGTGTATCTCTGGGGTGCAAAATACATATATCTAAATTCACACGAAGTCTACTGATAGACTGAATTAATTTTCAGCATCCTTTGATATGCAGAAAATACTTCCCTTTTGGTTATCTTACTTTGAAATATATACATGGAATATGCAGGCCCTGGAACTAATTCTTAGAGTACATTAAATGGTTGAAATAATTAAATTTAAGTATTTTAAGGTGGTGTGTTTTTGGTTTTTTTTTTTCTTTTTCTGTGTACTCCAGTTGAATTTTTTAGCATCTTCTGTTTAGGTACTAAGAATTTTTAATGTCCTAAGTTAAATAACACGTTATAATAATGTAAAACTAGGCATTTCTCTTCCTACAGTTGATTCTGAAGCAATTCACAATGAATAACTGCCTCATGTCTACCAGAAAACAACAATGAAATTTACTCTGAAACCTCAGATATGCAATTTCTGAAAAGCTGAAGTGTAAGAATAATAAATAGATGATACCTTCTTCTCACAAAAAGGGGGCTATTGATGAGATATTCTCCTCTTTCTCCTGTAGGTCATTTCAACAAATAGCTTAATTCCGTAGCAACACTTTCAAAGGCATATTGAAACCTCCAGGCTACTTAACATCATGTTGGACCCTGCACTGCTGAGCCTTGACCAAGCCTGTCCCAACCACAAGACTTGCTACGTGCAAGATCAGTTTACAGAAAGTTGCCTTGGTGTCCAAGATGAGTAACAGTGCAAGAAACCATACACGTCATCAGATCCCCACAGAAGATCTGCACAAGCCACAAGCAATGGGGAAAGACCTACCCTGGCTTTTGGTACCAAGATGAATTTCACTCCAAGAGAAAACACTGTTGAGAGCTGTGACAAGCAGAAAGATAGCTCTCAAAACAATTTTATGCAAAGCATATTGAATCCTTATTTGACTTACAGATCTTTTGAAATGTGTGTCGTTGAACATGTGCTTATGCATACATTTATGCATACACTTTCCCTTTCTTGAATCACTGCAGAGGTTTTTCTTGACAAATTTATCTCCTCTGAAGTCTTGTGTCACACCTCACGAGTGACAACAAAAGCTCATAACAGCATATTGCACACTTTTAAAACAATTACTTATATTGTTTAGGAGAGAAGTCTGGGTATTAAGAAACCTAATCATTAGGAAGCCTTTGGATGCATTTTGATTCAAGGCTTGCTCCTGTGCAAATCCAAGTTTCACTTCCAGGAAATGCAGTAAGACAGAAACATCTGGGTGTACAAGGCAGTAGTATCTTCCCAACCAACATCAATACAGAAAGAAAAATGAAAACTTGTCTTCAGTAAATAAACAGGCAACAAAGTAGCACTGCCTTTGTCTGGCTTTTGTCCTGATACAGGTTCTGCTTCCAGAATTTCTTAAACATTTGCTTTTATTGCTGTGCTACGGTCAAGTGAAAACTCAGGTTGTTACTAAAAAGTCACTAAGCAGAGTTCCT
This sequence comes from Nesoenas mayeri, assembly GCF_963082525.1. NCBI lineage: Eukaryota > Metazoa > Chordata > Aves > Columbiformes > Columbidae > Nesoenas > Nesoenas mayeri. The sequence goes on along the minus strand of NC_137540.1, from coordinate 15,194,872 downwards.
GATGATGTACATTTGAAAGTTATGTCTAAAAGTACAATTGATTCAGCTGACCTTTCCATGTTACTGTGAATACAGATATTTTAATGGCTAATGCATGAAGATACTGCATGAGTCATACCATACTTCTATTTGCTTTAATCTTCTACTGTAAGTATGTTTAAAAGCACCAAAAATGTCAGTACCATAAAAATAAAACACACCCAAAAACTTAGCTATAATGAAACCTATGAGATTTGCCATTTACTTTCACCTGAAGAACACTGGTTAAAAGATTAACCTGAACTCCTTCAGTTAGGTGCATGTAAAGGACAGCACACAGTGTTGCAATGGCCAAGAAGGGCCTTGCAAAATCAGTACATATGCACTCCTAGCAGGTGTCTATACCACAGAATGCAAAGCAATTTGCAGCTAATACCTAACCCAAATTCCAAATCTCAGCAGCACAAAGTTTGCATAGGAAGACTTATCCTGCTGGAATGTGATTTATCTTGACTCAGTGCAGTCCCAATGAAATAAATGGTGCACCTTGTTAAGCAAAATGGTGTTCACTGTGCAAGGGGCATTACAGCCGTTCCCTCTGTTCATGTATTGCCACAACTGTGTTTCAACTAAGCCATCACCTCTCCATTCTTTGCCCTATGGGATGTCAAAACTAACCCTGACTAACATATGCAGAAAGCAGGACAGGTATTAGGAAATAAAGGCAAGTCCCCTTCTAACCACAAAGTGCTTGTTGTTTGTCTCAGTAAGCAGTGCTCAGTGTCAGAAATATTACCACTGGAACATCAATCCACTAACACACTACTATATATGGCTGTGGGCATGCTCTGGTTTGCTGATGGGGAAGCATTTTCTGTGTAAATTAATTGCTGCTTCTTGAGCTGTCAAATGTATAAAGCGTACAAAGCAGCTAGAAACCACCCAATAAAAGCATATTATCTAATAAACCCAACCTTCATTAGAAAAAAACTCAGAATAACATTACACTGTGTGTAGAGTGACTTTTTTGATAGAATAATAGAGGTTTGTCATATTTGTAACATGTAAGTAACTAAAAAGCTTTCACTCCTAAAATATCTCTTAGATAATTTAAATGCATATAATTTTTGCAGTGACAAATTAAAGCTTGGAGACTTGGAAATTCTATCTGGTGAAGGGTTGAATAGTTTGTGTAGAGGAAGAGGGATTACGTGCCAAGGCAGGAAAGGAGGTTGGCAGCTTTAACCCACCTTCACATTCTCAGGGGTTTAAAGCTGGTCCTTCACAGAAAAATGTAACAGTATTGCACAATGAAACAATCTCAGACTGATCCATGAACAGCTTCAGAAGGCAAGTACTTGAAAATGTCTCTGAGAGACAAGACTCAACCTTCCTTCTCTCAAAACTGAAATTTCAGTTTGAAAAATACACTAGGTTACTCTTCCTCATGTCCATGATACGATCAGTTAGGTTTTAGTCACTATATCTTCAAGTGTAAGAAATCCGTCTTTTTGCTAAGGAGCAAGTGTGAGAGAGGTTTCAAGATTAAGAATCTGAGGAAAATCAGCCTGCTACCTAAAACTGTCTGCAGCTTCTGCAGACCTCCCTGAGCCCAGTCCAAGGGACTGAAGTAGATGGGGCAGCCCTGACTTCTCTCAAACGCTAAGCCAGTGTGACAATCTAGCTTAGGCAGCCCACAGTTAAGCCTATGCTGAAACTCATACTTTATTATCTGTGTTATCTTTTGTCATTGTTTTTCTTAAGTCTAAAACAAAAGCCACAGAACATCTTTACTTTTCAGCATGAAAAGCATAATATTCAGACAAAATAATGTTTGATCCCGGGGAAATGGTACACTCACGCACTAATACTTGTGAGGAGGTAGATGGTCCATTCCAGAGAGCAGTACAGATTTTATGGACTCTCAGTGGGCCACAAAACATTGATGTCCAAGCATAAGTGGCCCCAAGATACCAGATCATATTGATCATTACATTGTTCATAGAAAAGTTTTGTTAGAGTATTTCAAAGGGTCTCTTGAATTTAGTAAATTAAAATTGTTTTCACCCTCTGATACTAGAACAAAGATTCATGTTACTAAGGATACCTGCCTGTACAAGTGTCTAGATAAGAAACTAGCAACAAAAAACATCCTAAATCAAATGTTAATAAGGTGGGGTTTTTTTCTGTCATAATATTTACATACCCCAAAAGTATGACTATATTGTTAAAAAGGAACTCATTCGGACAACCTGTATAAATCATTAATGGCTTTGCTGCTTATGAATCTTTGATACCTCTATCCAAAGAGATGTCAGTAGAACACTTACAGTACACCTTGCAATCCAATGTTCTGTTTTTATTATAAATGCAAGTTGTAACTTAAAGTAGTCAGAATTTCAAAACATGAGCTTTTCAATACTGAATGAAATTTCTGCTGCTATCTTCTTATAAAAGCAAACTGCAAGATCCTAAAACAGGGACAGACTACATAAAATCTCAAACATTTCCTTAGACAAATGAATAAGTATGCAAAGGGAATCAAAGCTGAATGTATAAATCCAAGATGTGCGAAAGAACAAAATATGCTTGGAGTGTCTAAAACCACCGGCAGACAATCTACCTGTCTATCATCAGACTATCAACTGAAAGATAAAGAAGGCTTATAGAGGGAAAAATACTCTTTTCATAGCACAAGGTGTGTGTGTTTGTGGGGGGAAGCCAAATAAAAATGAACAAAAACCCACATGGACAATGTTCTTAATATGCTTGAGCCTATCTATGCATGCATTAGTCAATGCATGTATAATGAACTATGTACCAAGAACCAACTAAAACCTTAACACAAAGATAAACCATCAGTATATATTTACAGCAGAATACCAATACACAATCATGTCCTCTATCTCTGGAGATAAAAACAGGTTTGTACATAGCATAAAATATATTTTATCAGGCTAAATGCCATAACTTAGAAAAAAAACCAAACCAAACAAAACAAAACAAAAGAAAATCATGCACAGAAATCCTTATTTGAATAATTAAAGATTGTATAAGTTTCATACTATAAAAGCTGGCCTAAGAAAAAATATACTATTTACACACCTGTTTTGCGTGTGTTCTTAGACCTTTGTTGTTACAGCAAAACACCATTGCTTCTAGCAAGAAAGATCAACCATTTTTATATGATTTTATGCAATTATTGGGATTTGATGAAAGATGTGTTAACTGAACACACTCACCTACTTAAATTGTTACCCAATTTCTCAACAAAACTCAACATGAATGATCTTCTAAAGCATGTCTCTAAAACACTGAACAAAACGAAAACACTCTTACTGTTTTGTCTGCTACGATATTCATAAGGTTTTGGGGGATACTTTCAAACAGCTAATGAAACTGTACACAACCAAAATTACATTTTAATGTCTGTGAAAGTAGTATCATTCCAAACAAACAAACCAACAAACAAAGTGAATCAACATTTAGGATGCAAAATGCTTTCAGGTAATTTCCGAAGAGAAGCACTGAAAAGTAATTCCAATAAAAATACAAGGAAAGTAACAGAAACACAGTAACAGAAAGAATAGAACTTTTAAAATGTTTACTGAATCTAAGATTAAATAGTTGTCAAATAAAAGTGCTTTTTAGAATATTAAACAAATATTAAATCATCTCAGTTAAACATGAAAAGAAATACCAGACAATAAAGTTTCAGGTTATTAGCACAATATCCTTGCAAATTCAAAATAACATAAAGTGTTTCAGTATTCTGTGTGAATTTAGATGGAAAACATTTTGTATAAATTTTCTTAAAAAACATTTTGTGTAAATTTTATCATATACAACAGTTTAGGCATTGACTCTGTAAAAAGATATTTCTAAGTATGAGAGCTTTAAGTGGCTGACTTTGATTTCTCAAGTATTTTGGTCTCATCTAACCACTGCATGCTGCAAAAGTGCTTGACACTGAGCAAATGTTATTGTATGACTTGGTCTTACAATAATCAGCATCTAATTAAAAGTCAAACAATACAGTTTATACGAATAAAGCTCTAGGTTACCTGCAAAATGAAATTGTTCCAAGTACAGAGTATTATTTTCACTGTTCTGTCTATTTGATTACTCTTGGATTAATAGATCTCCCAGGAAAAGCATTATTAAAAAAGAATTTTTGTTATAGGGAAAGACGTTTTGAACATACTTGTTATTGGAACATGTATTAAGGGGCAGCCATTACCAGTAGATTTTGGATTTGTTGCATCAAAGAAGAAGGGTGAAGACAGAAAAAGAAGAAACACTGCTCATTCCTCTGCTATGCAGATGAAGAAGAGAAACCAGCAGTAAGTTTTGAAGATGGTGTAGGCATACCAAGAGAAACGACAGAAAAATAAATGTTCTTAGTTTAAAAGGAAAGTAAATTGTATAAAAGGTGGGTAGCAAGAAGGTAGATTCAGCAGATAAACTGGAAGTTGAATACAGTACAGCTTTAGCCAGTGGATGAGGAGAGCTAAGAGGTGCTCCAGAAGAGACCTCCGCAGGATTTGGCACTAGCAGAACTGGAGACAAAACAAACCTATGAGCTGCAGTGTCTGGAACTGTGGTTAAGGACATAAAATTGTGGGGTTTTTTTTATTTAAGCTATGATTTCTACACATGACAGTGATACATTCAAATGTAAATCAAAGTGAAGACATGCAAAGCAGGTGGTTGTGTGTTATATGCACCAGACTGTATGAAGTATCCATAAATCATAAGTAAACCTGATGTGACAAACTGCTTGTAACATTTTTACTAGAATGGAATTAGGTTTAATCTCTCAAAATAAGATTAATAATGGCTAATTAATTTATGCTCCCTCTAAACCAGTAGGTAGAGACATGCAGCCAGCATAGTTATGATGACGTCTAACTCGCTTGTCTCCAACACAATAAATTTATATGAGGTTTCCTCTATGCAAATTGAAAATAGGTATCTGATCCAAAAGAAAGTGATGCTGTAAGAAACAATTTACAAGGCCATGTGGGCCATACTGAGTAATGCTCCTTGTGCTATAAATTAGCATGATATGAAATCCATCTAAGTCAAAAGACTTCTTTTTTTGACCTGCACTCTGAAATACAAGATCATGTAAGTGACAAGACAGGTAATAAGTTTGTAATTGTCCACACTTATTTTGTATTAAAATTCCAGTGGTAAGGTTAGAATCACGTATTCAGTGAAGGATTTTTTTTTTTACATACAGGAATGAGCCATTATTAAACAAAGTAACAACAGATGAGGTCGAGAAAGCTCAAAGGCTGATCCTTGTAAAGCATGTAAAGTCTCAGCCACAATCCTTGATCTGCTGGCTATACCAACAGAGCAAACTACTTGCATGCACAAGCTCTTGTGATGGTTTCTCTAAATTCTGCTTTCAATGCGACCCAAAAATTTTGCAAGGTCTCTGTCACCTTTCTGTCTGTATTTAATATGTAAACCAAACTTTGATTTTCAGGAAGAGGGGGGGAATAAATAAATAAATAAACTAATTAATTAATTAATAGGGGTTGGGGTCTTGAGCTCTGCAGAGCTTCTCTTGGCAAAGTAATGGCCAAGTGGAAAGTTATCAAAGAAAACTCTCTGTACCATTCTACACCTGATATTATTTAGGTGTGACTGAAGGACACTAGTATTTATCGGCTGGCTACAGAGCCCAGCGGATAGGCACAAATAGACAAATAAATAGGTACAGCCAAAGTACCTTGTCCTGCCCTTCCTGCCTTAAGGATAAGTATAGGAAACAGCACAGCACCCGAGAGGTCACCTTTCCAGAGCTTTCACAAATTCTAGGCACGATCCACACATCGATTAAACTCCTACTGCATTACTCGAGTGCTTTTCCTTCCTAAATGAAATTTGCATTGCATGAAACCATCAAAGCCAACAGGTAGCCCAAAAAGGTCCAAAGGACGCAAGTGTATGGAAAGCAGGTATGTTTACCAGAACAAGCAGCATAAGAGAGAATCTCATTTTTCATACATTAAATAAAACAAACAAAAACCACCATACCTCAAAAGTCTGATTTTGCATGCATGGAGCAGAGTTCCTTGTGCTGAGTGACACCTTACTCACAAAATACTCACAGATTCTACAGAACTCCCAAGTGCATAAGGCATTTACCAATGGGAATATTGCTACCTGATCCAAGGGAGATTTTCAGCACTTAGCATTGCAAATCTGGACAAGTACAAACACAACTTCCAGTGATTAAATAAAGGATGACTTTCAAAGAAATAAGGTGAGAAGCAGCTATGCATTTGGGAACTGAGAAGACTATCCAGTCACAGCAGCACAATTTAAGTCACATTTTAGGAAAACAATCTGGATTTTCTTCCTGCTCCACCGTAACAACAAGTTTATCAGAGGTTCAGACATGGAGAACAGGTATCAGGACAGGAAGACAAAATTGTTTGGGTTACCTGAAAATACTATACTTGGATCTAGAATGTCCTGGATTCCAAAAGCAACTGAACCACAAAAGACTTTTTTTTTTTCTTTTAATATTAAATGTGCAAACTGTTACCTGCATTGATGAAAGCATGGACTCCTCTCTCCACTGCATTTAATATTTATGAGCTGGTTGTGAGCATACTGACTGTCTTACTCTTTGTACTGAACTGCGTGTCCTCAAACTGCAGAACCGAGCTAAAGGCTGAGGGCATTACAGCTTTAATGTCAAGAAAAGTAATCACATCAATATAATTCGAAATTATTCATAAGTCTATATAATTATAGAAGTGCATTTCACTAAGTTCAGAGTATTAAAATCACTTAATACTGAAAATATAGCCAGCATTTCAGGTAAAAAATGTTTGTAGAGAGTCAGCCCAAGAGCCCTCAGACTAAGGAACTTACATTTGCCAATAGTAGGGTCAAAAAGAACACAAAACTAGAAAGAAAAATACAAGTATTAAAGGAAGTGTAGCATATGTAACACAGTTTGAGAGGTGGATTACTCAAATCAAAGGTTTCAATAGATGTTGTAATGCTGAAAGCAGTTGTCTTCCATGAGCTCTTCTACTCCCCTACTGAACCAGCATAAAGTTTTACCATACTCAACTATCTATGGTGATGTATTTCACAGTTTATTGTCATTATTATTTCACAGCTTTACATTATCTTATACATATTGTATTGTTTGAACATACTTTGGAGAGCTACCTGAAATCAAAGGGGTTTTAATTGAGTAGCAGCAATGTAAATCAGGAAGGCATTTCAGATTTGAAGTGTGAAGAGTCCCGCTCAAGTATGTGCCTGTGCTGTTACCTTTATACTCAAGTATTTTGCGCTGGTATAGAACTTAAATCTGCTCAATTTTATGGATAATACCAGAACAATTTGTGCTTCTAGATTTACATCCTGCAAAAATATCTACTAAAAATTCTTCAAGTATAGGAAAAAAATCCTCAAATCAAATGTAAAAGTGGACATTTAATTAGTTATCTTTATGTATTACATTATAATGTAATTTTTTTTTTAAAGTAGACTGATGTCTGCAGTTTTGCAACTGAAATATTGTAGCAACAAAGGGGACCAGAAATTAAAACTGAAATAGGCTATAAGCTTACCATAAGTGAAAGTGACTGCTTTTGCCCCAGCTGAAAGGCCAAAAAAAAAAGCCAGCAGAGCAAAAAATGAACACAATTTTGTTTTTGACCCATTTTGAATCTAAAAATATCCTTTATGTTGTCATGTAAAAATTAAAGTGCTTAATAAAAGATTAGAGTCTATGACTATAAGCTGAACTACAAAAAAATTTACATGTTTTTTAATGTGGGGCTTTTACCACATACTTCAATATTTTTTAAATCACAGATTTTAAGATAGTAGAACACACAAAGTGAAAATAAGTGCATGGTATGTGATACCATTATCACACATATTTAGTATTAAAGGGATCATAACAATCCTGGGCTGGCTGAAGAGTAAGTACCATCAATAAAAGCTGTGGCAACTTAAAGTAATTTAGAATAACAGAAATATTAATTACAACATGTGCTGGGAAGAGACACCACTGACTTAGTAGAAGATAAACAGGTCTTGTGGTTCAGAAAAATCTTATTGATATGGAATTTTCCTTCTTTCCTTCCTTTCAGGGAAACACCAAGAGAAGACGTGCAGAGCTGGTACTCAAAAATCACCAGTGTTTTACATTCCATAACAGATGTCCAATTACAGCCAAATCAATCGCTATGGTTCTGTGTTAGGGTGTAAAATATTCAGGTCTAGCTTGCATTAGGCTGTCATCAAGTATATCTTGAAAGTGCTTTGCCGTTGCATGGCACTAGTGTTGTATCAAGATGTTTACAAGCACTGAGTAAATTCATACTCATATCACCGGAATTTCTGGATTTAGATTGGTGTCATGTACTATTTATCTAAAGTAAATGTGAACTGTTTGGCTGGATAGGATGTGGCTGCGCCATCCCGTTTTTTTCCACCAGGGCTAGCATGTGCCTCGTTCTGCTAACAGTTTACTCTGCTGCTTCTGTTCAAGATGTTGAAATGCTTAAAAGTTTGTTTCACTTGCATTTAGCACTTCTTGAATGTAAACATTTTATAAAAAGAAAATTTCACCTTGCTCTCCTTTAAAAATAAGCAAAAATCCAATTACAACTTTAAGGTTAAGTACTTCAGGCTATATCATGTCCTTAGCAAATCAGCAAATGGTGATTTTGTGCTCAGGAATAAGGAATTAGCTCAGTCCCACAAATGCATCACCATTATGGAGCTTCGTATTAAATGTTTAGAAGCCATTATACATTTGCTGCTCAACACTCTTGTTAAAAAAACTTTGGTCTTTCAGAGTTTTGCACATCTGACTTTGTCATAGAACATTTCCCAGAATAATTCAAATTGAACCTTACTATATATATAGGAGAAATGAGAAAAGGTACAGATACACTGTAAGCCTAGAACTGTCAGTACAGAATTTTCATTTTTGAGTTATCCAATGCAAGATGAAAGCTGTATCTTTTTTTCTGACTGTCTCTATAACATCGTAAGCAACGACATATACCTGAAGACAGTGACAGCTCAGGGCGTCATCCTTGACAATTCAAAAAGCTTTCCTTACACTGGGAAAATTTCTGCTTAAGTGAATTTACCAAATAACTGAGGCTTTCTTGTATTTTTATGCTTTTAATAATCTTGACTCCTAGGAACAATAAACTGACATAATACCATTGATGAAGTTATCAACATAAGATACATATTTACCTCAAGTTCACAAGTAATTTGGTTCCACACTGACATTCTTATATGTCCTATGAAATTTCTTAATGAATTCAGATTTCAAGAAAACAAAATAGAACATGTTACTGATGTAAGATCCTGGGTATACAAACTAATCTGCAGGTATCCAGAAAAAAATATGAACTTTCAGGGAAGCATCAGCTATCCTTCAGCATTTTCTATGGAAAACTGTCACAATTATTTGTTATTTTATACAGTATTTTCCCATCTATCGCTGCATTTAAAAACATTTGAGACAGCTGCTGATCTCAACTGAATATTTGGCAGAAGCTAAAAATCAAAGCATAGTATCAAAGAAGTTTGGGTAACACTCTCACTCAAATATGCTCGTTAGAAGGTAAGATCATAGCCTCTCCAAAACAAACCACAAAAAATGTGAGTATCGCAGCATCTGCCTATAGCACACCTTCTGTGATTAACTCCATAGAGAGCGGGGTTTTTGCTACTTTAAGGGAATACAAATCAACAAATAAAAGCATTCTCATTGCCTTATAATTTGCACAAAACCTTGCCTTTATACCAAGCATTTTCCCCTTTCTGAACTTTGTACTGATACTTCTTTGTGAGTTGCCAAGTTATCAGTTTACAGTCCACATGAACAAATCAAAGCATTTAATTTCCACCTTGCTGCCCTGACTCATTTTTCAGTCTTTATAAATACTATTAACATCTCATCTGTAATTCAAACCCAAAAGCCAGGTACCACCTTTAATGTGGATCTCTCCCTAGACCTAAGATATTTTAATGTCACTCCATCTTCCTACACAAATTTTCTAAAGAGAATGCTTTCTTGTGTGTCCAAACAGATGAAATTAGCACCTTAGCCTTGAATCTAACATATTTCCATCTTCTCTTGTCAGCCTTGACCCCCATCCATTTTACAGTATGGAAAGTGCTGCACAAAAAGTCAATTTTCCTCATTAATCGCATGGTACCTGTCAACTCTCTTTTCCTTCAAGACCTTTCTCTTCTCTCTGCGCTGAATAAAAAATGGTCTTGTTGTATCATTGGTTCCCATAAGCACTACAAAGATGCCACCCTCTTCTTTTCCCCACCAGTTCCCCAACTGTTGAATTTTCAAAGATCTTTCTACAGAGTCATTTTGGGACCATCTTTTACAGCTGGAAACAACTGCATATTTCTTAAAGGAAATTCACTATCTTCTTCCTCTTCTCCAAATTCTACCTGAGTGGTGATAGACAATGAAGCTTATAAAGGTTTTGTTCAAGGCAAGGAGCAGATGGGATGTAAATACTATTTTCCATGCCAAATAATTCTTTCTTATCATTATATGGTCCTATGTTTGTCATATTTTTCACTAACCTTATCATAAATTTGTGCTTCTTGCCATATGAAAGACTTTTCATTATATATTTTATCTTATTCCATACAGTGGGCACATGGACAGAAGATGTAGATGCCAGAGCAACAATCATCAGGCTGTGAACAGTTTTCTGCTTTCACTGTCTATTGCACACTGTAGATTCCCATAATCATTTAAACTTTGAAAAGTTTGTCATTTTAAAATGTGGATGTCCAATCAACCCATATTTCTGAACTCTTCTCTTTTTTCACATATTTTTCTTTCAAAACAAAAATAAGTCTCTGCCATTTTCAGCTAAAAAAAAAATTAGACCTGGGTATGAATTTCCAAGTCTTAGACGACTCAAAAAGGACAAAATGGCACCAGCATTTTTGACAAATCTTAGTAAACTACATAAGACAGTTATCATCAAAGACTCTTCCACAGAGATTCCCAGTACACTTTCATGAGGCCTTGGATTAGGATATCCCAAGATACTTAAATGGCAAATGTATTGAGGCCTTGGGCTTTTTTCCATCAGTTTGTGTTTATTATAATAAATTATAATTATATTAAAACCTATTATAACAATATTGCTTATTTATAATGTCTTCTCCATTCTTCATAGACTATACCTTTCATTCTGTATTTAAAAAGCTACTTTAATTTTTTTTATATCATTAGCTTCAGAGTTACTGACACTCTTACAATAATTCCTCCATCAAAAGCAGACACAAAATCCTTCACCCCACTAAAACTTGCAACACTAAAACTTTTCAAAGCTAAAACATATTTTTACTTTGAATAGCCCTACACTCTCTTTTACTTTCTCTTTCCTTCTTATTTCAGTTACCACTGTATTTACCACACCAAATTTACCACTCTTCTTCAGCACCTCAAGGACTGTTTCTCAGAAAAGTGTAAAACGTCTGAGGATTGCAGTTTCTCATAAATGTTGGAACAATTTAAATATGTACCTCAGTTTGTTGTATGCAATGTTGAAGTATCTGTATCAAAATCTGTATTTTCTCATTAATAAATGTCTAATGAGATTCAGCTTGCAATTTACCATCAAAACAGTCATAGGTCAAATTGTACTTTGCAGTGGAAAGTTAAAACTGAAAAATTACACCAAGTGAAAATGTTGATGTTCGGAGAATTAACGTTTTAGTAGTTCCCTTCTATAAAGGCCCTGTGACTCTTTCCTGCAGACTTCCCCAAGAGCTTGATTTAGCCTTACTTAAGGCAACATGTAATTAGGTGGGATTTAAAAGGTCCCACTGACCAATTCAAGCTCTACGTTAGCTTCAAAATGAAAACTGAAGCCATTTACACTGCATTGTTTAGTCTTGTGACTCAGATTTCCTAATATTTAACAGAGGTGTTGAAAATCCAAAGAAGCTTTACACAACCAGGGAACAACATAAAGCCAGAAGTGAAAATATTTAAAGAGAAGTAAAGAGGATTTCAAATCCATTTTACACAGCTGCATCTGCTGTGACAGTTTATTAAGCTGCAAGGCAAGAGATTTTTTTTCTTGCTGAAATATTTACCATAAGCTAAATAGAATTGTCACAGTGTTTCAAGTCACTGCCGAGGAAAGCTGAACATTAGCATTCTCAAACCAGAACATTACTTGGTTGATTCACTGAGTGAAAAGGTGAGCAAAATTTGATCAAAATGAAAGTCAACACGCAGCATTCAGTTCTGTGGAGGGAACTGAAGATGGCATAAAAGCTGGAGGGGGAAAGTAATAGGCGTTGTGCATTGGTAGATAGAAAACAGGTGAGAACTTGCCAGTTTTTGTACAGCTTCAAGGCTCTGATGGTGTGCCAAACAAAAAGAGCATACATTTAAACCTTCCTTTTTGCAGGAGCTGTGCAATTTCATGAGGGCTTGAAAAGGAGGTACAATTTTGCTTCAAGGAAGCAACTTCCTTCCTTGAAGAGAACAATGTATAAAAAGGTGACTGGGGCGGGGAGTAGGTTTTCTTTCTCTGAAACAAAGTAAGGTAAGATTCTTTAAGTTGTACCATTCGCAGGTGATGTATTACTGGATTTAGTAGAAAAGCAAGAACACAAAGCCCTTCATCTCCCAGCTAGGCTCCCATTGAAAACATCACTCTCAAAAACTCCTGCCAACTGCAACAAACTAGATGTGCTACCACCAAGTCTCCAAGAAACATCTTTCTTCTAACTAAATCCTTCCTTCTTAAATTCTTGTTAAATTTTTAGTCATGTGAAGTAAGAGGGTCACTGGTGCACATAATACCACGCAAAAGAAAAGTTTGGTCATTCAAACTGGACATTTACAATTTCAATGCTAAATTAACCATGACTGTGCTCATTTTTATTTTGTACATGTGAACAGAGCAGTTATATGGGGTGAGGTTGAGAACATATTGAGGGGAAAAAACACAGAAACAAGTGGCAAATGCCACCTGCCTGACTCCTGCAAATGCTTCTGTAGAAGTCAACACAATTACCTTTGAGTCAGGAACACAAGAAGTGACCCCTTGCTTTTCACCCTTGCTATTTAGAGAGAATTCATCACACTCTGTGTGTGCCACACAGCTAGACCCTGGAATAAAAGATATTGACCTTTAAGAGCTCGTTCCTAATTAAAGTTACCCATTTGAAATCACACAACTCAGTCTGGCAGCTTTGACCATTCATGGATATTAACTGTTACCTGAAAAAGCACTGAGACACAGTCTGCAATTATACATTTTTTAAAGATCTGTTCTTTTTAAATAAGGAATAATTTGTACACGAAATTGATAGTTTTCTTTCAAGTCCTCTGAAAATATTTTCTATGGAGGTTTTTTTTGTTTGGTTTTGGTTTGGTTTTTTGTTTTGTTTCTGTTTTTTGTTTTGTGGTTTTTGTGGGTTTTTTTTTTCAATGCTAAATTAACCATGACTGTGCTCATTTTTATTTTGTACATGTGAACAGAGTAGCTATATGGGGTGAGGTTGAGAACACATTGAGGGGAAAAAACACAGAAACAAGTGGCAAATGCCAAAACTGAGAGAATAAACCATTAAGTTGTTGCTAGAAATATTTTTACATTAAATACAGGGGTTTTTTCCCAAAAAATTAACACTGTATTAGAAATCAAAAGTTACATGATAGGATGTCACATCTCTAGGAAGTTACTACATATCATATAGGAAACTGAAAAGTAAGCTATATCATGACAACTTAACTATAGCACTAGTTTTGTTATCAAATACTGTCTTTCTACAAAATAAGTTGGTCTGGGAGGAAATCAAGCATAGGTTTCTATGTGTTCTCCTTATAATAATAAGTACAGGTCACCGCAATACTTTCATGATTTACATCACAACAGGACCTTCAGGTTTCTAATAAATGCAGAACTGACCTTTAACTCTTAACAGAGCTTCACTTTCTTAACTTGAATTTTTCTTTCAGGAAAAGGTTAGGAGAGTGAAGAACAGGGATTATCAACAGGAATTTTATTTTCCAACCAAATCCAACTTCCATGAAACTAAAGGATTTGCTGTCTCTTGAGTCTTGTCAAAAGTTGCATGAGCAGGGAAGGGAGAAACTAAGCAGTAGTGGAGAGAGTTTGTGCGTGCTTCAGTATTCAGACTATATTTGAAAATCAAAACTAAATTAATAGAAGAAGAATAGCATCTTACAGAAACAAGTCTGGTACGATTTATGCTGGGAAACAACAAAGAATACCAGAATGCTGATGTGTAAAAAGCAAAGTCTCTTCCTTCTGAAATGACATAGTGTGGGGGCAGTGTGTGTCCCTGGACTACTACACCCATCCCCAGAACAATAAGTCATTTTCATCGCCAGCATGACCAGCAATGAAAAGCTCTCACATAGTCCATTTTCACTGAAAACATCATTGATAGTTGTGGGCAGTTGGGTTTTTGTGTGTGTTTGGGTTTTGTTTGGTTTGGGTTTTGTATTTACATAGTAATGGAAAGGATATTCACTGGTCACAAGAGGAAAAACGACAAAATCACATTCAATGACAGGATGTGGAATAATCACCTAATTAAGTCATAACTGCAGGAAATTTGGCAAATTCATGAAATATGCATGGGTAATGCATCAGTATATTTCCCAGGCTTCTACTTTGCTGTTTTCATCTGCAATATGCATGCTAGAAGGGGAGGAGAGAGGGGGGAAGAGAAAGTAGAGCAAGAGCAAGGAAGGTCTGTGTGTTTTATCTGCTTTGTAAATTAAAATAGAAGATTAAAATAGATTTTAAAAACAAGTTTCAACTGGTTATAATACCACATGGGGGACATTATTATTATATACTTCTGATATTTAAGCATATATTTTTCATATATATGTATAAATAGTTTTATACTTACGTATATTATAAATTTGCAGGGGATCCTGTGCAGCTCCGATATTAAAAAGCTGAGGTACATTGGCGTCATACTCAACCCATTCACTGACTCCTATAAACTTAGGAACTCTGACTACAATCACACCTATCTTTCAATTGCTGAAACAGAAGTCTGTGAGGCTGAGGAATAATGTTTTTATTGTCCCCCTACATTCTGAGGCCCTGTTGCTCTGTAGTATAGCCTTCCTAGTTAAATTATTCTCTGCTTTTTGTGATGCTCTCTGGAGTCTGGGAAGAACATAATTCAGTCTCGCCAGGTCTATTCAGAGAAGGAAGAGCCAAGCAAATGCCTGAATACCAACTTTTAACCTGCTGGAGAAGTCTTTAAGTATCATTCTCCTTATTAAAACTCCTTAACAATGTCATGAAATACAGAAGAAAGGAAAACCAAAAATTTGCTGGAAAAGAAAGATTATGAGTATCCTACAATGAGGCCTGATTAACAAGCCAAGGTGATAGGAAAGTCAGCACAAAAACTTCTGGATGGGAAAGGATGAGCAGCAAGGTGCCAGGAAAGAAGTCTCTTCACATGTAAGCAGCTTATTTTGGATTTTATACAACACCTTTGACACAGCATGACTTGATAAACCACAGATAATAAAAAGAGTGAGAAGCACTAACATTGGCATTCAAGAAAATATCACTGGATACTGCGACACTTTTGGGGAAAAAGTCAAGACTCCGCAGCCCTTTTCGCACCTAACATCACCAGTGATAAATACAGAGACAATTTTCATATATATATGCTCAGCAATACCACAGAACATCAAACACAGAACTTTTTGAAATGACCGGAGTATTTACTTTAAGGGCAGAAATGAAGCATGTTTATAGTAGATCTCCAGTTGCTTTTTGCATCTATAGTACATCCTAGTTCAATTCCATTTTTGTAAGTTATTAAACTAGCTAAACCTAAAATCATTCTATCCATGCAAATAATCTGTCTACTCAAAGCATGATTCAGATGCTAATTTTATTCAAGTAGCTTCAATAAACCAAGTTGGGAGAGATCTTTATAGACACCTTAAACTTAATCCTAAAGGCCCTATCAGAATAGGGATCATCACAGTCCTGCAATTTCAGCGCATGCATCCAACCAAGTACATCTCCAGACAGTAAAGATTGCAAACCTAGGCCTTCAGTGATGGACCCTTCATATAAGAATATTGATACTACAAGGACCACAGAAGCATGACAGCAGCAGACTTCAAATATGTCCTCTTACATCTTTTTCACTTCCCCCACTCAAACAATTTTAGTTCTTCTTCTGTGCCACAATCACTGGGTTGCAATTCAAGAAAAGGAGATAGCAATCATGTGGAAGGCTGGTATTTTACACACATTGCTGGGTTCCACTTTGATGGGTTTGTTTTGCAGGTCTACAGGCACTGAGGTTGTTACTAAACGTTTCATCTGTTGTTATTTGATTTTATGCGTGAAGCCACCATAAAGACATATTTTTAGCCTTGTGAAGTGTTTTCCCCCTCTCCGTTAATTATCAAGTACCTGACTGATTGCTCATGATTGATGACTGATGGGGAGAAGGTTCAGCAGGTGTTAACAGTTTCATTAATGTGAGAGGCACAGAGGAAGGATGTGGCCCATAATTCCATCAAACTGCTTGCTGCTGTTGCCTATAAGTGGTTTTCTCCATGGCAGAGTGTGTGTGATAATGTATTATAAACTGAAAACTGAAATTTCAATAAGGTGTTATTACTAAAAAGAGTTTTACTAAAGGAGTGCGATTATTTCTGATCTTTGCTTATGGAAATCATTTTTTATTTAAGCATTCAAGTGACATAGAAGGTATAGTCAAGTGAAAAAGAACTTGAAGTGGAATAATCAAATTAATTACCACAAACTGAATTCAGAATCAGGAAAAATAACTTGCATTTTTATCTAAAACCTATCCCAAAAATTTCATATAGTTGTGAAGAGAAATTCATTTACATGAAAGACTTAAATCTAATTTTTAAAGTTAGTAATTGAACAGGAAGTCATCTTAACAGCACTATAACTTCCTTTGAGACATGTGAAATGTAGCCAAATTATTTAAATACATAACAAATTTGAAACTGATTTCTAATTAATCAAAATATAGACCCACCTTTCTGGTGTCTTGTGCTTTGGTGGACTCTGTGCTGTTGTGGTTATTTTTCTATGTTCATAAGCATTACCCCTGTCTTACATTTCCTTAGCTCTTCTTAGATCCTGAAAGGGGTAGGCTAACATTTCTGCCTACAAAGCACTTCAGTGAAAGAAATCACGATACCTACCAAAAAAATAAAATCTGATAAGACTGGGTTTTATGTAATCTCAGGTAATCCGTTACATGCATGGGATGTACACAACTAAAGTAACAAATCCACCTAATAGAAACACTTGTGCATACAAACTTGGAGATCATGAATATGAAAGACATGACCTGATGATTTTTTTTTTTTCCAAACTTTCTTTTATATTATTCTCAAATAGTTACATTTTTCTATTTCCAAAAGGGGAAAAATTCCTAGAAACAATAAAATCCTCAGTCCAACAAAAAAATCATAGAAATAAATAAATGTAAAAGAGACAGCTTTGGACTCAATTAATGCTTTAACATGGTTCAAAAAGGTAGCTAAGATGTGGACATTATTTCAAAACCGCAGCTTTAAAGAGAAAAATTAAAACTGTATAGAGTATATGCAATTATACTTAAATATATACTACTGAGTATGGTTAGCAGTGAATCCTTTGCTACAGAAATAATAAAAGCTTTTTTTTTTAAAGCTTTGACATTTTCCAGGTAAATACAGGGATACATGTATTACCCTAAACTATGAAACATGCCAGAAAATCAAGCTAAATGTGCTCGTCGATGCTAAAATCTGTATTTATATTAATTTTGAAATACAGATTATAGAAATCTGTATTTGCAATTCAAGATAGATTTGATGCAATAATTTCTTATAAACTATTAAATAAAAATACAACCTCTAAATATCCTATCATCATTTCATTACTGTAAGTGTTACTGAAAGTCATAAAATCCTACTTCAAGACCTCTTGAAATTTTAGCAAGCTTTCTAATCAAGGCTGATATGATAAATGATTCCAAACTCAAAGTTTGAATCCTGTTAATCTAACATGCAGAAAAAATAGTTAAAAAAATCAAGTACAAAACAAAAGTATGTTGTGTTTACGAAGATTCAGTAATTGTGTACATGATGGTTGTAATGTAATTTCTTTTAGGTTTTAAAAATGTGAATTCAAACATCTAACAGCATAAAATACCACATGCCGCTCATATCATGAACTGTTTAGAAAAGTTTTATTAAAAGAAGCTCTTAGGTTTTAAAAGCTGTTACAAATTTCAGGTATAAAATTCCTGCCATGTTCCAATAGGATTTCTAATTCTAAATTCAGTAAAAGCTTTAGTAAAATCTTGTCCTCTTCTTTCTACCGCATTGGCAACCCTTTCCTGAAAACATCTTGCTGAAACTGATTCTTTTTGCTGTTGAGACTGAACAATGAAGTTTTCTGAGCACTACGAGAACCTTTGCTCCGTCCAGATTTTGAACACTTCTACAGGAACAAAACTAAAACATGAAGGCTTTTACTCTGAGTAGGAATGGCAAGTTAGACATTTATCTTTCTCCAGACTTCAATACTTTCAAGTTGAAAATCCACATCAGTGACTTCAAGGAAAGTGGTAGACAAAATAGGCCTTTTTACAGTGATGTTAAAACATGGGAGGGGGGGAAAGGTATTCTTGAAAGTAGCAAAAATAGGAAATTTCTGGTTGCTTTCAGTAACAACCTGGATGAAGAGACTGAGTATACCCTCAGCAAGTTTGCTGATGATACCAAACTGGGAGAAAGAACTAACACACCAGAAGGCTGTGCTGCCATTCAGTAAGCCATGGACAGGTTGGAGAACTGGGCAGAGAAGATCCTAATGAATTTCAACAGGGGCAAGTGCAGGGTCCTGCACCTGGGGAGGAATAACCCCAGGCACCAGTACAGGTTAGGGATGGACTTGCTGGAAAGCAGCACTGCAGAGAAGGGCTTGGGAGTTCGGGTTGACAATGTCTTGACTATCAGTCAACAATGTGCTCTTGCAGCCAGAAAGGCCAACGGTATCCTGGGGTGCATTAAGAAGAATGTGACTAGCAGGTTGAGGGAGGTTCTCCTCACCCTCTACTCTGTCCTGGTAAGGCTGCATCTGGAATATTGTGCCCAATTCTGGGCTCCTCAGCTTAAGAAGGACAAGGAATTACTGGAGGGAGTCCAGCAGCAGGCTATGAAGATGATTAGGGGTCTAGAGCACCTTTCTTATGAGGAGAGATATGAGAGAGCTGGCTCTGTCCAGCCTGGAGAAGGCTGGGAGGAGATCTCATCAATGTTTATAAATATCTCAACGGTGGATGTCATGAGGATGGGACCAGACTCCTTTCAGTGGTGCCCAATGATGGGATGAGGGGCAACAGGCACAGACTGAAGCACAGAAGGTTCCATCTGAATATGAGGAGAAACTTCTTTACTTTGAGGATATCAGAGCACTGGAACAGGCTGCATAGAGTGGTTGTGGAGTCTCCTTCTCTGGAGACATTCAAAACATGATCACAGAACTTCAGAATGGCTGGGTTTGGAAGGAATCTCTGGAGATCACCTAGTCCAACCCACCTGCTAAAGCAGGTTCACCTTGAGCAGGTCACACAGGAATGTGTCCAGGCAGGTTTTCAAAAGCCTTTCCTCATAATAAAGGTGCTCCAGACCCCAAAAATCTTTATAGCTCTCTCCTGGACTGTAACAAAACTCAACAATGAATGAAAGAAAAATATGGAACCTGTCAAAAAGCAGGCACATTAATGGTGTTGGCAATAAATTTGTTGACGTCAAGAACTCAAAGACACAGGAACATACAGTAGGAGCACAGCTGTTTGTGCTGCATCCCAAATAGCTCAGGTCACACTTTTCTTGTTTACATTTTTCTCTGATGAGAAATTTTACAACCTCTTCCTAAAGTGACAGTCAGAAATTATGATTTCCTGACAGTGAAATACGACCATCACAAACAGCGTTTTCTGAAGGCAGCACTGCTAGTTACTATGTACCACATTAAGAATGGCAGGTTTATAGAAGAAATCATTGGGAACTACTGAACTTAAATAGTGTGCTGCAAATGACAGATTTCTCTTGCTCAAGTTTGAACAGCTGTTTTTTGTACATACTCAAAAGAAAAATAGCCTGCAATGGACACGTATATCCGTAATAGATGTATACATACATATATATACACAGTGCTACATTTATCTGGCATGCAGGCCCCTATTGTCTTCATTACATTAGTAGGATGTTACTTCCAACAGCTTTTCAGATTGTGTCGTAATAACTTCCCTACTTCACCTGGATTTAATGTAAAAAAATCATTTGTGTTACATGTCAATGTATGCTGTTAGTATTGTTGCTCATTTGTAAGGGCCTGATTACAAAGACAGAAAATCTTTATAACCAGCCTCTGAAAAATAGCTTTTTATGTAAAGATATTCCCAGTATTACTATGGGAGCTTCCGTACATTTTTTTTTACAAAATATTGGTTTTATTCCACAAATATTCCACTTGGGTGCTTGAATCTTTGGGAAACTGGCTTCATGACAATGATTTCCAAGAAAAAGTCTGGTCTTGTGGTTCTAGTACAAACCCTTACAAATGAAAGAAGAGATTTCTTATGGAATAAAAAAGGGAAAAAGAAAAAAGGTATTGTTTCTACCTCTCAGGCTAGAATATTTAATAGTATTTAATTTATTGAAAAATGCTTATGCTTATTCTTTTGAAAAAAAAAAAATTGATTTATAAGGGAAAATTACTATATTTAATTATTACAGTGAATGGACTACTAAATATTTTGTTTTGTTTCTCTTGCAATTGAGTCTGTAAATGATATTTATTGCTTTTAGATGAACTGAAGAGTTGTTATATCAACTAGAAAAATAAAAAATTGATTAATGCAATGCTATCAACTTCAGATCATCAAAATTACCCCCATAAGTCTGATTTTCCCTGGGAAAGTAATGGAACAGCTTATCCTTAGTGCCATTTCAAGGCATATCAAGGATAAGAGGGTTATTAGGGGCAGTCAGCATGGCTTTACCAAGGGTAAGTCATGCTTGACCAACCTCATAGCCTTTCATGAGAATGTAACAAGGTGGATGGATGATGGCAGAGCTGTGGATGTGGTCTACCTTGACTTCAGTAAAGCCTTTGACACAGTCTCCCACAGCATCCTCACAGCTAAGTTGAGGAGGTGTGGTC
This sequence comes from Nesoenas mayeri, assembly GCF_963082525.1. Lineage (NCBI taxonomy): Eukaryota > Metazoa > Chordata > Aves > Columbiformes > Columbidae > Nesoenas > Nesoenas mayeri. Next base: position 15,173,603 of record NC_137540.1, on the reverse strand, counting down.
TAGACAATAGAGTAGTGAGGTGGGTTACAAACTGGCTTAAGGAGAGAAGCCAGAGAGTGGTAGTCAATTGTGCAGAGTCTAGTTGGAGGCCAGTATTTAGTGGAGTGCCTCGGGGGTCAGTACTGGGGCCAGTATTATTCAATATATTCATTAACAATTTAGACGAGGGAATAGAGTGTACTATCAGCAAGTTTGCTGATGACACTAAGCTGGGAGGAGTGGCTGACACGCCAGAAGGCTGTGCTGCCATCCAGAGAGACCTGGACAAACTGGAGAGTTGGACGGGGAATAACCTAATGAAATTTAACAAGGGCAAGTGTAGAGTCCTGCATCTGGGCAGGAACAAGCCCAAGTTCCAGTATAGGTTGGGAAATTACATATTAGAGAGCAGTGTAGGGGAAAGGGACCTGGGGGTCCTGGTGGACAACAGGATGACCATGAGCCAGCACTGTGCCCTTGTGGCCAGGAAGGCCAATGGCATCCTGGGGTGTATTAGAAGGGGGTGGTTAGTAGATCGAAAGAGATTCTCCTTCCCCTCTACTCTGCCCTGGTGAGACCACACCTGGAATATTGTGTCCAGTTCTGTGCCCCTCAGTTCAAGAAGGACAGGGAACTGCTGGAGAGGGTCCAGCGTAGGGCAACAAAGATGATTAAGGGAGTGGAGCACCTCCCTTATGAGGAAAGGCTGAGGGAGCTGCGTCTCTTTAGTTTGGTCCAATAAATAATTTGTTTCACACAAAGTACATTGGTTGCTACTACTAGAAATTCTGTCTTGCACTCCTTCTCTCTTTCTCTATGGATGTTGCCATTATTTGCTTTTCCTCTTAAAAGAGAAACTTAAGGAAGATATTCTTAGTATCTTTCATGGAAGTGGCACAGAGGACATTCCAGTGTAGGGCAACGAAGATGATTAAGGGAGTCGAGCACCTCCCTTACGAAGAAAGGCTGAGGGAGCTGGGTCTCTTTAGTTTGGAGAAGAGGAGACTGAGGGGTAACCTCATTAATGTTTATAAATATATAAAGGGTGAGTGCCATGAGGATGGAGCCAGGCTCTTCTCAGTGGCAAACAATGATAGGACAAGGGGTAATGGGATCAAGTTGGAACACAAGAGGTTCCACTTAAATTTGAGAAAAAACTTCTTGTCAGTAAGGGTGACAGAGCACTGGAATAGGCTGCTCAGGGAGGTTGTGGAGTCTCCTTCTCTGGAGACATTCGAAACCCGCCTGGACATGTTCCTGTGCGACCTCACCTAGGTGTTCCTGCTCCAGCAGGGGGATTGGACTAGATGATCTTTTGAGGTCCCTTCCAATCCCAAACATACTGTGATACTGTAATACTGTGATTGTTAAAGCATCTATCATGTCTGCGTAGCATGTAGGATTTACATTAATAAAGGACCTGTTAAGGCTAGACTGAAGAATTCGATCCACCAAAATCACCTCTAGAGAAGTTTCTTTCTAACCCACATCATTACTGCTTGGTTTGTGCTCAAGAGTCCTTTGGCTTAATTAATTTTATCCCATCTAATAAAACTACATGTGTTCTCATAACCCATATAGACATCTAATCCCAATAAGCTCTTTACCTTCTTGATATCTCATTGCAATAATTTCCATGAGCTAATTCTATATCGAGTAGAAAAATATTTCCTTTTAATCTCTGTTACCTCTCTCTACACAATCATTCCTTAACATCCCACAGTCCCACAACCAATCTTCTGCCCTTCACAAATCCATCGCTTGGCATTCAGACCTCCCCCCTCACTGTCTCTGGCTGCTTTTCTTCTAGCTGATTGAGCTCTGACCTCAACGAAGACATCCAACACCTTTCTTTTCTAATTCAGTTCACCTCTAACATTTTCTTAGTCTCTAAATCAATTGGCCTTCTGTGTTCCCCAAAGCAATCACTTTTTCCATTTGCTGATTTTGTGTCACCATGTGCACCCTCAGCTGATCACCTTTTCATATATCTGACATCAGTTCTTACTCTCTCTTATTCATCTACACTTCTCAGTACCCAAAGACCAAAATGAATTTGTGACTTCGTCCATATATAACATGTTTCTACAATTCCTTCTCCAGAAACTAATCTTCCCCTACCCAGGCCATTTATTTATCCCATAATTTCCTGAGCTTGTCATTTTTTCTTATCTTCACCTAATGATTTTTCAGACACACTTTTCCCAAACTTTTTGATAATGTATTTTCTGTGAATAGTAGGTTGTGACTGAACTCTGAACCACAAAGGAGGAAAGCAAAGGAAAAACTGAGATGATACAACACATGGAGAGCTGCTATTGAGCAGCAAGATTACCAAAGTATTGGAAAGTAAAAGCTGGAAGAACTTTCTGCTTAGTGCACAACAGTCCCAGTTAGGCTTAATTGAGGATGAAGTTTCTAGTTTCTTCTGATTATCATCCAATATGAGGTTTAATTTATGTGGGAAAGGAAAATAATCAAGCTTCAAATCCCATGTAGTCAAAACCAAACTCTACATTGCACGGGTCCAAAATGATTTGTTAAAGTTGTGAGTGCCAGGGCTACTGTTCCAGCTAACAACTCCTTTCCTCTGCCCTCACTGTATTATGTCTGTATCTGGGCTCTTTGCCTTCCAGAAAAGACTTCATTTTTTTTAATTGTCCTTTTCCTCCTTAAAATGATCCATCTTGATAATTAAAACTGAACCAGAGCACTCAGTACACATTACTGGAAAAGAATATGGTTGTAACAAGAAATAAGTTTGAGAAGAAAGCCATATGATCAAGTATGACAAACGTGAAGGTGAACGGGAATGAGATTCCAAGAAAGTTGAGCAGAAAAGGAAGACTTGAATTGCTCTGTCGTCCAAGAAAACCAGTCACAGCAGACAACTTTGGACAAACAGGGCAGCACAAACTAACCACAGGTAACTCTCTAAAATTCATTTATTCAAAATATTGTAGGCAGAGACCAACCATCCAAGTCTTTATGTGCCATTCATACACAACTCACTTCTCTACTTTCATTAGGAATTATTTTAGGTGTTGTTATGTACAGCATGTGAGGTTTCTTTTCAAGATAAAGTTTCTGATTATGCTATGTTATACACTATATTATCTCTGATAGCAAGGTGTTCATTAAGAAAAGAAATCTAGTTTCTTTTGTCATCTGATTTTTCAGGATGACACATCAAGTTAGTCATTTTCATGTGACACTTGATAGATATATCCTATTATAGGCACATTTTAATTAAATAATTTATGTGCAAATGGGGCCTATACAAGTAGACAAAAAGCTATGACTATAATCACAGCTATGTTCATATAGACACATTATCCTAGCAAATGTTTTCATGTACAAGGCTGAAAAGTTCATTATTTTTTGTCTTTTACAGACACACTCACTGACTCTCTTTTCATCAAAAAAAATCCACAGTTAAACTTAAGAAAACACTGTAACCAAATTACCTTTCTAACTACAAAAAATTCATTTTTCCTTTAGTACACATGAGCAAATAAGAAATATATTTAATAAAGAGTATAATTTACTTTGGTTAATTTAACAAAGTCCTGAAGGGCCATGACATTCTGTATTACCAGCAGATAAATTTTCTGTAAGCCACAATAAAACATTTTACATCAACAGAGTTGGACCTCATCATCAAATAATAGATTAACAGAGATACATTTAAAACTCCATGTGCACAGTATTATTAACTATAGATTGTGTTTGCTGAGCTGTGTAGGCTTTAATATGACCTTGTCTAGCCACTTACTAAAATGTAATTCTCTGTTGGTTACAATTGTCTGTGTGTGTCACTTACAGCATTCAATTACATCTGAGTAATATCCAAATAAATATATTTCTGAAATATACAAGTTAAACATTGGAATTTTTTTCATTATTTATTTTTAAGCAGAATTTATGCTTTACATCTGTAATAAAAGAGCTCATTTTTGTACACGACCAGATAAAATCTGGCTTCAATATTGTCATGATCACTACACTAGTAGAGGTAGAATAATTCACAAGTGACATAATGGCTGCTAAGTTGTACCCTGTGATTGGTATCAGAATAGCATTAAAAGGCCAAAGTAAGGAAGTACTCAGCATTGCTGATCCTTGTACCAGGTATTGGTATTTTATTTTACTTAAATTCAAAAGTGAAAAGTTCAGTTATGATAAATTTCCAGTACAAGGGAATTGACCTTCAAGAAGCATCACACAAGAGAAAAAAAAAAAAAATAATAATAAAAATCTGTCAGTTTTAGACAAGAAAATTCAAGCCTTACCCTCCCTGTGTTAACAGGATGGGATCAGTTGTTCGAATGCAGACTCTAAATTACTCACTAAAAATATCCATGAAAATCACTGTATCATGCCTATAGGTAGTACATGGAGCATCTAGAGTAACATTTGTGTACAAACATTTTTATGTCAAGAGCATCTCCAAGATGGAAATTATGGGCCAAATGTAAAGACTTTCAGAACCAGATACTACTGTGTCTATAGCAACATGCTGGATATAATATACATATGTATAATTTGTGCAGATTGTACTAAAAAATCTATACTTCCCTGATTTTCACCAAAATATTCCTGTCGATTCTAAAAGTGTCATTGATGACAAATCCCCCCCAAACAGCCTAGACAGTCACTTGAATCTTCATTTAGTTTTCTCTTTTCAAAATACAATTGAAAAGTTTATTTTCTACAGTAGATGCTATGCTATATTAGCCTCATTGTAAAGATAAATCATAAACTCAAGTAGTTCCTAACATTATTTAAAGCAACCTAAAAGACTAAAATCCATGATATCAGGTTTTAACAATTATCAGTGCCATTGGTGCACAGCCTCTGCAAGTTGCAGGTATATTTTCTAAGGAGAAGGAAACAGCCACTTTCCAGGGCACTTATTTCTTACTGAGAGGATAAGCCACTTACGACATAGACGGTTCCTTGTAGCTGAAAAAAAAAACCAACCCAGCAGCTTACAAAATGAGATTTTAGAATAATTTGCCATAATCCATCCAAGCAGCCAAGGTCATTAACAAAACAGGTCATTAAGCTTTTATGAAAGAAGCCATTACTGAGTTTCCTTCACTGAATTACTATTTCTCTAGTTTACAGAATTTAAAGAAAAATTCTTCAGCAGAGGTGGGAAAAGCCTTGGTGCAATCCAAACCCAAAACTAGCCTTAAACTCATTAGACCCTCCCATAATCATGATATAAATAAATTGTGTGTGTGTTTCCTCTTGACCAACCTGATTTTTAACTTACAAAGTCTATTCTGAGCATCCTTTTTATTTTTACTGTTTTCATTTAAAATCTCTTTATCAAGTCTGAACTAAAACTGCACTATTCTGAATATGAAACACTCAGTCATTAATACACTGTTCCATCATAAAAAGGATATTATGAGAGATCTCTAAGAAACTTTGAACATTAACATTGCAGAGCCTAGAATAAAGATAAAGACTACCAGGTTTTCTTTTTCTTCCACATATTTGACAAGTAAAACACCTCAAAAATATTTCAGGTATCTTTAAGACCAAAGGTACACAATTCTGCAATTCTGCATATAATCAACATATTTTGATGCTGATTTTAGTTTAGCTTGAGCTAAGAATTCCATGCAAAGGTCAAAACACCGTAAAATGTACTGTATACTGAATTCTAAAAATCAAATTCTACAATTTTTGTCTTTCTGTGTAGACCCATCAATACCCATGGCACTAACCATAGAAGGCAATAACCACCAAACTGGGTGATGGCCAAAACAGATCAGTTTTTATGGAGCACTTTAAGTTTTTGATGGACTGTACTATTCTTAATTAAATTATATTGTCTATTTTAATAGGCTGTCAGTTGTTTGACAAAAATGTTGTTATAGCAACAGACTAAAAAGAACTACAGCCCAGTCTTGAAAAACAATAAAATAGTTTTAACATAAAGTTAAAACACGGCTGTTTGTAGTAGCTCAGTTTCAAAACTATAACAATAAACCATCTGCCTCATTGAATCATCAAGAACACTCATCCTTTCCTTCCTTTTGGCTAAATGTGTTCTTCTCAAAACTGTTGAGCTGTAGCCAGGCCTAATTCACCATGCTTTCATGAGCGGTTCCTCCTCTGAATAGTTGAGCATCATCAGCTGGCTCACTCACTTAATAACTGCCACCCCTCTCTTCTAGTTGGACTAGGGAATTTCTTTATTAGTTTCATACTCAGGAAGGTGAATAGTATCTATAGAGTAGTACAGGAAAGTTGTTGATATTCTAATTGCTCCACTTCTCTACCCATGCCAGAAAATATGGGCCTTCACAAGAAATAAGAGAGACTATTCAGTAATTCTTTGTCTTAACAGAGACTAGTGAGCATCTCCTCTCAAGAAATACACCTTTCTAGTTAGGTCAGTTGAAATACTGCTAATATGCCCTTATGAAACTCCAGCAAATATATACAAATATCTCATGTTATAGGCAGTAATTTGGATTTTTGTTGACGAGAAACAGATCTGCTAATCAAAATCTTATTGCAGAATGAAGAGATGAATCGGGCATGACATAATTCCATCTTTGATAAATTCAAAACTCAAAAAAAAAAAGAAAAATATATCAAAATCTATCAGATTTTTTTTCCTGCAATAGGATGAACTGATTACATTACAGCTCATGGCCTACAGTAAGAGTCAAACATTCCCATAGAAGTAAATCCTATCCAGAAGCTTTGAAGATAATAACAAATAGCTCCAAATCTTTATATCAATATCATCAAAACAACAGAATTCATAAGAATAATTACCAGTGGCACTAGGATGAAAACATAACAATAGTTAGAGGCTGCCCGACGAGATTTAAAACAGAATTCTGCAGGAAAAAAATCTGTAGAGAGCCTTTGGATTTTATGAAAAACAACATAATTTAATGCAAATCCCAAAGAACATTTCTGGAAAGAGCTATAAAAATCACACGGTCCACACTTTGTCTGATGGTTGACCATGATACTTTCCTTGCATGTTTGTAACAGGTATTTGGCTAGTAGCTGTTTAAAAACCTCCAAAACTAGTGATTCTTTCACCTGTTTGGACAATCTACAGCAGGCAAAAGTTTTTAGAAGTAGGTCCACATGCCCAAAATGACCAAAACACATAATGGGATGACCTCAGCACTGAGTGAAGAAAGCAGCTTGATCTAGACTTTTTTTATTAATACAAGTAAATATGTTTTTTGTTCCTTCCGTTAGATTGGTGATGTAGGCTCAATCTGTAATTCACTCAAACCATATATTCTGAGGAGTTATTTCCTAGTTATTCCTATCTAAACATAGTATTTTTCAGCAGGATGCAATTCAAAAGGGGGAAAAATACAGGGAAAACAAACAAACAAACAAACATGCAAACCACTGCTGAGAAAAAAAAATCTTTTTATCCTTATTTCAGAAATAACTGCAGCCCTACCAGACATGGCATCAGGAGTGAATAGGAAAAGAATGCTTCCCATGCCAACGTGGCAGTCATTATTAAAACGCTAAAGGAAACTGGAGTCTAGATTGATCCTGTCCAGACAATGCAGGCCTCCAGTCTGGAAATGGAACACACATAAACTAACTATCTAAGTTTTATTTTATTTAATAAGCAAAATGCTGTTTAAGCACTTCCTGGAGCTCAGAGAAAGCAGGTTTTTTTGAGGAACTAATAAAAATAGGAGATGTTTTTGGTTCTTCTTTGATGCTGCAGAAAAGTAATACTGGAAATCCTGGTAATTTCTGAATTGTTTCTCTTGACTCTGAGTTCTGTGCATGTTCTTTATTCTAAATGTTTTATCCCAAATACTGCTGTTTTAATCAAAAAATTTACTGACCTATTTTATTCCAGGAGAGTTAATCTTCCTTCTGACACACCCTTCCCTCCCTTTCCCCATTTATAATAACTATTGTGCCATTTTGTTACATAGTATTCCTTCTCTTCTGATAATTCCAGTTCCTTTTTTCATGACAGTGAGAGATGCATCTGGTAAGTCACAGAAAAGTAAACTTGACAACATTTTCTACTTCCAACTCAATTTCTAATCTATTTTTACATTGACTCTTTCGCACCAGTTAACAAAAAAATGATGTGTCTCAGCTCATATCAATTTTAATATTTACAACCTGTCAAAATGATTCACATTCCTCACTGAAGTCTTAACTCAGGTGTTTCATTGATCAGGTTCCAAATCCCTTTCTTTAATACGAGCCTTAAATCAATCTCTTAAAGCTGGTAACATCCTTCACAGAAGATAACAAAGACATTTTTAGTACAGATAAAAGTAAAAGCAAAAGACCTAAATTCCTAGTTAGCTGAGCGTTAATCAACGACACTTTCCTGAATTTTCAAGAGGCCTTATACAAACAAGTAACCTGCAGTACTAAGAAATACTGTGATGAGAAGATCTTTGTTGTTCACATCAACGTCAAGTTCCATCTTCCCTTGTGAGCATGTGAGGCACAGGGGACACTGCCAGCTCCCTCAAATGCTCTCAAGGCAGATTCACAATATGTGTTTAGTCTTGCCCACCCCTGCGCTCCCAGTTTGCTGAAACAAGAAGCAAAGGCAGGTACAAGCCTCAGTCCCTCTCTGATGGAAAAATCCGAATGGAGCCAGACAGGGCTGCTCAGATTCAGAAATAACATGTTCCTCCAGAAATCAAATAACATGTTTGGTTGGCGAAAACATTAAAAAAATGTCATACAAATATTCAAAAAAGAAAAGAAAATAAAATTTAAAACCCCACTCTTTTCTGCAAGCCCAAGCACTTGAGTAGTGCATTGACTTCTTACAACTTCATACTGTGTTGTTTCAAACTATGAAAGACCCAAGCTGAAGACTGGAAACATAAGACTCTCCAGTCCTGAGAGATTCTGCCAAAGCTGAGACAAGCAGCCCTGCAAGACAATTGCTAAATGTTACGTGTAACTGTGAACTGAATCTAAATGAGAAATATGAGAAAAAATTGTGGGTTTATGTTTCCATTAATAAACTCACTCCTTACAATGAACCTTCCTTTATTAACATAACTACCCTTTTTCCCTGAAAATAAGACCTATCCCAGGATTAGCGCTAGCATGATTTTTCAGGATGGTCAAAATATAAGCCCTACTCCAAAAATAAGCCCTTGTTACAGTTCATTAAACAAGTCAATTTAAATAGTGTCCAGGCAGCTATACATGTAAAAAAGTAATAAATTTTGGAGCAAAAATTAATATAAGAACATGTCTTATTTGGGGGGAAACAGGATAGGTAAACACATATGTGTATCATTAAATTCAGAAGAAAAGCCAGCCAGCAAAATCTTGCAGTTTCTCAGGTAAGTTCTTCCATACTCAAATGACCTCCCAGGTTTTATGGGGCCTTGAGGATCACAGCTGCATTAAATATCCTCACACTCTTAAATCTTATCCTTCAGAGAATACAGTTAGGCCAATTTCACATTTAATTTCTCACTCTTATAAAGTTTGACTTTTCCACCTCAGCATACCTTAAAAATTGAAGACATTCTTTGCAATAATAAAATAACTTCTTTCAAGGATATGAGACGTAATTTGATGATCATTCCTTAAAGCAGGTTAAACCTTTTCACTGTCAAGTCGATGGCATAAATTATATCAATATATAAATTCTCTACAGGATCTCTAGTATCATTTTGTGATACTGACTTGGTCTGAAACTATGATGAGGTAAATCTCAAGGTCAGAATTTGATAGTAGCATCTGCCTCTTCTTTCAGTTGTTACCGCGGAAGAACCTTCAGATTGATTTGTACAACTGAAATGTAAGGGTGAGGCTTAGTTTGAGGTCGTATCCAGTAATTTTTTGTTTACAATAGTAAAATGTATCTTTATGATCTTAACAATAATGACTCCCAGTTCCAGACCTTGACAAACAAAGATTCATTTGAGTTTCTTACTTAAATGCCATGTAATATGTGCTTACACCACTGCAGTGATAAGATCTGTTTTGCAAATACATCTGGGTGAGCATGTTTTTGCTCCTCTGGGTAATTGTTTCAATTGAGATATTCTCATGAAAAAGCTACTCATGTGGGTGTGCAGTGAGTTATTCTTAATACACGATTTCAAGATCTGGGGGCTGAAGAAGTAGGCACGAAGTGGCCTGAGCCTTGTAATAAAGTGGTGGAGGCTGATGAAACAAAAGCAGAGCAAAAGCAATCTGGATTGCTTAACAGATTCCTGAATTTGCAGCTGTTACAGCAGACGCATTTTTTCTGACTTCCTGCAGTTCTTAATCAAGCTAAGCATCAGCAAGAGGCACATTTGCAAAAGCATCCTAAAAATGTGAATATATCAAATGATGCACTTGTGTTTTTATACGTGCACTGGTAACTATCTTTTAGTAACTGGGGAACTTCATACCCATTCCCTGTACAACTGCATAGATATTGTTTAGATGTCTCCTGTGGAGATTTGTTGTCTGGTAATACAGATTTTTACCGTTTCCCAGAAGTCTTCCTAAAAAAACAATAATTATGAAATGATTTTCTATATCCTCTTGCTGTCACTCTTTTTCCATTTTCCCCACTCCCTGAGCTGTTCACTACTATAAAAGAGAGAGCCACAAGTTTCAGAAGCATATAAAAGTTGAAAACTTCCTTTCCTTATCCCTTCTTTTGATTGAAAAATGTTTGGGTTTTGTGTTTCCAAACTTCAAATCAAAACTGCTCCCTTGATGTGTCTTTTATGACATGTTTCACCCCAGAGCAAACACTTACACTGCTAGGAACAGGGAATTGTAATGGAAATAGTAACAAACCTCTAAACTGCAGCAGTGCTATCAGGCATGATTACAATTGGGTTAGGTTTGAAATAGGAGCTCCCATCTTCAATCTATCTATAAACTTTAAAGGTAGTGTCATGTTTACAAAGATGGTGAAAAGATAAATGCAAGCTGCAGTGCAAAATAACAGGCAACAATATAGCTGTAGTCTTAAAGGCCAACAGAAGCAGCATATCAAAGCCTGATGTAAAAAAGCAACATTTATAATTAAAATGAAGCAGCTTTACTAGCACCACTATGCTCAAATGTACAAAAACATGAAGCAGCATTTCACCATGAGATAGTAAAAAGGATACAAGAAAGGAAAGAAGGATTAAAAGGGAAGATTTCTATTTACCTTTAGGTGTCACAGGTCTTCAAATCTTGTATTTTAAAATCCTCATATTAACCACATATATAGCTTTAACAAAAGGAAGCTGTACTAATATTCCATCACAATGTTTGGATATGTATTTTAACAACCTTTAATACCAAAGCCTGGTCAGTGTTACCTAAGTACTAATGTATGCTTTATAACAACATTAAGGATTTTTCAATGTTTAAGTTATTATAGAAGGACTCTATATGTAGTTATTCTCACACTAAACCTGTGCATAATGAAGTCAAAATTTTGCTTTGATGCATCAAAACCCTTACAAGTTTATTCTACACATCAGAATACTTGCCACTATAAAGTCTTTGTGAGGGGAGAAAAATAAACAAAACCGAACACAGACATTTTTCTGAAACAGTCAAAAATACACAGAACTAGGTGTTGGCCCTTCAAGTGAGACCACCTTACCATAGGCTTCACTGAGCCAGAACTGCATTCCAAGGTCTGCTTTGTACTCAATAATTAAAAAGGATTCTTACCTTTCAGAAATGCTGTATCCATCCCACAACACAAACCACTTCTTTAGACTATTTAACATATGAATGAAGTTATTCTAATAACTCAGAAACATATTTGTAGGCAATAAAATATTAAAGTGTAGAATAGTATTGCTTGCTACCAACTTTCACCGAAACTTCATCAGCTAAAATATAGATGTAGCAGTGAAATATAACCCTGTCTTCATTCAAAATGCCATTTAAATTCACCTATTCTGTAGAGCTCATGTCTGCTCACTCACTGGTAGGAATTCATGGCACATACATTGTAGAAATTCACATTAAGTGCAAGGCAGGAGGGGGCGTGGAGAAGAGAACTAAAATGACCCACTCTAACCATCGTCTTTTAGGATTTTTGAGCACCTTTCAATAAGTATTTGAAAGATTCGCTTTCTATCTGATTCAGCACATCCGTGTGGGAGAAGACAAGAAAGGACAGCGCCCCCCATGGGCAGCTGGATCACATCTAAACTAAAAATCTCTTTACATTTCATTTTGGTCTCAGAGGAAACCCAGACTGTTTTGATGACCATCACCTTCTACTGCCACAGAGCCAAGCACACAAACAGTGTTCTTGCACAATTTTCGCTACCTGCTGATGCAGACAATGCCATTAACTAATTAAAAAAAAAAAAAAATGCACTGTTATATTAATGCCAGAAAATTAGTTATGAAAAAGTAACAGGTGTGCGCACTTACAAATAAGTTCATATGTGCATGTATATAGTATGCATAAATCTGCTTAATTATTTTCCTTTAATGCCGTTGCACTAATAACATTCATCACTGGTTTTAGCCAAATTCAAATCACAAGTACCTTGCAAGACTACTGTATAGTCTCAAGTGCTCTCTGAAATCCTCCACTGAATAATCTTGACTGATTTTAGTTACATACAGGAACTGTCAAATTATTTCATTTTTCCATTAAGAAAGCATCTTATGTTAAAGTTTTTATGATTAAACTTTCATTTGTTTCTGTCTTAAAAACAGAATTAAGTCAAAAAATTACTCTTTTTTTAAAGCACTACTGAAGGATATTTCCATAGAATAAATAAATTATATACTTGCACACAACATAACATGCACGTATTCCAAGGTCTTTTAAAATAAATTGTGATTTTAAATTTTTGTTATCCAACTAAAGTGACAGCTCTGGAGATTTCACAGTAGCCATTGGACACATCACTCTCTCATCTTTTTTAAGATTGGCAAGGGAAACTACAAAACTATTTATCAATATCAAATACTTTTGCTTTTAGCATACAGAAGTTTTGCACAAATGTCAGGTTGCTTTATTTTGGAAGGGAAAAGACACATTCAGATTACTTGGCAAAAAATATTCACATCTCTAAGTATCAGCTCAAATGATGTAAATAAGATACTGTTGCATTAGGTATTTTCCAACAGTAATATAATAAAAATACTATGGTATTTATAGAAGTCTAAATATTTAATATATATATTTACCAAGTATTATTAAATTCCTCTCCTTGGATTTAGAAGAAAAAGGCTTCATTGTTATGACAAAAACCCAAATAAGTGAATTTTCTAAAAACATTTTCTGCTTTCCTCTGATGTGGAAGCATGTCTGACTGCTACCTGGAGTTCTCCACGTACCACAGAGAACTGCTCATAGATGTTCCCTGTTCCAGAGTGTTTACACCACTGTTCTCAAGAGCCATCACTGTCTGTTTAATTGCTAGAACAAGTCAGAGGAGATGAAGGGGTGAGAAATGCATTGAGGGGCTGTTGGGACCTCCAGTCTTTTAAGCCTCTTTTCCAGCCTGAAATAAAATAAATTCCTGCTTAGTGTCAGCGTTAGAAAAGCCAATTTCACTTTCAGCAGAGACTCACATAGAATCTCATTTCAGGCCACAGTATTCTGAACTTTACTTTTAATAAGGTTCAGACGGTCCCACTGTAATAGGGAGGCAATCCCCAATGTGCCCACTCAAGGCTAGAATTTCAAAAATCTTCATTAAAAAATTTGCTGGTTTACCATACTGATTCATGGTACACTGCTTTTACTAATTAAATTAATAGCTACACTTGCTTACTAAAGAGATTAACTTGTGCATTGCCCTCACTAGACGGGTTAGTTGCTAGGCAGCTCTCACTGGAGGTTTGGCACCATGTTCTTATCTCTGAGGACAAAGGCTGCTCTGCATCTTTCACCAGAAGAACGAGCGCTACACTGCTCTCACTCAGAACATTCATCTCTGCTTTTATATCTCAATTGCTCTCCTTCAATTATTTTAATCACTTGGTGCATTCTAGTGTTACAAGCCTATTTAATCTGGAGTATATTTTTACTTCGGTGCTATGGAATTGCTTCCATTTTTTTCTTCTCTTTTCAGTTTACAACCTCAACATTTATTCCAAGCCACGTGTGAAGGTCTTGCACACCAGAGCACACCATATCTGCTGCTCCAGTAATACTCAGTCCAATATTTAAGCTCTTCTCAATACTCTTCTACCTACTGAACTGTTCATTGTCAAATATTAGGTTACTTCGCTTGTTTTACTCCACACTTCAGTTCATATCTAGGAAGTCATACCTTTTATTTACAGCCTCATTGTGCCAAATGCAGCACAGTTCCTGTGACTTCACTGAAAATACAATTTATGCCACAAACAATCTGATCTCCTTTTCAATTGAGAAGCTGGACCTTCAGGTATCCAGATATGGGTGTATTAACTCCCTTTGCAGTATCCAGATGATTTCCAAAGAACATGATGCCAATGTCATTTCCTCATTGAAAATATGGCCTATTTTCCTAGTGAATAGATCCACATGCAGCCCACATCCTTGTGCCATATCAACAGCTGGGGAAAATCGGCTTAACTCCACAGATCTCAGCACAGCTGAAGACACAGCTCCTAAATTTCCAAAACAAACCAGCCCAAAACCAAGAACCAGTAAAATCTTCAGGTTTCAAGTAAAATCTTCAGAATTCATTCCTGAACTAACTCTAACACTTATTCTTAATGAAATAAAAAAACACAAAGCTCACAAGTGATACATACATCGGTGTTATTGAGAATACACTTCCAGTGCGTCTACTGGTGAAGTAACAATAGTGATTGCTGAACTGGGAGAGAGAAATTGTGGTCCTTATTTTTTGGTTAACTTCAAAGTTACACAAAGCCTTATTTTAAAATATATTCTTTAGTTAATTTTAAACTTTTATATAATCAAGTCATGCAAATTTACGTCAACCTGCGTTTTGCTATTTTACTTCTTGCTAGGCAGCTGATTTTATTCATCTATGAGTATTCACTGTCCCCTAGATGTTACTCATGTAACATAACTATTCCAGAAAGCATCATTTGACTGGATGGCTCAAACTCTATGGAGACAGAGACCAAAAAACTGAATAATTAATGTCTGTACAAATTCAAATTCCCTTGTTCAATGAAGAAATAATATAATTCATATTCTTTGTAATGAATATGTGAGCACAGTCAAGTTGAAACATTTTTTGTAAATAATTTGCCTACCCTTTTGCCCCTTTGTGACAATTGGCAAGGTTTCTTGCAATTATACAGAGTCAAAAATCTGTCAGTAGCATGGCAATTTTTCCCCAGAATAAATAAATAATCTTATCCTTTTTACGGATAAGAAGAAACAAGACAGACAACTGAGCAAGTTGGTCAATTCTGCCTCCAAAAATGTAAAAATATGGAGATTTTAAGACTAGACTGAAACAAAAAGGAAAAGAGAAAATATCCTCACAAGTTTAAAAGAAAACCTTTAGAAAGGAAGATCATAGTAATGCTGGCTTCATAAGAATAATATATTTTGCTTTTGTTTTTAAACAAAGGTTAAATTGTGGTATTAGATGCCACCAAGGATTATCATCTTTTCTAGCATTCAAATAATAGGAATTAAAAAAAAAAATTCTATTTGTTTTTCCTGTAAATATCAAACTGACGCCTACTCAGAGAAAAACAGAAGTTAATCACCTTACTTAAAGGCATCTTTATTTCTTATAATACATAAGCTTCTTTTGACATTTCATGGAAAAATACTAATCATTCAAAAATTTTCTTTTTCTGATACATCAGTTTGAAGGATAGTTTGCTAATGATGCACTAATTACTGGGAAATATTTAAGACAGACACAAATAATTTATAATGTAAAATCACACATTAAAATCTTTTTAATTCCTTTATTAATACATTAAAAAGTACTTTAGAAACATGTGCAAATATATACAGAGGAGACCCTACAGTTCTAAAACATAAGGAAAAATATCACCATTTCTATGAATCTCAGGCATCCAGGAGAAACTCTGAGAAGAGTGCACAGAATAATGAATTGTATGTTCTACTACTTGGAATAACTAACTATCAGCAAACTTTATGATCTATGTACGATAAACAAACTATTGTGATGACGGTAATTGTAAAATAATCCAGCAATACAATGATTCTGCATAGATTAGTATGGCTTTTAAATCCTCTCCCTTTTGACCAGCTGTTGATTGTTTTTATATCTTTAAACACATCCATACCCATAGGTTTCATTACTTAGGAATTGTAGAACTGGTTTAAGCTTTTACTTTCAAACAAAACATTTTGAAAAGAGGCAGAAAATAGACCTTCTTGTCAACTTCTCATAAGTCTTTTTTAAACAACCCTTTTGATTGCTTATTGCTCACCAACAGACTTTTCCCCAGAGCTGAAAGTTTGAGCACAGTGACAAATCTTGGAAGCCAAGGAAGCTGGAAGTCCCCCAAAGACCACAGAAAGAGATTCTTCAACATTCAATCAGGTAAATTCACTTTATGGCCTGGCTCATTGCTTACTAGGAAACTATAAACTGGTTTAAGGTTGAGAAAGAATAAGTTCTTGTTCCAAAAAGATGAGAAAAGAGGGAACATTGAAAGAAATACTCTGTGGTATTAGGAAATCACTGTTTGTGCTATCCCAAAAAAGGTATCTCGCTGTTAAATTAAGAACATGATAATTTTCAATTTATATCTCTTTTTTTATTTCACACTCTGAAAATGAAAAAAACCCTATGTTTCTTAATTAGATCTGGAACCATTGCACAGAAAATATAATTCCATTTTATACATAGATTAAATTATCAGCCAAGCAGACACAAAGAAAGCATCCTCTATCATGCAGAAAGAAGAGCACATACACTCCCTACCCAAAAAAAAATCTCTTCACAGCACTACCATCCTCAAAAGAGTCTCAAATATCAAAATGAAGGAACTAATTTCACAGTATGTTTGAGATTTGAAGGGACCTCAAAAGATCATCTAGTCCAATCCCCCTGCTGGAGCAGGAATGCCTAGGTGAGGTCACACAGGAACATGTCCAGGTGGGTCTTGAATGTCTCCAGAGAAGGAGACTCCACAACCCCCCTGGGCAGCCTGTTCCAGTGATCTGTCACCCTTACTGACAAGAAGTTTTTTCCTCAAATTTAAGTGGAACCTCTTGTGTTCCAGCTTGATCCCGTTACCCCTTGTCCTATCATTGTTTGCCACCGAGAAGAGCCTGGCTCCATCCTCATGGCACTCACCCTTTATATATTTATAAACATTAATGAGGTTACCCCTCAGTCTCCTCTTCTCCAAACTAAAGAGACCCAGCTCCCTCAGCCTTTCTTCGTAAGGGAGGTGCTCAACTCCCTTAATCATCTTCGTTGCCCTACACTGGAATGTTCTCTGTGCCACTTCCATGAAAGATACTAAGAATATCTTCCTTAAGTTTCTCTTTTAAGAGGAAAAGCAAATAATGGCAACATCCATAGAAAAAGAGAGAAGGAGTGCAAGACAGAATTTCTAGTAGTAGCAACCAATGTACTTTGTGTGAAACAAATTATTTATTGGACATTTTTTCTTTTTTTAAAAAAAAGATGTTTTACCATAAACAAGTACCAAGATGATATGTTAGAAAGATGCAGGAGACATGCACTACCTTTTTTGTTGTTGTTCATCCGCTGATCTCAGTCTATGAGTTTGGGAAGAGTTATTGCTGATCCTATCCAAGCCAACAGCAATTAGATAGCCCAGACTTTCTCTCTGTTCTCCCCCTGTTGCTTGTCTTCACCCCCCCATCACTGCTGGTAAAATCCATACATTTTAATGTGTATAGATTTTGGAATTAGACACATTAGACCTTAAAACTTGCACTGAGATCAGATGATTATACACTTAAGTGCATTATGAAGGACAAGTTTGCTGCATCTAACATGTCAGAACTGTTCTTTATGATGCTGCCTGAAAGATTAAGCATATGCTATCTTTTTGAGATTGTATATAGAGCTTCATAAATCAAATGTCTGAGTGAAACTTTGTTTATTCTCAGTAGTTTATAAGCAGATACTTTTGTAACAATATTTTACCAAATGTATCTGAACATCCCGCTGACACAATATTTCAAGGGAGTCCAGTGAGGTAAACAATGTGACACTAAAAAGAATGTGGAATTTATATCAGAGTAAATAATTGATGGGGCAGATAATAAAATCTAATGAAAATACAACTTTCACTGGTGGGGGGAAGTAGTACAGGAGTGCAAGTCTCTCAAAATTAGTATGATTCAAAAAGTACATAGAGTCACTGCACTATGCCATTCATAGCAAGTAACGAGCCTTGATAACACACTGTGATAGATGAAGATATTTAGAAGACTCATAAGAGTTGTTTGGATTAAGAATAGCTTCATAAATGGGTTTATATTGTCAGTTGAAACACTTCTGAATCTTAAACTTCTTTAGCATTATGATACATGCAAGATTATTGGAAGAGTGGAAACTGTCCTCATCAGTTTTTCTTGTTTAGATCTTAATCATGCAAGATTACAGAGACAGAGCTTTTGTTATAGGCCTTCTCACTACAATTCAGATTGAATGTAATTTTGGCAAAGCTTTCTCTATTTTTATTATTGATCTTCAGACTGAGAATCATATTTGGATCCATTGTTTTCATTTTTCTGTCACAATGATTAATCACACAGGACTTGTGTCCAACTCACGCCCCAAAATTCTCAAAAGCCTTTCCAGAATTATAATAAATGGGTATAGATAAAAAAAGAAAACACGTACTTTTTCCCTCATGATACACTTTTGCCACTATGATGGCTACCAATACCATTTGAATCCCAGTCTCTACCACTCGCCATCATTGCAGCCCAACAACTTCATGTGAGCAAGGTAAAAATCACAGAATTTTATAAATGAGCACACGGAACCTGGGTTTGTAAAACTTCAAGATTAGTAGTTAAGCCACAATGAAAAGCACAGATTTATTTATATTACTGAATAATCATAGACAGCAGTTGAGAATATCACATACACTGGAAATTAGTAAAAATAAATACCTGAGATTTTTGATGTAATCTTGTCTTCTTCCTGTCCATTTTAACTAGGGTGAACCAAAATAATGTAACAGGAGAAGCAAGCATTTCTGAAAGACAACCTACCTCCACTGAATCAAAAAGAAAATTCATACTCTCAAAAGCAATGACTTAAATAGTATCTTTACTGCAGAAAATATATACTCTTATCTATAATGACATACAGATTAACAGCTTCCTCAATTGTAATCCACACAAACACTGCACAGACAATAGTCTGTTTAGTTACCCGTCTTCTCATTTAGCATATAAATCATGGTATCACAAACTATTTGATTGTTGAAGAATAAGATGAAAAAAATTCTTTAAATAGTATTTTGACCAAAATATTTTTTAAAAATTCATGTTTCAAACAAGCATTGAACTTGCATCAAAAAAACAAAAACGTCCTCCATTTCCCAAATACCCACTCTGCCTGCTGTCCTCTTCCTTTCCTGAAGAGATCGTATCGAGAATCATGCTGCAATGCACTCTGAGACTAGTAACATCACAACTGTGGGGTTTTTTAACAGCAGTTATGATAATCCATTATTGAAATATTGAAATGTGAGTCAGCTGGTTCTCAGGTTCAACTAGACATAATAATCCATGAAACCAGTTCAGATTACAGGAAATATCTTGCTTTTACTGTTGTTACATTTACAGTACAACATCTTCCAAAAGCCTTCAAAATAACAGGCAACATACAAACTCCAAGAAAGCTGTCCAGAAAACATCACAGCCTAGTTAATGTATAGTGAAGTATGTGACTATAAAACAATAAAAAGAGAGAGGGGAACAAATGATGGCTTTCAAAGCAATCAGATGAACAAATTGCTATGTACACTAGATTTGACACAACTAACTAATGTGATTCAAGGTCAATAAAATATAGTGGGTTTTCACAACAGAATGATTACACTATTTTATTTTCCCATATTCTTTCACTTACATTGTGTCATTTAAAGTGCATTCTTCCAGTTTTGCCATTTTATTTCTGACCTAACAGCTGCAAAATTTTAGTTATTAAGAAAAAAAATCCTGCATTTTAATAATTTAGCCAGCTTAGCAGGTAGGGACCATCCAAACCTGCAGTAATAACAGTTGGTAATAAAAGCAATTGGGCCAAAAACTTTTCGAAAGTTTTCTTCCTTGAACACTAAATTATGTGCAATCAACAGTAAAACAAAGCTTCACTTGACTTCAAGTCAGAAACAGGGAATTGCATTGTTTACTCAGGTCCTGATATAAAGTAATTTTACTATCAGCTGTTACAAAAAATTTGGAATAGTAGATCATAGGTAAAACATTATATTCGGTCTCTACCTTCTATTTTCAGAGCAAGGCTTTAAAATTGTTTCCTGATTCTGTAACTAATATATTTCCAGCTTACAGTACCGTGTCTCAATATGCCTAGGTCTGAAAGAATAAAATCCAGTATGCAATTTTTTTCCCACCCACAGGAAATGCTCCTCCTCAAAACTTTTTAATGAGAAACATTATTCCTCTCAAATGTAAACTCCATTATTCGTAGAGTTCTAAGCAAAATCCTGCTTAGAAGAATCCCTTAGTGTCAGTCGAAGGGAACTCTGCAAGACTGAAGAGAAGGATTTAGCACTGAACTTCACCACCCATGTACTGCCTTCCTCTTGCTCACCATTTTAAAATGGTCACACTACCAAAATTCTTATTTTAACACATTTTCACACAATCTTTCAAAAAAAAAAAAATAGCTTTAGTAAGTCGGTTTTAGATAAATAAGGCTTAAGCCAAACCAATTTGTTATACAAGTTATTTTCTGAGATCTAATTTCTCATAAAAATAGCAACAGAAATTAATTTCTCACACTCCTTTTTATTATGCAGATGTCTCTGAATCTGCCTATCCTAGAAAGAGGTGAACTATAGAAAACAAGAAATTAACTCCTATCCCCTGACAATGACCTATTTTATTTTCTATTGGGATTCCTGTATCTGACGTTGTTTCTCATGACTTGAGTACAAAAGAAGAAAAAAAAAAAACAAAAAAAAAACCAAACAAAAAAAAAAACCAATCTAACATAATCATTAATGTTGAATTACTTTCATTTCAATGTATGCCTTCTTTTACCTCAACACAGAAAAGAAAACAACAAACAAAAAAAAACCCACACAACCACCTTCTAGGTTTTCTTACAAATGAATAAATGTCAGAGCTGCTTAGAAGCAGTTACTCATGTCTTTGCAATTAGTATTTTCCATGCACTTCGTGGACCATTAAAATGATCTAATTTATGAACTGAAAGGATTGCTATTCTGAAAGCTCAGTCCCTGTGCTATTTACAGTGCCAGAACATTCAAAGTTAACTAGTGACTGAAGTCTCACAGTAACAGCTGACATTTCACTTAACCTTTTTAACTAAAATAGTTATCTCTGTGAATCACTCATGCCATGTTGAAGCAAATCTCCTTGATACTGAAACCTGAGCTTACACAATGACATGTCTGGCACTTTATGAATGACACCTTGAAGCCATGCAATCTATAGGGAGTATCAAGTGTGTGACACTAATTCACAAAAAGTACACACAGACTGGTAATAGAGACAACTAAAAACCACTATTTTCTTTTATACTAACATATTAATGTGTGTGAAAACAGGAAAAAAACACCCAGGGGTAAAAACAAAACAAAAAAACAAAACAAAAAACACACACAAAACAAACAAACAAACAAAACCCCACACATCAATAGGTTCTTTATTGAAAGTTTTAGGCAAAACCTGCTAACACTAGAATTACTTTGTGACTTTTCCAATCCATAAATCTGAGACCAGAAACTACTTTAATCTTCCTCAGCCCTCTATAATTTGAAGACAGTACCAAATAGTGAATGCATGTTTATGAGAGCAGAACAAGGCTGGAGTCCCTGCTTGGGGATCACACTTCCTTCATTTTAATTAAGGAATACTTTGCCCAAGTTCCCTAGGCTAATACAAGTCTAATTGAAGTCAATACTAAGTCCAATACGTTGCCATATGTGCAATCTAAATTCACATCCTAAACTCACCTCAAGCAGATGAGAATACTGTGAATGGACCTAATAGAGCTTGCAAAGGGACATGAACAGTTCACATCCCTTGAGATGTCCAACAACAAGCACCAGCGGAGTGTGCTGGAAACTGAAAATAGTAAAAAAAAAGATACAGCACCAGAGTAAGTCAGCTAGAGGCAGCGAGTTCAATATGCATTCCTCTGGAAGAGATGGGTTAAGTCAAAGTGCCCATCTGTGCCTACAGCAATGCCTCCATGTTATGCCCTCCCCTTCCCCAACAAAGAATGTCCAAGGACCCTGAGTGCCAAGGCCACCCGCTTCTGCATCTGGGCTTCTGGACACACCAAACCCAGTAAATCAAGAACTACCAAAGATCTCCCATTTTAATGCAAACAGGCACAAGGGAGGGGAGGAATCAGAGATTAGAAACAAAAAGCACAGAAATGACAGGTTTAACCCCCCTATGATGACACCTGTTTACTGAAGGGGGCTTTTACAGTGCTTAGAGTAGACAGCCAAGAAAGAGGACAATGAAGGTACAAATCCGCATTAGTTTCAAGCTGTCAATGCTAAAATCTAATTCCAATTTAAATGAAGTTTGATCACTGAAAGATATTTTGATCATCACTCCCCTCAGTAGCCCCACACTGAAGCTTTCAAAAGGATAAAAAATGAATTGAAATAATTATTAGTTTTTCACCTTGGAGACTTGGGTACAAAGGTAAAAAACAGTATCTCAGAGAGTAGCTAACTGGACTGGTAGCCTGTTTTTAGTCTCTAGTGTACTCTAATGGCCCTCACATACACGCTGGACATTTTCTGGACTCCACCTGGACCCCATTCAATTTAAAGTGAAAATTCAAGTGGTCACGAATGTCTGACATCTAGTCCTCTCTGTTTTGGATGTTGATGGCTGTCAGCAATGTCAGAACAACATCAGATGTGAGGGGAAAAAAGCTACCAATTAAAAATGGCTTTAAACCTGTTCCAGATTTGAACAGTCTTGAACACAGGGGTTGGAATCTGAAGCATGATCCAGACAAGAAACTTGCAGAAGACCATTATTTTACTAGTAGTCTGTGTAAAACATCTCAAGTTCAACCTAATTTCTTAAGCAGAAGACAGAGCAAAGGAAGAGGATTTTCTAATACATAAGATTTGTTTGCTCTGTCTCATACACTTCGTTCACAGCACCTGTTGCCATAATGCTGGTCAAAGGCCAGGTGAAGTAGCACATAAATTATCTGCAATCATTTATACAGTAATGGTGTCTTACAGTCAGGTACAGATATGTCTTATTTATGCCTCTTAAATCTGACTGCAGGACCTATGATAACATTGATAATCATTTCATGTATTTACTTCTTTGAGTAAGAAGTTGTTCAAAAATAATACAGGCTTTATTATTTGCTATTCATCTATAGTTAAAATATACTTGCCTATTTAAAAACAGTTAAGGAAACACAAGTGAAAGAGTTGGGCAAGAACATGTCGCAAGACACAGAGCAAATGGCTAGAGGATACATGAAATCCAGAAGTTAAGACTTGAATCTGTACACTGTTTAATAGACAACCTATAGGGAATTATTTTGTGGCCAAGTGGCAAAAAGCCACTGCTCTAAAGGCACAATAAATCAATGATAATTATATCCAACAATTTGTGCAGCACAAGTGGTCAAGTGTTTAGTTCTATTTACATTTTGATCACATGTTAAGAGCACGCCTAAAAAACCCCACAGCTGTCTGTATTCAGTATTTTCTGTATCTGCTGTTATATTCATGCTTACCTTTTAAAAACAAAAGAAATACAAATACAAAAGAAAAAAAAAAAAAAAAAAAAAAAAAGACTTGTAATTATTTTCCCCCCGCCATAATAAACTAAACCATTTCAGGCAGGTATTCTAAACAGAATTACATTCTGTCTTAAGTTTACTAAAAATTGAAATTATGACATTGTTAACCATTCTACAGCTTCTGTCAAGATTTTTTGCAGTGGCTGTATGTAGAGATACTTTTTCAAGATAGCATTCTTTGCCATGCAACAAATGCAAAAGAAGGTACATGGAATTTATAGTAAGTCTCATATTCCCTCCAAAGTATATCAAAATTACTAACTCAGCGTCTTTGTAATATTGTCAATAAAATCAGATACCATAATTAATATTTGCAAATACTGTTGCTCTGCCTGGAGTTTAAAAAGAAAATAATTTATATATTTAATCTGTCTATTCTTTAGCTCCTAACGTACATAAAAATGTATGTTTCATGATAGTTCTAAAGCCTCATATGAAAGAAACCTGCTCTGTACAATCCCTAAGTGCTGAACAATTTGCATAAGAAAATCTAGTCACACTGTTCATTATGATAATGTAGCCATTAAAATCAAGAAGTTTGTAGGAACTGAGTATTGTTGGCAATATTAATTAGTATTTAAACAAGTGGATGCCACTTTCAGACTTAAACTTCCTAGAAAAAAAGAATCCTACAGTCTTTGTGATTTTTATTATTGCAATGCAGCAACACAGAGGCTTGTACCTGGTCATCAAATGCTTGGTACCTATGCTGGGCATGTATCACACTGAGTTCCCAAAGTAATAGACACAGAAAGAGAGAAAGTACAAGGAACAGGAAGGAGTGGAGGAAAGAAGGGAGAGTTATCTAAGGTCATTTCAAATCTTAGTTGACAATAAGCTTTGGAGGTATCATTGTCTCCACTACTTACAAAAAGATCCTAAGGTACACAAGGTAAGGAACCTCAAATAGATGAGATTAACCCAGCCCTAACTATGCATCAGAACAAAATAGCAGCCCTTTTCATTGCATCTCACATGCATAGGAAACACCTTGCCTGTTCTTTAGGTTCCCCTCTAAAAGTTGCTTAAATTAAAAATAAAAAAAAAATAATTTTAGAAAAGAACGGTAACAATCATGGTTATGGATATCACACTAGTAAGGAGAAGAGCACTTTCAATTCCTGAAGACTTCAGCAGAGCTGATAACGCCCTTCACAATTCAGACCTCAGACTTCTCAGTTCTAGAATAACTGAAGCCTATTAGTAAGCTAAATATACCCAGGGAACAAACACATTTAATATATCAGTCTTGTCAGAGATAACAGCCTGCACTGCATATAAACAGCACAGAGATCAGTTATGAAGAATATACAACAGCTGAATTCAGCAACAGCACTATTAGGATATTTTTATTTTTATAATCTTTCATTCAATGTACCAACACAAGACAGAAAGAAGCAGCAGCAGACAAGAGCTGTTCAAAATGGAAACATAGTATATTGCACATCTGATACAGATGGATATTTAATATTAGTAAAGACCCATTAAATTAGTATTAGACAGCAGTGCATTGGACAACACTTCAACAGAATAGCTGAATAAACAGAACTGCTATTATTACAGATCATAGACAGTTTTGATAAAGAAAACAAATCTGAATCACCAAACTTCAGTCCAGATATATAAGTACTAGGCATCTGGCAAGAAAAACAAACCAGGAATTAAATATTGAGTAACTGCAAAAACAATCAACCGTTCTAAACTTCACAGATTTTTTCCATGTAAAGCTTGCTTTACCATTGCTTACTCTACATAATTACATCCCAATGCATATATCTGCACTCTTAATAGTATTTCTAGAAGAAATCAAAAAAAAAAAAAAGAAAAAAGAAAAAAAGAAAAAAAGAAATGGAAGGAAGAACTGTGCTTGTACTAAGTCATCTCTGCTTTCTTAAAGCCATATTTCAGACACATATGTAAAACTACAGCCATACTAAATGATCAGCTCTAATAATCTGCTGGAAGCAAGACTCATTCAAATCCACAGAACATATTGACAAAGGCTATTGCTGGATAGGTCATTCAATTCACAGGACCTTTCAACCCCATTGAAAATTTCAGAGGGAAAGAAAACAAAAGACATCAAAGTCTTTGTATTTAGTATATAGACCTTTTTGGCAGTTCAGGTTTAAGACCTTTTTAAAAATGCACTGTCAGCAGCATAGCTTTTAAAGGCAAAATGAGGCCTTTAAAGCAGGTATCCTACTGTGCGTTCTACCACTGAGCTGCCTGTGGAGTGTAAAAACAAGGGCAAAGATGGGACTGAAAGTCTCAAACACTCTCTTACAATGGCTTTCATCTTCTCTTCCAAGTCTGTAACCTTTGAAGACAGAAGGAAATGCAGTTAATGCGTTTACAAATAGGCTGGAACCTGCTACCTTTTTAAGGAAACTCATAGAGGGCACAAATGTCCACTGGAATCTCATTACATTATTTAAAGGGACACTTTCAGAGTTGGCAGCCCCCCAGTTTCACCTCTTTTTACTTTTATCTGTTTGAAAAGTTCATGCACTTTCGCAAATTCCCTTAATGATTCATCACTGAACTCTCTACAAATGAAAACAAGTAAAAATGTCACTGATTCGTGTTAATACCAGAAGTCCAGGTCTGTTTGCACAAAGCACAAATGAAAGCATAGGAGCAGCTACAAATCAGTGTGATAACTGCAACTAGAAAAAAGGTAGCAAACACCCAAGTATTAAACCAACAGCATGAGACTTGACAAGTTTACTTTTGTCTATTACAAACAAAAATCTCTGCAAGTATATATGAAAGCTCCAGCAAACTCCAGTACTATAACGAGTGCTTTACCACTGAAGTGGATAAAAGAGTCCTGTAATACCCACCTATATGAAATTTAACAAGAGCAAGTGCCAGATTCCCTATCTAGGATGAGGTAATCCTGGTTATATGTACAAATGGGGGGATGAGAGGCTGAAGAGCAGCCCTGCGGAACAAGATCTGGGGACTGGGTTGATATTGAGTTGAATATGAGCCAACAGTGTGCCCTGGTAGTAAAAAGGGCCAACTGTGTCCTCAGGTGCATCAAGCACAGAATCGCTGGCTGGTCGAGTGAGCTGATTGATCCATTCTGCACTGCACTGGTGCGTTCCCAACTTGAATACTGAGCATTCAGAGGAGGGCGACCAAGTGGTGAAAGGCTTCAAGGGCAAGACTTAGGAGGAGCAGCTGAGGTCACTTGGTCTGTACAGCTTGGAGAACAGAAGGCTGAGGGGTGACCCCATCACAGCCTACACCTTCCTCAGGGGGACAGCAGAAGGGCAGCTGCTGATTTCTCTCTGCTGACCAGCAGTAGGACATGAGGAAATAGAATAAAGCTGCATCAGGGGAAGTTCAGATTGGACATAGGGAAAAGGATCTTCACAGGGAGGGCGGTCAGTCCTAAGGAACCGGCTCCCCAGGGAAGTAGTCACAGCACCAAGCCTGTCAGAGTTCAAGAGGCGTCCAGGTGATGCTCCTCTCATACAGTTTATTTTTGGGTATATGCTCATATATATATATAGGTATTGTAACTAGCTATTAAAAAAGATTGCTTTCTATAGCAATAATCTCTGTATTTGAATTGAAAGTGATGCAAGTTTCAAAACCCCTGTTGAATTCACAGGGCCATGGTCTTACCACTGGGACTTCCTAAAATGCATTTTGCTGTTAGTACAGACCATTAAATCTGCTGACTACATATGTACATTGTCTTATTATTTAGTCTCCATATTCTGCTGTGCATTATAAAGCCTGCAGTCTCAGTCAGAAATGGTTACAGAGCATCTATGACAACATATAATATGAAAGAAAAAATGTTTTTATTTTTGTTTTTATGTTAAAGTCAAATTCACTTGAATATAATTCTGGTTTATAGGTCACTAAAACAAGAGAAATTAACTACTACCAAAAATATTTATCATGCAAGTACCACCATAATAACAACAAATGGAAAAGCCTCTTAGTGGAAGTGCCTGCCCTAAAGGGCAAGAGATACGCCAACCTAATAACCTCACCAGGGATTACGAAAAATTTGCACATTGCCTGACAGCCTAAGGTAAAATCTTATGGTAGCTCTTCAAGTGGATAAAAGGGAAAATGGAATGCATTGCAAAGAGGTACCGTTTATCTAAATCAATGGAGACATTTCCTACTGCATTGACCTTCACTGCATCTTGAGGAGTATAAAAAGCATTAAGGAACATTTTAAAAACACCCAGGGGTTTTCTTTACCTAGGTTTTCTCCCTGATCAAATAAACTGGAACTCTTTATTATAGATATTTCCCATATTTCAAGTTAATGTACATTTCTCTGCAGCACTGCCATCTAAATAATCTTAACACTTCACGAGGGCCCTGACAGTCTCCCAGAAATGTCATATTCCTCCCTAGATGAACATCCCTCAGAACGATAGCTTTTCAATGTCCCTTTGCACTGAAGGTAACTGAAATTATTATCCTTAAGATGACCAGGATCAAGAAACAAAATGGAAGGACCAATGTTTAACATCAGCACAAGTACTAAAAGAGTGGAAAACCAGGAGTCTGTAAAATTATACTGTATGTGTGATTTAGATCACCAGGATCTGTTCTCTTATCCCAGTACTTATGAGAAATAACACTACCAACAGAAGTGCCATCTCTGTTACCCAAGACAGCAAACTGTTCACTCCAAGCTATTTTCTCATGAAGACTCAGTAGTAAATCAGCCAACAATTACATCAGCAGCTAAGCCTATTAGCAGGCACTCGGTAGCCAAAATAGGCATGGTTTTGAGCCCGTATGTCACCTCAGCACAAACGGATCACTGTCTATTCAATTAATCCCTATTTATAGAGGTTTCACGATCAGGAAACAATATGCAGACATGAAATATAAAGATATATTGCCCTTACAACCTTTATACAGCTTTCCTCTCTCAACTCTTAAATCTTGTTCCTTGTGAATCAGGTTTTCACATCAGGATAAAATGCTAAAAGCAAGCTCTGCACCCAGACTAAGAGTGTTTCACTCATAGTGCTCTTTTCATCTCTAGGACTTAAAGAACACTTTCAAATTAGTGAGGCTTGTGTAAAAAAGACAGAGATAAGCCCACTTCTCATTCTTATTATGGCAATTTACAGCACTGCTCCTGATAAGATGAGGTATAGTCATTTTTAAACTTTTGCTTCAATCTCTGCATTCTGTCCAATAAAATAATGTAGTTTCATTGAGAAATATTTGTAAGATGAATATAGAATAAAGAAAACAAAATGTCAACATTTAAGTAATTTCTTTATCCTTTGTTGTCTCTTGTTTTTCTTCACTTATCACATTTGCCATTATAACACACTGTTTGCATCTGAATTTGTTCACATGTCTCCGTATTTCGTTTTGTTTTCTTCATATAACTTTTACCTAGCTAAACATCTAGTTCCATTTCCTGTATCTGTTTCCAAATTTCTCAACAAATGTCTATTTGATTTTAAACAGAAAACTGGCCAAAATTCTAAAAAAAACCTGTCAGCTTTCATATAAATAATGCAATGAGGTGTGTAAAGCCTTCCATTTAATACCATAGGGGTGATCTTATACTGAAGATAAATTTTATCAACTACGGATACTTGAATTCCAAGCTCTTTATATTCTTTTTATATATAAATTATCAAACTTACATGCATAGTTTACAATTTCAGGCTCAATATGTCTGATTTTATGAGTTTCTGCATACCATTACTAAATTCTGCACTGCTGCACTACATAATACGTATTTTAGTTCTATGTAGTTTTCCTTCACTATTCAGCCATTTTTCTTTATTATGCTTCTAAAGCAGCAGTCTTGTCTCTGAGAAGTATAAAGGATACACGCTTTTCTGTTTCATAAGTGAACTGCGGAGAGTAATTATAATCTTCAGTCAGATCACAAGCTTGAAAACAGCAGCACAGAACAGTGGCAGAATAAACACAGTTATCAACAACATTTTTTTAAAAGGTATTGATCAGAATATCGGAAATACATCGCCTCAAGATTTGTCATGGGAATTCACGTTTTACATCCATAACTAACAAAACAGCTTTAGAACTGTGTATCTTGCCTGCCTGTTTCACTGAGTCCTCTGCATCTTGTGTTTAAATCCAACGCACAGAGCTCCTGGGTTTTATCCTCTCCTCTTCTCAAAATTAATGTGAGTCATATAAAGCACCTGACACTGGTAATCATTCCTTTATATTTAAAATATATGTAGCTAGAACAAATGTATGACTCACTTGGCTACATTCCATAGCTGCGCTGCTGTACCTGAGTAGCTCTGCACCACTACACCTTTTGTACATATTGCATGCTTTAAAGCTGTCTAGGGTAACAGATAAATCTGGGCAATCATGCATTTTGTAATGATTTCTCCTGACATTCTCAATTACATTTTGGAGAGCCCCGAGTACAACATTTCCAGCAGTTCCTTCAACCGATAGCATAAATTTTGTTAAACTGCAACTGAGTGCTGCGCAAGATTTATTTGCAGGACAGTTAACTCTGGTTACACCATCAAAGCAGGAAGTGAAGTTGCATCAAATTTCACCAGCAGTAATTAAGTTGTTATTTTGAAGGGAAATAGTAAGAGCCAAGACGCAAACAAAGATTAAATTCACATAATCACAGCACAGGAACTTTTCTTTATGTTTCCTATAAATCAGAATGGCGTACAAACTGTCATGTAAGAAGGCCACTATAAGGGTTATTAGGTGGCCTTGATAACATTTTTTGGGAACAGGCTGGAAGTTATAGAAGGAATGAAGCCAGTGCTCTGAAACACCATCTAACAGCAGGTAAATTCCTATATACGTAGATAATCCCTACATACTACATGGAAAGCTGGATTTTTAGGGTGATGGAAAGCTAGGGGATTTTTATCTTTGCCTGTAAAAACCAACATATTTTGAAAACTCATAGATTGGCTTCACTTTTTGGGAAGGAGAAGGGGGTTGTTTTTTCATGGAGGCAGGGTGTTTGTTTTTGTTTTAAACCATTTCCATCTGAAAGCCGTTCTTAAAAACAAAACATGACTGCACAATTACTGTCTTTTATTATTCTACTAGAAAAATAGACCAAAACACTAGCCCTAAGACTAGTTCTATGTGATAACTGTAACATTGTGTTTTTTCTATGGCTGCGAAATATAACACCTATCTCTTAGCACCTCTGAAGATACAGAGAGTTGTGAATTATATTTCTAGAAAAAATAAATACCTGTCCAATTCTGTTCCCAGAAGAGACTGAGAGCCTGAGTAAGAGAAGGAGCAATGATACCTCTTCAAAGGATACAAAATGGACTGTGGACAAAGAGAAAACTATATTGAAGAGATGACATTCTGGTTTACTCAAAGCAGAAGACTGATGAGAAACAGCAGGTACATAACCTGATTTTTTTGCAGAGAAAATGGTACCCAAAACATCAAACTAAGCAACAAAATATATGACTGGAGAAAGGAAAAAAGTAATATTTCACCAAGAAAATGCCTACCTTAAACATACTATTTCCAGAAAGGGTCCTTGAATTTAAAAAAAAGCAAGACTGCTAACAGCTGATCTAGTAATATATTATCTACAATCTGGATTTTTCACTAAATTCCCAGTTTATAGGAGGTCTCTTTCTAATAAGTATTTTCAGTTCCATGAAAGAAAAGAGTCTAAACTAGAAAGTTGGAGGAGAAAAAAAGGAAAGAACTCCATACCCATATTAAGAATGTCCTAGTACAAACAACTTCGATTTAATAAAGTCAGTCTCTGAGCACTTTCTGTGGAGTATTAGAAACCTGATGTCTTGTCACAGAAAGATCAAAGTCTTTGTTTTGAAAGTTAAGGTTGAAAACCTTTTGTTTTGGTCTTTCCAACTATAAAGAAGGATAACAGCATGTTCCTCCCACAAATAAGCTCCAGGATGATACAGGCAGCTATTGAGAAGGTATTTGCATAACACAGTGATAAGTAGTCTATTTTTTAATAAAAAAATAAATCACTTTTTGGTTCATGGTATAAGCAGATTGAGTTCTATGTTTGTACTGAAGATAATTCTGGACAGCCTTGGTCCCAGTTAATTTTAAAGCAGTATACGTGCAATCAACCATAGAGGCAGACAGCCCATACGTGACGTTGAAATAGCGCCTTTCTGAAGCAAACCATCTTGTAGGTGCACTAAGTACAACTGCCATGAGAGAAGGGTGAGAAAAGTTACTAAAAAGAGGATCAGCAAGTGCAGCTTCTTTTAGCACGTGGGTGTAATTAAACCAACATGAAGAACAAATGAAGCTCATACTGCCTAGGGACTGTTGACTATACGTGTTCTCAAAGTGGTGCTCATGACCAGATTCCTCTGACCCTTTTTCAAATCTTGCATTGTTTTCCCTTTTGTGTACTTAAATTCTTTTCACTTTTTATCTTCCAAATCTTAATCAAATTTCTCACTTAAACCTATTTTATCTTCTCTTCTTCCTACTTCTTCTGCTTAGCAGCTGTCATAAACCCTAAATTACTCACAGTTTTGCTCTCTGTCTTTCCCTTAGACTCCTCATCTTCTTCTTGAGAAGCATAACTCATATTTAAATTAATTTGCAGGGTGTCAGCAGCTTCTCAAGATTTTCTCAAATTTTCCTCCAGCACTAAATTCCAGTAAACAGAATATCTTATCCAATGGCAGGCCTGTTTATGTACAAGAAGGAGAATATTTGCCACTCTAGTAGGGACACTCCATCTGCAGGAGATGCAATTTCCTTCCCACAGCACATAGCTTGGATCTTCCAAGATGAAACCAACAAAAGTTACTGTTACATCAAGGGACTTTGGTGATCTTATAGACTTATTGAATATGGTGACAAACTGCCCACAGAGCACACCCTGAGCTGTTGGAACAGAGCACCTTCTACATTCTGCAGTTGTTCCACCAAGAAGCAGCAACTTATGTCTGTGATTAACAAGAAACCGGTGCAGATTCAGCACAGTTGGAGGCCAGCAAGCCACAACCTGCAGTAGCAACTGCAGCAAGTGAATTTAAATTAGATACTGAAAACTTATAAAAATGGAAGATGAAGGAAAATAAGAGGAATGTTCTAAAGCATTGTAAACAGATTTTTTTTTTAAGTTGCAAAACTTTTGCTATGTCCATATTTAAGGAAATTTCTTCAGCAAGATTTACTCACCCTCTAGTAATGTATGTTAACAACCATAATCTTTATCTCCAATGACAGTAAATTACACTCATTTTCGTCTTATTTTTTCTTTGAAAAGCACTTATAAAAAAATAATTGTAGCACTCTTCCTCGAGAAGTTTGGGTATAGTGACTAATTGATACAGATTTGCCTTAGTGGTAAAGGTACTTTGTGACAATATTAACTGTATTTTTCTCAGACTGTAAGCATGACAACTTTTTGGGTAGAGTTAAATATTGTCCCATTCTTCAGCTCTAGAAAAAAAAAAAAGGAACAGCCACTGACTGAAAAGAAGATTTAGGACAATTATTTTCAGCTCCATTGGCCTAAATTCCATAATCAATACTTAGATTATAGTTCAGCTGTATACTGTCATTGATACCATGATCATTATACATGGCATTTGAGTGTTTCTGTTGTCCCACCTGTATGAGAACATCTACAAATAGGTTTTGTGTGTTATTTGTCTATTTTTACAAGCAAAGGATATTTATGAAAGGTGGGTCCGTAACAAACCTCCAGCCTTGCCCAGATTTCATTCGGGTAGAATGACATCCCCTGAGATCTTCTAGGAATCTGTGCCATATTTTGCAAGAATACACACATGGAACTGAGGATCACATTCACTGTCTAAAATGGTAATGATTTAATTCACACATGAAATATTCAAAGAAATTAAGCATTGTTGTTTTCTTTATATTAGCTTCACAGGTATGTTGTATGCTGAATATATGCTTTCTTTTTTACCAGGTTTAGCAAGAAAAGCACTGTATACCATGTATCAAACAATTTTCATTTCCTACCCTTGTTTCATATTGGAGACAACGTTGAGGTGTGGTGTCAACTACCCCTTCTTATTGTCACCTCATAGGTGGTGGACCTTCCACCACATCCTCACCTGCCTCTCCTTCAAGATCCAGGGCCTCAAATCTATTATGGAGAGATACCTGGGGAAACAAGGTAAGTAGGGAGGGGGGTTGCCCGTGATGCCAAACTGGGACTTCCTTCCAACCTTTCTCCTTTTTCTGGTCCCCTACCTCTGTCCAACAGCAACAGGGCAGGGGCTCTCTCAGGTGTCTCCCCTCTGCCCGACAGGGTGTGGGGTCCATCACGTTTGGGGGGGTATCTCCCTGGCACCTTTCTGGCTGGCATGTCAGGGAGATACTCCACCAGTCAATCTCCTTCTTATGCTCCCTGATGGTCCTCAGTCTCTCAGTCTCCTCAAGTTCCACCACTGTGCTGAGCAGATCTTCCATCTGCTGACACCTCACACAGGTGGAATGCCTGCCTCACTCCCCTGGCAGCAGCAGGCTCTGGCACTCCCTGCAGCCAGAGACCTGAACAGTCACAGATCGGGGCAGGCCCTCCCATCTGGGTCACTGCAGTCTTTTTAGGGCAAGCTCTCTGGAGGAGAACATGGTAAGCTGCAGTCTGGGAGACTGGTAATGGGTGAGATGGTCTACTGAGCAAGGAGGGACAACCTCTGCACCCTGCTACACAAGCTACCACAGCAGCTGCTGCTGCAGCACAGTGTGGGTGGTACTCACTCATTTCACACACTGGTCTCACCACCCAGTGCCTGGTGACGCCTGGTGACACCTGGTGCCTGATCTGACAACCTGGTCACTGCACTCCCAGAGGCTTTTTCAAGGCTGGGGCGGAGGTGTGATCATCATTACCGTGGCAACGCACACGTCACATTGGCTGCTCTTGCAAGAGCTGCCGGGCACTGCCAGGTCATGCAGGTCTCACAAGGTTGCCCTGGCAAAGGAACTTCCCAAAACTCACCCATACCTCAAGATCTGTTGCTGCGGCTCTGGCTAGACATGGTCTGACCAGCTGACTTTGGGGACTGAGTTTCACACCATTCACACCATAAGGTATAAATTTGCTACAGAAACAATTATTTAAATTGCAACAGAACGCAATTACACAGAGATTAAGGTCAAATAATGTAGAGAGTCATAATGGATTCCTTCTTTTAAATCTAACAACCCTGTATACTGTCTGTGAAATGTAAATGTAAAACATTATTCTTTGTTTTGGAAGAATTTGACTACTTGCACAGCAAAATTTAAAAGGTGTAGAACATTATATCCATCTTTATTCAGCTAGAATTTATGTGCTATCAAGTAAAAAGAAATGCAGTAATTACAACGATTTCTTATGAACTTGAGACTGGAAACTGTTGTGAAGCCTACACTGCACTGTTTTCAGCAGTCTTTACATATGGATTGTAGTTGTGCAAATTAAATTAGTACATACCTGTGGGAATCTCTGAGATTTCTTAATGCAGAGGGATTGGCTACTTGTAGTAATGTCTTAAATGTTGTTTCTATTACCTTAGG
The DNA here is from genome assembly GCF_963082525.1 of Nesoenas mayeri. Taxonomy (NCBI): domain Eukaryota; kingdom Metazoa; phylum Chordata; class Aves; order Columbiformes; family Columbidae; genus Nesoenas; species Nesoenas mayeri. The sequence goes on along the minus strand of NC_137540.1, from coordinate 15,138,153 downwards.
ACCATCTTCCTCTGCCAGACAAGATAGCATTTACTCCTGCAAAATCAATTAGCCTCATTTTGTTTTCAGAACCTCTAAGGCTTAGGTCTGTCTGTATTGAAGCTTTTTTAGTCAGCCATTATTATCTACTGTGTACAAGGTTTTCACCTAAGTAGATATCACTGCAAAATTACACATAAAAATATAGCAACTGAAATGAAAATATCAAAGCCAGGCTCTTCCTTCTTGTTTTAAATATCCTCTGCTGCTGACCTGGGTTTTGTAAATGACTTAGTATTTGCTAATGTTCTCACAAGAGACAAAGAAATTCAAATACTACAGTTCTAAAGTACCCCAAGCATCACCAATCCATTCGCTGCACTTAAAGAAAGTACTACACAGCTTACTTATATAAACTCATGACCTGTTATCCAAATTTCCAATTTGACACAAAACAGAAATGAAACCGATTTTTAACCTTAAAAAAAATGAGACCTAAATGTGTCTGTCTACCAGCAGAAGGCTACTGTGGTTTTCCATTTCCAGTACAGAACTAAGTTCTAATAAAAAATTTAAAATCCTTTAAAATCAAGAACTACAGTGAAAATACAGACACACTTATCACTGTGGAAGACAAAACAGGTCCATTTTAATGAAAGCTTGGTATCAACTCAGTGAATGCATTACTTTCTACAACAGTTTGCATTTTTGTGTCCCTTTTCCAGCTTTCAAAGGTACAGAGGGAACTACAGATCCCAGCCCACACCCAGTTACACACCCCTGTCCTGATCTCCTCAGCCATGCTGGAGAACTTCCAGGAAGTAGGAAAAGAGAAACATATATCTCAGAAGTACAGCAGTCATCTTTTACAGCTTGGGTTTATGCACACCGCTGCCAGACTTAATAAATCTAGATAAAAGAGAGTCTGAGATAACCCACATAAAGAAGTGTTCATTGAACTCATATAATCTATACTGCAGCCAATGAACACAGAAGCAGGCTATTAAGCATGAACTCTACAACTGCCTTGTTAAGTGCCTGCAAACTCTCGGATGAATGGAAGTAGGGTTCAATTTTTGTGCAGGACTTCAACATCACACTGCCTGGTATTGGATTTTGAATGCTTTGGACTCTTTATCTTTATGAATTTTTAATAAATGATACTTAATATGCAAGCGCTAGGAAATTGTACATTAACTGGAGAAGTAGTATAATTTATGGGAAATATGAGCAATTTTCCTATACTCCACTAAACTGAAATAGAGAGCTAGCCTTTTACTATATGGCTTATCCTCAGTCATCACATAGCACAGATCTCTTTGCCCAAGAAAATTACATGCTTTCACAATCAGCACTTTGTCCAATCCTGACAATTGTCTTGATTCCTTAGATTTTTTTTGTTCTCTCACTGCAAATCTCTGTTGCAATGAAAGCAAGATAACACTCTTCATCTTTCAGTGCTTCAATAGACAGCCAGTTACCAAATAAAAAAATGAAGAATAAACAGAGAAGAATGGAGAAGCCCTACAGGGTTGTGCAAAGGTGGCATTTGTTTTTCCTCTGTAGGGGTATAACCATCTCTTCTGTGCCACTTGTGCTCTGCTCTGTAGTTATGTTTCTAACCACTACATAGCACACTTGTTTGTCTTCATGTTTATCAGACTCAAACGTCATTGTGACAGGGTATGAACAAACATGCTGTTTCTCATTTTGAATCCGTCCTTCTCAAATAAGGTAGGAGCACGATGTCTGAGGCAAGACTATCAAAGAAAAAAGAAAAGGCAAAGAGAGTACTAAGTCTAGAGTTAAGCATATGAAAACATGAAGTAAATAATGAGCCAACTAAAGGATGAACACAGACTCACATGTAAAAATAACTATAAAGAATACCCACCCACCACTCAACCTGCTGCTACCAAGAGGAAAAAAAGAGCCCTTATTGCAAATTTGTCTCTGTGCTTTGTGCTCTGGATATGCCACATTTCTCCTAAGGAGTAGAGGAAAACACTGTGTGGAGAATTTTAATTTCCCAAAAGTTTCAACAGGGGTTATAGGTCTTAGGCCTTTGTAGCAGAACGTGCTGCAGAGCAGTCAGGCTAATTATGGAGGAGGGAAAGAAGTAAAGAAGTTTCCTCCTTTCTAGGCCTCTGAAGGCAGAGACAGATTTTGCAGGTGTATGAGTAGAAAACATTGTGTGCAAAGCAACAGATCCCACAATTCGCCTATTTCATCCATACTGTACCCCTTTGAACATGGACACCACAACTGGCTGCGCTAAAGCTCACTCACATGGTGCCATAGAGAGGAAATGCCGATCGCGGTGTCAGCCTCTGTGACCTGAGGTATAGAGAGCTGAATTTAGGTGCTGCTTTTTGGTATGTTCAGTTCTTGCTGAAAATGCTCATTGAAACTTGGTCCTAATGTGTAGTCAAAAGCAATATAAAATAAATGGGCAAACAAAACCAAAATACATATGCATTGCACAAATTAACTATTTAAAAATAGCCACATTTGTTAACGTTATTAAACAAACCTATATAAAATGAGAAAAAGTCCCTCTTTACAAAACTAATTTATGACCATAGTGTTCTCTCTCCAGAAGTGACAAGCATTTTGCAAAATGACCATATCTACTCTTTAAAATCTTCTGTCTCTCAATGCCTTTCTGTAACATCATATTGTTTCTAAGAATGGCTGCTTTCATATATCCCCTTCTTGCAGTCAGAAAAATCCTACTCCTATTAAGCTTTATCATGAGTTGCTTTGTACTTAATCCATTTTTTCTCCACTTTTACATATCCTTAATAGTCATTTAGTACAATGAAGTTCCAAAATCTATAATCAACAGATTCAGGGCCTTGATGTAGTTTGCTTTTGGAACAGAAATAAAATTATATCAGGGAAAAATAAAGTTAAATATTATTCTACAGTTACCTTTTTTAAGCATTTTTATGCAGCATTTTTCTTTCAGATAGAAAAAGAAGCACCTAAATTTCCTTTTTTTTTTTTTTCCTCTCTCCTAAGCTGCATCCTCTAACAGAGCCTCCTTGAGACAACCCACTTACCATCATCAAGGGAAATGGATCCTCTGCCTAGTCAGACAGCATTCCCTTGTCCCTGCCCAAATGAATTATTTATTTTCTTCAGGCTTACAGAAACCAAAAGGGATTTGGGGAGGTTTTTGGGAAAATTGCCTGAAAAATATCACGCTGTGTCAAAAATAGTCTGAATCAACGTTGGTGGCATTGTCTCCGAAGTTATTGCTAATTCTTCAAATAGTCAGTATCTACCAGATACTAGTGCATAATTTGCCCTTATAAGAAAGAATAGTTCTGACATTGTCTAACGCGCCAGAACATTAGCTACCATTCCAAGAAAAAAAACAACTGAAAATCAGCATTTGGGAGTATTTAACAGTAACAAAATGAAAACAAACCACACCATTATTTCCCACTGCATTCAGCAGACTACAGCAGCTCCCATTAACAATAGCTCCTGCAATCCTAACTGTGGTGCACATGGTTTTTCTAAAAATCATGTCAGGCCCAGCAGCTTATTCTTTGACTCTGTTATCTCTGCATCTTTGGAATCACAAGAATGTCACATTATGATTGATCTATCGCCTGGCACTACTGCTCTCAACCAGATCATTCTCATTTTCGGGATCTGTGAATACTACCTGATACTCCAGAGATCTCATTTTAAAAAATGATGAGAATTATGTTGTGCTTTTCATTAGCACCATGGATGTAAGCTGTCTTACAAAGGCAAGAAAATTTGAGTGTTGTGATCTATTCCTGACACAGGTCATTCTCTTTGATCCCCACTGGAAAGTACTACTGTTATCAGAGTCATATAACAAGTAGGAAACAATTATTACAGAGCCAAAGGAGCTTATAGTACAGTGGTATTCAGGACTGTCATTTGTATGTACAAACAACAAAAATCCACTGAGTTTGTTTTAAGACAAAATTTGATCTTACATTTTTCATTACACATACATGAATAAAGACCTAGGTGTTGAGACTGTTTTGCCTTTTCCAAAAGGTAAAACACACAGAAAATACTAATGTTTTTTCAGTAAGAAATTTAAAGAAACTAGACAAGCTTGAAGAGTTTTGCTATTATTGAATTGAAGAATAAAATTAAAAACTTTTCACAATTTATCTAAAGAAATAGAAGCTCAGAATATATGTTGTAAAATGCTGAGCATCCACTAACAGCACCCTGAAAGTGGATTGAAAATGATTTCATTAGTCTGTTACTGCTTAGATAAAACATTATCAACAGAAAATAAGTTAGGAGATACCACTCATCCTAACAGTTTTGAGTGGGCTATCGTCTTCCTTCTGAAGGATAAAGCTTTGAAACCCAAAACTACAACTCTTCCTACAAAACTATTCAAAAAACACGACTAAAAGTGTAAAAATAATTTATGGTCAGGATATTTCGTGACCAAAGAATGGCATTGCCTTTGAATTATTTATTTGCTAGTTCTGGAACAATTAGATCATAATCTCAATTAGCTCCAATGACTGAATCATCTTTCTTCTGCTTCTCAGCTGTCTGAGAAAAATCTGAGTTTGGCAATGCTCGTATACTTGGTGGCAGCAATGAGATGTCTCTACAGTTCATCTGCTAATAGTTATCCAACTTCACTGAGTTATCCAACCCCCACTGAGTTTTTGCAGTATTCCTGCAGGATTGCTATTTCACTGCTTCTCTTCCCTTAAAAGCTTTAGTTGTATTCTCCAGCACAATCCTTAATCTGTTCATCTCCAGAATTAAAATGGAAAGGAAAAATAGGTCATCTCCTCACATATTCATGACTATTTAAAGCTTGTCCATCTCTCTCATAAAAACCTGCCTAATTTTCCTGCATGCAGTTCCTTTTAATGGGATATTAACTACCAAATCAGAGTGGTACAGTATTTTTTTTATTCCCTTTATTAAAGAAACTTGGGAATGCAACATTTTTTCTTTTAATTACATCTAAAAATTTTCATTCATCATTCATCGTCATCTAAGTCCATTTTTCTTTTATGAAAAGTGATTGTATTAAAATAAAAAAACCTGTAACAATACAATCCCGCAGGCTTGAATTTTACTTGCATAGAATTATTGATAAGAACACTGTAACACGTCCTTCTGATGAAACATATTTTTTCAGAAAATGTGCTTATTCATTTATTAGTAATGATAAAAACTGCCAGGAGATGTATTTCTTATGCCTCTGTGTAAAGAACAAACTGCCTCGAGGCTAAACATCTCCTGCAAAACTTCTTCCCCTCTGGAAAGTGGCAACATCTTTATGCTAATGATTAAAAATATTCTCTGGATCCATTCTTGTATTTTTTGGAAGAAAAACTTTATTGTTTCTAGAAAATGCCAGTAATTAATCAAGTATGCCATAAATCACATCAACATATAATATTTCAGAATAATTTCTAGAAAGTCAATGGAATTTTCCATTGGCTAAGGTAAAAAGCATCAAACTGATATGATAGCAGCATGGAACACGAAGTTAGTATGGAACCATACTGAAGCCAGTATGAAGCCAAAGAGTCACAGTTTTTAAACTGTTCTTGGCTGCTCTGTTGCCTTCAGCGGATTCTAGACATAACAGGGAAGTTCACTGTTTCTCAAATACGTAATGTGAATTCATACTTAATATCTCCAGTTTGTGTACCCAAGAGTGTAGCAAAGTTTCCCCACATCAGAGTTAAAGATGCTACTGGCTCACATAGAATTTGTTAGAATGACTTTGGGGAAAGGAAGGACTGCACTGAATACTCTGAGGTATCTTTGACCTTATGAACCTATCTTGGAATCATATTTTAGCTTAATATTTCTTCTAGAATTCTAATGAAGATCTTCATTAGGTTTGTATGGATTGCTGTTATATTGCAACGGATGCTTCCCTAGGACCGTACAGATCGCCATTTATCATCATACCATGTTTTTTCATCTGAAGTTGACAGCACAAGAGCAAAATGTAATTATAATCACTATACCAAGATCAAACTAAATAGCCTGTTTTGCTCATATCAAAGTCAATACTGCTTCATTTTTTTAATAAGAACTCTTATAAAAAGTTCTAATAAATTCATCACATAATCTATCTCCTTAGAGGTGAAAGCATCAACTACTAAATGTCATTTTCTGTACCACTACTTGATAGCAACCATTATAGTTCTAAATAGAATGGACTTAAATCTGCAATGCAGAGCCAAAGGAGTCAGCATGATAGAGTTTAAAACTTGAAAGTTTTAAGTCTGATATCTTGGCCAAAATTCAATAAGGTCAGTAATTGCCAAGCCTTCAAAAACCTGTTTGTAATGACACAGAAACAAGGTAGGTTTATGAATGTTTCAGATAAGCTGGGCCTAGCTCAAGAACACACCTCCAAATTTCCTCAATTTCAGCTCCATTGTAAATTTGCACAATGTTAAATTTCCCGATACCGATACCTTCAGGGTTTCCCCTTGAGACAAGAAAGCCAGATATTTTGATCTTACTTACAGTTTTTGCCAGGGTGATGAATGAGTGTTATGGTTAACTGCTACATACAAGGATTGCATAAAATATTCCATAAAATACGTTAAAAATGAATTCTTGATAAGGGTGCTGGCCAGTTCACAAACACAGACTTAACCTCAGTACATTAAGGTCTTGTCCCAACCATCATGTAAATCAATATACAAACATTCCCCTGTAGAAAGAACTCATTTACAGAACCAGTGTTGCATATTACAGAACATAAACATGTCTTCTGCTGTTATCAAAGCTCATCAGACAAACAAAAGTTGGAAACAAACCAGTACATCCTATTGAATCAGCTTTCTCCAACAGAGCTCTGTCCTGTCTGGAAGCCTCTGACCAGGTCTAATTGTATTTATCTGCTTTGCAAAGGCCTTTTGAGAGTTACAGAAGAAAAGCACAATATTAGAACTGTCTGTTATTGTTATTCGACGCTATTGACCTTTCTCTGAATGCTATAAGAAAGAAAAAAAAGGCAGTTTGTCAACTAAGAACAAAAAAACATTAATAATCCTAGGGAAGCACCAAATTTAACTATGGCCTCACATACTGCAACCATAATCCAAGGTTGAGCAGGTAAAGAGAAAGATGATCCAACAATTAAAGTAATTCATCAAAAAGCTGAGAGTCTCAGCAAAGACTTCTCATTCTATTGCCAGATTCCTGCATGACCTCATTCAGTTCACCCAACTCCAGCAGCCTGCATCACACGAGATGGCCTCCAAGAGGCTCCTTGGCACCCTATGGCCTGACCAGCTTAGGGGGCCATGCTGCACTCCAGAAGCCTCCACAGAGGTGACATGCAGCCCTACTCCATTTCCCAGAAATACTGATGCTAGCACCTCATTATTTTCCTAGTAATAAGTGCATTAGAATACATTAAAAGTGTATTCTAGTCTCAGTTCATAAAGGAGAGCATAACAGTGAAAGCATCCAGTTCCTCATTGTTTGCTGATACACAGCTCCCATTTCTTAGCTCATCTTCTTGAATCTCTCAAGAGTTATGCTTCTGTCACCATTACGATCTCTTAATAAAAGGTACCTTTAGGGTAGGTGGAGGATCTCTTCTTAACTGACATTTGTCGCTTTGAGGAGTCAAGGGCAAAGACACTGTTGGCAGATCTGATCCAGTAAACACTTGCACGAGAGACACTAAACTGCAGTAGCTTATTTTAAAAAAAAAAAAAAAAAAAAAAATGTTTAGGCACATACTTATTCCCCAGGATGTATATTCCTATACTGTACATATTCTATGTACAATCAACTAAATCTATTTCATTGTTTACCTATTTAGTAGGTAAAACACTATCATTTCAAACAAATTAGAACCATAATATTCATTGCTTATTTACAAAATTTTTGTTCTATGGGATATCAAACTTGGCTGTATTTTGGTATCTAAATACACATACTAAAATGATTGCACTGTTTATAGCCAAAAGAACAAGAAAATCAGGTAGTTATATCCATTTTAAATCTGCAGATTTTATTTAATGTTGTTTCATACTTTCTATTATGCCTTAGCACTATTCAACCTCTTCCAAGAAAATAGTTTTCATAAACTTTGATAGAACTATATTCTCTTGTTGTTGTTTTTTCTTTTCTCTGGGACACTGAACAAAAGCCAACAGCACATGCTAAACTGCTGCAATTTAATATTATGTGAAGTGCTTTACTATGTAAAGCTTGGCAGAAGCATCCATTTTGAAAGTTTTAAGTCTGATATCTTGGCCAAAATTCAATAAGGTCAGTAATTGCCAAGCCTTCAAAAACCTGTTTGTAATGACACAGAAACAAGGTAGGTTTATGAATGTTTCAGATAAGCTGGGCCTAGCTCAAGAACACACCTCCAAATTTCCTCAATTTCAGCTCCATAGTAAATTTGCACAATGTTAAATTTCCCGATACCGATACCTTCAGGGTTTCCCCTTGAGACAAGAAAGCCAGATATTTTGATCCTTCATTATGAGCATGGTAGAAAACATATAAGACCCCATAATTCTGGTGATATACTTTATTATTGCCCAAAAGTTAAATTTCTCAAGAATATATGCAGAGAGAGAGAGAGAGCTGCCAAATGACAAAATGAAATAAAACACTAACGAAACCCACTGAAAAAAACAAACACACACACACCACAGTCCTAGATCATCAATCCCATTATTCCACTTACCACCATGCTCTAGCAGTGGGGACTGGAAAAGCCCAACATGAGGCAAGTCTTGCCAAACAGCCAGTGCAATGCTTCTGTCTGGATTATACAACCAGACTTCCAGAAATCCATAGGCTTGGGCCACACACAAAGCCCTGCTGCATGACAGCAGAATCTTACTGTCAGACAAATCCACCTGCAACTGCCAGATTTCCAGCTACCTAGTGCAAAACTAGAACCTTCAGAGTATATTTCATAATGTGAAGAAAGTTGCAAATGTGCTGAAAGCAAATGAAGACACATTTTATTACAGAGCAGTTTAGAAGTGAAGTACCTACTTCGTAACATGAGGTGTCTGAGACTGTGGTCTTAAATATTGATTTTGTGTTCATTGTCATTGACAGAGGGAATTCTGCTTTTGCTGAATGTAATAAATATGACTTTAGACAGAATAAGGCCCTTTCAGCAAGAAATTTTACATCTATCTGTTTATAAGCCTAAAATTAAAACTGCTAGAATTGAAACAAGAAAAAAATAACCAAGAGGGTTTTCAAAAATTTAAAACTCTATCATGCATAAATGGAGCTCATCAGAGAAAGTAATTTCCCTGCAGAAAACACTCCATCTTTTGTTTTATGTAAGTTAGCAACATGAATATTTTATTCTTCGTGAAACTGCCATTACCCCTTTGCATTTTGTAGCTTTGCTTGATGCCTCAGATAAATAGGCTTTTTTTCTTCCCTCTTTGTTGTTCAAGTCTATTGCAATTACAAATTTTGCCATAGCTCAGTACATATTTGAGTTCGGGGTTAGTAGCAATTATATCCTTTGTCCCTAACATCAGTTCTAGAAAGTAGAAGAGAAGAAACGTGCATTAACAACAAACCACTGTATAGAGGGTAATTATTCTCAAGATATCCATCATCATTTGGAAGACACATTGACTATTGCTGTTTTCAAGTAACTTAGACCTTTCTCAAAATGACTTTCAACCTGGGCAAAATTTTACAATTACAAAGAAGGTGGTAAAACTACCTATCTTGTATATCCTTTCTAAAACTGAATACTGATCTGGATTTACCTCTGAGATGTATTTCAATTCCAGGATGAAAATAATAAAAAAGAATCAGTACGGTGGATAACATATTGCATTGCTGGGAGCAGTTGTAAAAAACTGTGAGCAAAACAGGCTGCACAAGAATACAGACCCTATACAAGTTGTATTTTAAATGAGTTTCATCTTGAAAAGCTTAAAAGTTACTTTTCCAATCAAGTTGAAAATTTGGAGAAGATAGACTATTTGACCTATATGTAGTTCCATTATCATTATAAATTCTCTTCTTTGAGAACAATTTTATTTTAATTTTGTTACTTGGAATGTGAGAGAATGTGTGAGAATAGGGCACCAAGGGCACAGACACAGGACGTGTTTTACAAAAGGTCAGCATGGCTCTGAACCACCGGGCTGTCTGAGTGGCAGAAAGCAGCACTTTTGGAAGGCACTAGTTCAGGACAGCGTTACTAAGACAACACCACCCTTGGCTAATGAAGCTCTGCCAATCCAGACTAAAAATCACAGGCTTAAAGTCACTCTGACATATTCATACTATTCCCATTGCCAAAGCTGAAGTGCTATCTCCTGGACCTACATACAGTGTTTACATTGCACAGTATTTGCAAGCCATGCCATTCACCCTCTGTTGTGTGTAGAGGTCTGATTACAAAGGAAAAAAAGATTCAATTTGTGCTAGCTAAGGATGACATAATTTGGATCTTGCTGCAAGGCAGACCACTAGCACGCCCTGTCAAAAGACCACACAGAAAGAGTCTACAAAATAAAACCACTTTCCAACTGCAATTCCATAGGCTAGCACCAAAAAGCTTTGTCACCATAGTCAAAAATTATCAGGGGAAGATTTGTGCTGCAGTACAGGCAAGTCTAACCATGCAAAGAAGAAAAGACCAGACACTCTCCAATAAAAGTGACGTGGTAACAAGAAACATTGTGTGTAAAGAACATTATTCTTGGAAATCATTCAGTAAAGTCCAACTTTCTATATTCCTGAAGTTCAGAAAACCATGATGTGATATGTTTTGTAATATTTTTTTTATTTCAGCTGATTTTTGTCTTCATTCTCTAAAAAAAAAAGTGAGAGTGTAAAAGTGTATACATAGGTAGGGACACAAAATTCCCAGAATAAAGGTATCAGGACAGGAGTTCCTCATGGTTAGAAAACTTAAAAACTGCCTCAAAGACACGCATCAATACTTGATGCCTGTCCTACAATTAAACGTCTACAAATACAATAAACTTGCTATTTGTGAATACTGAAAAACAAGAACAGCAAAGTTTCATCTTTTACTTAAGTCATTAGCTCAGCACACAATGAAAAGCAGGGAGTTTGTTAATGTATAAGATTGGAATTTTAAAACTTAGTTGGGTGTGAGAGTATGTGAGATACTAGAGAATTTGACTTTGGTATTCAAAGTCAAACTATTGCAAAATCATAAGCTGAGCTAGTAAAACTGCTTAGTTTTACAATAATTTACATGGGAGCAATTACCCATCCCTGTGAATCCTTCTCAGCATTAAGAAATTAATTGCTAATACTATAATTTAGCTTCATCTTTGGTGTTGTGTTCAACATATTTGACCTACTCTGTAAATCATTGCTTCATTTTTACTTTAATTTGTTATTGAAATTTATTGCATGTTTTCTTTATTTACCTTATGAGGACCTAGGCCATTATGAATAAAAATATGCTGAGTTATATTTCAAATGATATTCCATATGGACATAAAATCATTACAGATATTGATGCATATTTGCTACTAAGCCTCATGTCTCTTTAGCTTTCCCTGCCTCCATCTACTCCAATTTGGTTTTAATTCTTTCAGGTCCTTAACCTCATTAGTGGCCATAGCAATCGTGAAAATTACTTTACTGGAAATGGTAGTAGTGCTATAGAAATACCTAATCACCCCGCATTTAAACTTTTCAAAAGAAAGTTGGCACAAAAATCCACCAGATAACAGCTACCTCTTCTACTATGAGAAGTTTTTTTTATATAAGAGTTTTAACTGGGAGATATCACTCCTATGAAAGATGCTGAGAATATTCCAGAATTTAAAATCCTGAAGGATGATTATAAAAGTTACAGTTGATGACGTTCATAAATTAATTAGTAAATATTATGTAGAACAAGAAGTTTGGATTCCTTTAGATAGTCTGAACTTTCTAGCAGTCCTCAGGGGAGTCTGTATTTCAAAAACCAAAAACAGCTTTCAGGTCAACTGCCTCCCCACTCTGCAGAAGTTGTTGAATTGAGACTACAAATCCAATTTTCTAATTGTAGACAGAGCGGAAAAAAATTACTTTTTTTTAATATTAGAGGAAATCTCTTTTCAACTTAAGATCCTAGACAGAGAAATAATAAACAGTCCAATATCATTCATGGCTGGAAGTTGCTGTATTAAGCTTGTTTTTAAAAACAACTCTATATATAGGCCAATTATCAGTGCCCCTGAACTCTGGTACAGCAGAGCTTTTGGATAGATACAATTCTCTAGTTCCTTCACATTCCAATTTCTGTGTTGGACTGTCCTTTAATAACACAGCCATAAGTCAGTGTTATTTCCTATATTTTAATGTAAAACTTCAAAAATAATAGAACTCATGAACAGAATCTTGTACTAGTACTCAAATCTATCACTGAAAACAAGAGTTTAACTTTGAAACAAAGGGATTACTCACCTTGCCTTTTGAAATATGGTCTAATGGACAACTTAATTTTATTATCAGGCTCCCATTGCTTTATTCTCTTGACCTGTTATGACACTGCATTTAACAACAAGTTTTTCACACAACCTTTTAACTGTGTTATTCAGAATGTAAACACTGGACAGACAGAAGCTAATGCAAGGGAATAACTTTGCTAAAGAGTTGTATTATTTCCTACTTATTTGTTATATATGTATTCTCTTGTCAGAAATCAAGATTTAAAATTCCACCTTCTTCAAACCTTTAATGTTATTTGGTTCTCTGAAGCATTTATATTTAATTTCACAGCAGTGTCACAATTCAAGTGGCATATTTAAATGTCTGCAGCAGTCAATTGTTGATTTATTTTCTTTCAGGCAAAATGCAAATAATGTCTTAAGAGGTTTGCTTGAAACCCTTGTGTTTGAGTTAATATATTTGCAGTGAATAAATTAAAAGTCCAAATATTACTGCTTAGGGCCTTCTGGAATTTAAAAACCCCATTCAGTTTTTTTAAAATATTTTGAATTTTTCCTTTGAAAAGTAACTGGAAATGAGCTCATTAGTGATCTTCGGCCATTTCCAGTGTAAGGATGTGCCAATCATGAATTTCAAGGGTGAGGAAAGAGGAAGAAAGAGAAGGTCTAATCCCCTAGAAGCTTGTTCTTGTCCATGAAGACACTCTTGTGAAACAGACCCACACAGTACCTTGGGCTAAGTGCCAATGGAACAGTGCAGAAAGGACAAAGACATGAGACACTGTCAGAGCATTCTCCTTTCCACTCTGCATTTTAAAACATTCTCTTCAAATCCATTTATTTTCCATTTGGTGATGTCAGAGGCTGCTATGGCTGAAGCCTGGAAACTTGAGATGGTAAACTTCAGAGACAGAGATATAAGCCTTAGCTCAGTGCTATCTGGCAGCAAAGCAAGGAAGCAACCAGACCAGATCCTCACAGGCTCAGGTGAGCAGATTTCTTTGCTGGGATGCAGATTACAAATTCCCAGTTCCCAAATCACCTAGTCTGACCTAGGGACCTGGAGGTCATGGTTGACAGCAGGATGACCATGAGCCAGCACTGTGCCCTTGTCGCCAGGAAGGCCAATGGCATCCTGGGGTGTATTAGAAGGGGGGTGGTTAGTAGGTCAACAGAGGTTCTCCTTCCCTTCTACTCTGCCCTGGTGAGACCACATCTGAAATTTTGTGTCCAGTTCTGGGCCCCTCAGTTCAAGAAGGACAGGGAACTGCTGGAGAGAGTCCAGTGTAGGGCGACAAAGATGATTAAGGGAGTGGAGCATCTCCCTTATAAGGAAAGGCTGAGGGAGCTGGGGCTCTTTAGCTTGGAGGAGACTGAGGGGTGACCTCATTAATGTTTAGAGATGTATAAAGGGTGAGTGTCACAAGGATGGAGCCAGGCCATTCTTGGTGACAACCAATGACAGGACCAGGGGTAATGGGTTCAAACTGGAACACAAAAGGTTCCACTTAAATTTGAGAAGAAACTTCTTCTCAGTGAGGGTGACAGAGCACTGGAACAGGCTGCCCAGGGAGGTTGTGGAGTCTCCTACTCTGGAGTCATTCAAGACCTGCCTGGACTCCTTCCTGTGTAACCTCATCTGGGTGTTCCTGCTCTGGCAAGGGGATTGGACTAGATGATCTTTTGAGGTCCCTTCCAATCCCTAACATTCTGTGATTCTGTGATTCCTGCTTGGCCTATAATTTCTAATTTCTACAGAAAGGAAAACCAGTCACATGGAGAGAAATTAGTGTCCCCTCTTCGGCTTCATTTCATCCCTGGGACATTGCTGTCACATTACCCACATCCCAGTTAAGGACTCTTAGATCGAGGCAGCTCAGAGTTAAGCAGCTCATCTGTAACTCCTGTATTAATAAATTTCACTTCCCACCAGGGCTCTTTACAGGCTTCTCATTTATCCTGCTGACTTTTTGCATGTCACCTAATAGCACCAAAAGAGTCAAAACTCTAGATTTTAAGGAGTTACACCAACCATCTCAGATTCAGGACTACACTACAGACTGCTGCGAAATTCAGGCTGGTTACAGGGCAGGTTTAGCAAATTAGAGCAGCTTCTTGGGGTATCTAGAGCTAAGTTTCCATCAGAGATAACAATGGCTAAGAAGGACATAGTTTGTTTCAAAAGCAAATATATATATATTTATATATATAGAGAGAGAGAGATACATACAAAACCTAATACTTAGGGGCAGGAGGAAGAGTGGTGTCCAAACAAAATTTTTAGAATGTAACTTTTTCCTGGAATGTAATATTGCAATCCGAATTGCAATAACAGTTGTTTTCCAATTGAAAAATGCTTTGTCAAATCACAGTGAACACTCAGGATTTCTTAGGGTCAGCTTCATCTTCCAAATAAAACAAGGAACAGGAAGCTAGGAGGTTTGGATTTTCTGACATCTCTCTCTCCAAGCATAGTAAGAAAATTTATCTAACTTTTAAGCAGTTTCAACGGTTTTTTTTCAATGGTGCCTTGTGAGATGAATTCATTTTTATGAGATTCTCTAGCAACTGAAAGCACAGTGCTTCACAGAAAGATATGGTTAGGTTATGGTTGGACTCGATGATCCTGAGGGTCTCTTCCAACTGAAATGATTCTATGATTCTATGTGTTTAAAACCTGGTCAGCACATCTGAATATTTCAGATATTCAATTTTTTATGCACTATCTTACAGCTCTAAAAAAAACAACAGCACACACACACATTAAAAAAAAAAAAAAAAAAAAAGCCTTTGAAGCCCAAAACTGGCAATTATGTTGTAAAAAAACAGGTTGGAGTCTTAAAGTAAAAGTGCTGTAATGAACACCAGGTAACAGAGATGAACAGGTTTTGGATTTCAAATCATCTTGAATCAAATTGATCCCTAGTACATTTTTTCTAGTTTAACTAGCCTGTTAACATTGTGTCTAACTTAATGAAAAATGTTAGTGTTTTCCCATACATCCTTCATCCAAAGAGATGCTTTCTTTTACACTAGTTGTTTTCTATTTGGAAATGTAATAATCTTCAGGAAAAAAAAAGGATAGATTAATGTTTGATGGCCCAGCCTGAAAAATTGTTACTCTTCGAAGAAGGATCAAAGATTATTACAAAAGCTATGTAAATAATTTGTTGGATTTTTTTTTTCCCAATCAATGGTATTATTATTTTGCATAAGTTATTTTCTATTGAAGTCAAGATTTAGCTTCTCTGTAATTTATTCTAGACTATTATTAACTTTATAATTTTGACCTCCTGTTTCCATGAAGACTGAAACTATGCTCCAAAAATCAAAATACAATTTACTAATCAGGAAGATTGTATCAGGAAAACCTAGAACTCGTCTCTTTGCTAGAACAGACTAAATAAGAGTTTGTGCCTGGGCAAAGCTAACTACACTACAAATGAATAATCACAGATGAATAAATGTATTTTCTGCTCAATTCTTCCCTTGATAAATAAGAATATAGCTGAATGATTCTGTAAGAATCACACAAGTAAAAAATAATCATTCAATGGGTTTGTTTTACCTTTGCTATTTCAGATAAATTTTAGTTGAAGTTTGGTATTATAACCAAACTTAGTAGCACTATTTCATGCTCCTGTCCCACCACAACATCAAAAATATTCTAACAATGTAGTAATTCCTTGCATTTGAAATTGCATCTGCCACCTATAGGAAGCCTGCCATTTGGTGAAAACCACTCAATAACTATTTGGGTGGGATGTATTCATCATGTATCTGTGCAGAACATATAAAATGTCATAATTCTGAGAGTCAAATGTCTTATGAGAGTTCACTCTTCACTGTTCTTCTCGTTCCCCATCTACCTCCAACTTTACCCTGAAATCCTCATATTGTTCTCTTGCTAACATTCCCTTGTTATCTTTCCATATTTGAGTTAAATACTGAAGCATCTGGGCAGAAAAAAACTGCCAAAGAAAATTGTGCCTGTAAAAAATATTAATCACTCACAAATTAAGGAGAAAGTCATTAAAGACTAAGAATCAATAAGAAAAATACAGATATTCTGCAAGCTTTTCTCTGGGTTCAAAAGAATTCACATCTCTGTGTCATCTGAATGATCTTGTGTGTCAACAGTAACCTTTTCATTTCATCTGCCGAACTTGCAGAAGAAACCTCTCAGTTAATTTGTACTTTGATATATACAGGCACAGAACTCACCAAGCAAGAGTTGAATGTACTTCTAGTTATAACCAGACAAAATGAACTCTCCTGCCTCCCTTTCCATATTATTCCTTTCTTCCTTTTCATGGAAGAACTGATGATGGACTGTCTCTTCCCTGGTGTATATTGTAGTAAGCATACTAAGAATTCAATCCTAACTGGAAACCTCAGGCACTACTAGCTTTTAGATTTCCAGACTTCACCGCCTAAACTTCCTTCCAGGTCTTCAAAATTCCAGCTACTAAGGCTACTGCCTCTTTCTTGTGTAAGTTGCTTAAAAAAATTTACAGTTATTCTAGTAACTTTGTGTCCTGGTTTTGTTAAAAACAAGTTTCTCTTTCAGTGAATTTTGCCTGTCAGCTAAAGCCTTCATATTAACTGCATTTTCCTGGAGAAACAGATACATGTTTTGGTAAAACCTAGCAATGGAATGCAAACTTATTGATAAGCATGGATGGACATCTCGCGAGAGGGGCGACGAGAAAAAACTGACCAACTGTGTATAACATTCCATTCACGTGAATACTTCATATAAAATGGGAGATCACGAGGATCTCGGCCCTTTTCCCTATGGCCGACATTAGGAGAGGACCTTGCTAGTCATCCCTGCGAACTGAGGCCTAGTGACAGACTGAATCCAGCTCTGGTTGGCTGTGGAGTCTAATCCAGGACTTTGGGTGCCGGCTCTGCAGTTGCTGAGACTTTCAAGATTGGTTTTGTATATTTTGTATTATTTTCTCTATTCTTATTAGTAGCATTAGTAAAACATCTTTAATTTTTTCCAACTCTCTTCTCTCTGTCCTTCTTTTTTCCTCCCAATCGCCTCTCCTGAGTGGAAGGGGGGAGAGGGAGGGGCAAAAGGGGGAAGTGGGGGGGAGAGGGGGTTAACAATACGTCTGCCAGGGTTTTATTGTCACCCCGCAATCTTAACCCTCGACACTTTGCTCTCAAAACCAAAGGTTTTTCTTCTGCCAGTTGACTAGAGAGAAAAGAATGGCAGAACCACATTTCTCCCCCTGTCCCCAGCAATAACAGTTACTCAAAATAAAGTTACCAAATATAAAACATTTAAAGCAAAAAGACTATTTTTACTAACATCCTTATCAATTAATATCACGTTGTTCCCCATTTGCTATCACATAGCTAGAGACATAACAGACATGACATTTCAATGCAATGGGCATCTTTACTTTTTTATGGACTAACATGAAGAAGATCAAGCCATTGTTCAGAAGACAGAACTGGTAGGATGAACAAAGTTACAAGTACTTACAATTTGTCTTTCTTAATCACCTGTATAATGAGATGGCTCTGGTTTTGGAATTGGTCTTTTTTTTTGTTTCAGTTCTTTACCGTGAAATGACCTCCAAAGATTCTCAGTGACATTATTTGCCAACAACTTGACACAATACAACCATGATGGGTCTGCATCATTGAGTTCTCTAAGACTTGGAAGAGCATTTCACCTGACACTGTAATATCATATCTGTGAATTCACAATGACATGCTCAGGAGATTGTTATGATCACAAAACAGCCTACTGGAGTGATTACGAAATTTGTAGCACTAAGAAACTTAATGAGGAATATTAACTGAAAAACATTTCCTTTTTTGTTTTCTAAACCTAAACTATATCCAACCCTTTTCTTTTAAGCTGAAAAACCTTATTTATGCTGACAGAGCAGACTTACAAACTAGACCCAGAGTACTCAAAACCACAACCCTGAATTTATGTATCCTTCATTAATTTGAGTTATGGATGAAGATTTATAACATTTTGCAGCTTAGTCCTTCCAGAACAGGGCTTCCAAGAGGCACCATTCATAAAAAGGTGCTTCAGATACATGATCACAAGTGCCAGGGAGAAATATTATTCTTTTTTTTTTTTTTTCTTTTGACTGAACACCTTCCCCTTTCAATGATCTGTAGTCCTGACCTGTTTATTCCAGTCCAACGTATATGTGGAGATTTTTTTATTTTAAAACTAAATAGAGGTAATACATTTCTTCTAAGAATGACAAAGGGAAGAGCTCAACTTTTGGAATATAGCTTTATTTACAAAATTCACCCAGGACATAGGAGACCCCTGCAAAGCATTTTTTGTCTGTGTGAAACAAATTTGAGTGGTAGCTGAGGGTTTTTTTCAGGCAAAAGGAAAAAAGTTAAAGCAGTTAAACCCTCATGCTGGTGAATTGTCTTCTCCCTGCACATGGAGCAGGCTCAATGAGGTGGGAGGACAGGGAAATGAGAGGCACTGCTCACCCACCTACCTTGCAGCCACTGGATGGCTCAGCTGGGAGAAGAACAGGGTCTGCTGGGCACATCCTGAGACAATTTGCTGGCTCAGCCAGGTCAAGCAAGATGGATGAAGGTTCCTTCATTTGTGCATGTAGATGTGTCTCCACATGTGGACACTAAGGATCTCTCCGGTAAACCCTGACAGAAAAGTCAGCCAGAGTACTTTTAGTCAAAAACTGGAGTGCACAGCTAGCCATCATCTGAACAAAAACTTTTACATCTGAAATTATGACCATCAGAAGGAAATTAGAGACTAAAGTAAATGTTAGGCGGGACTTAAACCCTTAAGCTACTTTTTGTGGCACAAGCTCTAATTGCCTATAAATCATGCTGTGTTATCTGCTTGGCATATGAAACCTGTCTATAAATACATAACTTTTTAAATCTGTATTTCTGTATTACACTGTATAAATCATATTGGAAATATGACACAATTTTCTGTTTGTTTTAATTCCAAAGAAAACATTTTCAAGTTGGGTAGCTGTTATTTTAGTCCGTGGGTTTTATTTTTGAAAATCAGTCCGCTTCTACGAATTCAGATTTATGAGAAGATTAAGTTTAATGTCATTTTAAGGATAACAGTCACATGAACTCCAAATGCTTTTCTTAAGTTGCATTAAGAAAAGGTCATCTCAGCTAGATATGTACCAGTAATAGCACTAGCATTAATAGTATTTATTTGCTCTCACAAAAGGAAAAAATTCACAACACATCTTTCTTAATTATGTTCAATTAATCTGGAAAGCCATAGGAACTGAATACCTTGTATGCTTCTTGCCACCTTGCTGAGACAGCCAGCAACAGTACTTAACCGATACATCTACTGATTTGTGACTGCATGCAAAATAATCTAGTAGTAAGGTGTTTTATCCAGAAAAGTGGTATATCAGTAGTTGCCAACATTCCCTTCCCCCCTTTGGAATTTATGGAAGATCACCATAATAATTTATCACACTGTGACTGAGAGTCCATCTTGTATTAGAGCTCCTATCTTCTGTGATTTAAAACCACCTACACGAGTGCTTTAGAGCTATTTCTGAGATTCCCTGAGCTGTTTTAGTCTGTATGAATCATGAGGCCAGTAAAAGTTTTGTAAAGTTTCACTGCTTTTACTTTTTTTTTTTTTCTTTTTTTAATATCTAGAACAGGAGACCCTGTGTCTTTTGGGGCTACATGGAGAGAAACACAGCTGAACCATCTGGATCAACATTATTCTCTTTCCTGACTTTGACCTTCGATTCAATGTACGGCTGGGCGCACCAGCCCCAGTGTTCATGGCACGCTATGGACTCTATGATCCTGAGGGTCTTGTCCAACCAAAATGATTCTATGATTCTATGAGATCAATCCATGGCTGTGTAATGAGCAGGATTAGTTCACACAACTTGCAGGGGAGAAGCACAATATGGTGGATTTTAGACACATTCATAGGCCACAAGGCTCAATCTAGGATGACTTAGCCACAAAAAACAAACAAACAAAAGCAGCCTCAAAAGAAGAGAAGTCTGCTTCCAGGACCATTGCACATCTCAGTACAACCTGGGCATCTCGGCTGGTAGAAGAACACACACACCTCTAGTGAGTAAATCTTCTCATTTAACATCATTAAGAATTTGTTGTCTGGAGCTAAATCCCAAGAAGATTCTTGGCGTTGCTGGATGTTCTCGGCTTTGGATAACTAACTGTAGCCAGTACCTGACCATACTTTGCTGGCCCTGCATAATAAATAATATATATAGAGAGAGATATATATACAATAGGCAGTGAAATGCTGTGTATCATGATTGTCATGTCAACTAAAGGGGAACCAGAGCTGAACTTCAGGAGAGCAGAAGTGTGTCTTTCAGGAAGGTAAGAGACAAGATTAACCTGCCCGCACCTGTCCATGAGCACTTCCTCCCTCTATAAAAACAACATCAGGTTAACAACACTGTAAGAAATACATTCTCTTTTGTACACTCAAAACATTCCTCTAAGCTTGGCTAGCAAAGCAGTGGGCCAAACATTCTGCTAATAAAAGAAAAAAAATAGAGTATTATTCACAACAAATAGCCAGAGAGGCCAAACACATTGTTGTGTTGGTGTCATCATTAGGCAACAAAAATGTAACTCACAAGGAAACTGGAATTGCATCAGAAGTGTTTTCAATAACACTCCAACCTTCTCTACATCCCCTCCAAGTCCAAACTGCACAGATTTTTTTTTTTAAACAGTCCGTAGGATTACATTCCCTTCCCTGCAAGCCTAACAGCACTCGTACAGTTATAAATAGGCATAGCCAGATATCGCCTACAAAATTGTGCTTTTTCATGTCTACGCAGAGAAAATGGCAAGCAGAGCAGAAACTACACTTTTCTGTATAAAAGGTTCTACATGTGTTGCAGGAATAGTTAAAACAGACATATCCACTGTAATGGATTCTGCTGTTGTAGCATCTAGGGCAGCAAGAAACTGAAAATCAAAAGAAAGTGTTTCAGTCATGTGAGCCACTCAGAGCCGTCAATGTAACAGATTAGCTCTTCTACCTCCCAGGCAAGAAACTGAGACCATGCAGCCACATTATGAGAGGACACTGTATCTGGAGTTTAATAGGCCTTCTGGCTCAAAACTTCTAGTTAAAGAGTGGGGACCAAATGGTTTGAATTTCAGAGCCGCAGGCTTTCACAGGCTCATCCAAAAAGGTACAGGGAAAAGCCAACCACATTTCAAAGAGGATTATGCAGGGTGAAAGAATACTTAATTAGCTTACCAAATTAATTTTTTTATTTATATCCTCCCTTGCACACTTTTGTCTGAATGAAAACTGGTTTATAAGATGATATAAAACAATCTTGGACAGCCAGATAAACTAGACTGTGACCCTGTTCCCACTAGGAAATACCTGGGTTTGCAACAGCATTTGCTTGCACACAGGCTGTGAGATACATGCTTCTTTCATCTGGACAAATGCAAAAAATATCCATATTCCTTTTTGAAAGTGGAATTTAGCTGTGATTTTTTGAAGTATGACTTTTGCTGTAACATGAGAAACATAGCACCAAGAAAAAGGATAGCCACATTTTAAAAATTATATATATGTATAAAAGCTTGAATAGCTTAAGGCAAGTTGTAACGCTGAATAGTATTTTATGCCTTTTTCATAAGTAAATGGCATACATCCACTGCAAATGAAGGTTCAGGCTATCATAGTGTAATATAAAGATGCTGTGCAGCTGCAAGAGCTGCAAACAAAAAGCAATAAGCATGGTTCCAGGTTCTACAAGGCGTCTAACGCATCTTAACTCTTCTTTATCCCCATTATAATATAGGAAACTTACTATAATTCTAAAAATAAGGCTCAGCTATTTTCATTATTCTCAATTGAGGCACTGTAGGTCTCACTTCTAGAACTAAGTCTAATTAAATTCACTGCCATAAAAAAGAAACGTTGGGAATTCCCAATTTTGTGGCATTCTAAACTCTAGGAAAAGTATAAGAAAACATCCTGTGACCAAACTAAACAGGAACAGTCAGTAGCGCTGGATCCTTCTAGGGAATACTAATAGCAAGCAGTTTGCTGAAATTCTTTCATGAAAATTTAAGGCACAATTTAAAAGAGCAATTAAAAAAATTGAAACTGAATTTGCAGATGGATTATTCACAAATAGGAAAGAGGCCTGCATTAGTCAAATTAATTGTTCTTTCAAATTGCTCATATAGCTCTCTCCAAGTGTTATTTTCTACCATCAGTCACTCAACGCAAATGTGAACCATCCTGGCAGAGATGTTTCTGCTGCTCTGCTAAGGAGATGACTACCTCTTTTGTTCTGGTAATCACATCTGGTAACTTGAAAAATGAAAGTAAAATAAAAAAACCTCTACAATAAATCATTGCCTTGAAATACTTTTTCCCTGCTATAGATTAATACTGCTGCAACCTACCAGCATTGTTTCAAGTGAAATACAAGGAACAAGCCTTCAGAGTGAACACTGTCTGACTTGCATACTTGTACTTATTTAAAGATCTGGACAAAATATTAATGTGACAAGCTAATCTAAGGTAAGAAGTTACTGAGCACGTTAAAGTATTAATGCACCCATCTTACTTCATAGAAGTAAAGTGACACTTTTGGACAGCTCAAGTTCATGACTAACCCACTATGAAATAAAACCTTCCCTCTGCTAGTTTATGTCATAGGAGTCATTAATAAGTCAAGAACTGTATTTGTACGTTTGTCTGGTTTTCTGTGTTAAAATTTCAGCAACAGCAGAATATGAAACAATTTAAGTGGTGGAGAGTAAAAGAAACACTGAAGTAGTCAATAGATTATAAATATCCCACCTTTATTCTTCCTTTGTTGCCTGAGAAACTGAGTCACTGTTTACAGCATGTAAAGTATACTAATGTGAAAAATCTCCACCAAAATCTACACATTTAGCTTTGTTCTATTAAAAACTTCCCTATGTTCACTGAAGATATAAACCTCAAGAATAAATACACGTTTTCCATGATTAATCTTAGATTCTCTGTTCAATCTTCAAAAATTGCCCTAGACTCACACCATCTTTGACAATCTTGCTACGGCAAGGTTGCAAAGGGGCTAAAAAGAACACTTTGTAGCAGGCCTTAGCAAAGCCTCATGAGAAATGCACCAACACTTGATAATATTTTTCTTCTTTTTAACCTTAGATAATGGAATCAGGATAGATACTCAGATTTAGATCCAACCTTAGAGAACTTTTTACAAAGTTTTGAAAAAAAATCTTACTTTGAACCAATAAGAACAGAAATAAAAAAAAAAAAAAGCTACACTTAGTCTAGATTTACACTAGCTCAGCTAAGATGACAATCAAATTACCTGCGCAGCTGAGGCTGCAGGATATTCTTCAGTTATCTAAGGTGACATTTCAGCAGGACACCAAGAATAAAATTATTTTCTCTCACAAACACACAGATTTTACATTATGCCATTGCCAGAAACTCTTATCCTTGTCTATCCTAGCAAATTTAAGCAGCACTAGTAGTGATTCCGGGTACCATAATATAGTCACCTGTACAGTTGAAATGTAGCAGGATCCCAGTTCCTCCTCCCTGTGTCAGCAATTGCTCCCCCAAGCAATTCCTGGGTTCAGCTGCAGAGTGAGAACTCTGGAGCATCTCCACATTGGCAGCAAATGTGCAGTCACCCTGGGTTAGGGGCTCACTGACCCCTGTGGCTCACAAAACTCACAGGTGTTCCTGCTTTGCAGTTCAGATATAGCCTTGAAGTTTCATAAATGCCTCAGTCTCTCATAAAGAGGTACCAAGTGTGTCTCCTCTAAAAATAAATTATTGCAAGGAAAGTGCACGCTAAATTTCAAGCTAGCAGGAGGTTATCCAAAAGCACTGGAGTTAAGATATGTAACAGCACCGTATATTCTGACAGAAGATTGAAATGTTGAAACATTTCTTTTAAAGCCTTCCCTTAAAATAAAGCTCCTTTCCTGGCTCAAGAAAATTGAGTAATATTTCATGTCTACAGTTATTTGTGATGATGAAAAGGAGTTCATCTGCTGACAACCTGTCCCTTATACATCAAGCTCTTCTCTAACAGTGTGAGAGGAGGAAGACAGTTAAGTGTGATTTAAGTGAAAAGAATCAGGTCTCTGCACATTCTAAAATAAGAGTTGCTTATACTTGTGTATACATATATGTGCCCATAAATTGGTATACTACAATTAAACGTTGCCCAAAGATGAGTGTTACTCCCCTGCTCCACAAAAACTTCACTGTTTCAACTTACAAAAAAAGCAGACAAAAATCCCCAACAAAGGTTATAAATTCAGCCTCATGAGCGCTAGAATTCAATTACATTTGCTTCTGAGAACCCAGTTTTTTAGTAGAATGCAACACTTGTGAACTAGCACAGCAGCATTTTCAAATCAAAGGTTTCCAGTTTTCTGCTGAAGGTTTGTGTTTTCAGGTGTTTCATTTTTTTGCTAAGTCAAAGCTGCCTGTAAAGAGCACACATTTCGCACCCAGAAAATAGTTTCAACTGAATATTTTGGGCCACTTCTACAATGAATTCATGCTGGTTTACCTTTTACAAAGCTACTGCATGAAACCTCAGGGTTCAGAGCTAATCCAGCAGAGCAGCCTCAGCCTCACTGAATTTTAATCACAGAGTGCACCCAGAACACCCACAATGGCCATGCTCACATTATTCATTTAAATCAAGAGTCAAAAAAAATTCCTCGCTTCTTTGCTCTTGGTGGAGCCTTTTTACATTACATTTGGATGCATTTGAATTACACTGCTTTATCTCCAGTGACAAATCTGTTATACCTTGGCTGCACCAACATCTTAGAGACACGCTCTTTCATTCATTTCCCTTGTGCTGTTACCTCAGTACCTAATGCGCTGTCAGAATCGGAGAATCCATCCATAAGTATTATGTGATGAGTAACCGCTGTATATGCAAGCACACAGGAGAAATAAGCTTTCATTTTTTCATTGCAATCATTTACATAGTGAATATCATCCCATATAAATTACTTCTTGTCATCTCTCTACATTTGATCAGCTGAAGGATCCTTCTATTGAAACTGGGGGGAAAGAAAGAAAAACTACCAGCGATTTGATGTTCCTTTAT
This sequence comes from Nesoenas mayeri, assembly GCF_963082525.1. Classification (NCBI taxonomy): domain Eukaryota; kingdom Metazoa; phylum Chordata; class Aves; order Columbiformes; family Columbidae; genus Nesoenas; species Nesoenas mayeri. The sequence goes on along the minus strand of NC_137540.1, from coordinate 15,112,607 downwards.
ACTTAGAGTTTGAAGGTTTGTATGGTTTTATATTTCAACTCCTATCCTTTCTGATGGTTTCTCCTCTTAGAAGAGGATTCCTTTGATAGTCAGACAACTTCTATCTTATCCCTCCAGGCTAAAAATCTCTATTTTCATTTCTTCCCTTAGAAAATTAGAATTTCTGTATACCACAATATTAAGTGCAGAGGTGTTTCTTAAGTGGTTATGACCTGACAGAAATGCCTTAGTTGTGGGAGAACTGACAAAAAAAAAAGAGTAGTTCTGGAGGCTGGAAGAACCTGCAAAGTCTGTTTTACTCATATACAGCTTCTTACTGGAAATATTTCTCACATTAATATTGTTTTTCAGCCAAGTTCTCCAAGAATTTAACGTACAGACATGCCTTTGCAGGATTCATTCTAAATCACATCTTTGTCTACATTTTCTAATACAAAAAATCCACTTTGCATAACGTAGCAAAAGGATACTATTTAAATTCTTAGCACAAGGCAATTCACAGCTGAAATAACTAAGCAGCACAATATGTCTTTTTTTTGTGCAGGTTTTACAAGGCATCTGAATTTGATGACTAATACTGAACATACACTCCCATCTAAGAAAAAAACAAACAAACAAACAACAACAACAAACATATTCCTAACAAATGTTTTTCCAATGTCTTTAAGGCAGGAACGTTGGTAGTGGGGTATAGGTAGGTTTTTTTAGTGCCATAAACATCTCTATATCTCTGGGGCTTTCTCAGGCAAACCCATCACAGAAAGTTCATCGTCCCGAGATGTTTATAGACATTATATAGTTTTTGCTTGATACAAATTCAAGAGTCTCCTGAATTCTAGTGAACAACAATGGACTAAATTCTGTACTCTGTGCCTTTAGTGGTAGAATTCAGAGGATTAGTGCAGTGACAGGATCTGTCTCACTACATTTTTCATTTTCATGCATTTATGTAATCAAGATGATCAGCTCTTCGCACACCATCAGTTAAAAAACAAAAAACAAAACAAAAACAAACAAAAAATTAAATTAAAAACATTTTTGTGGGTTTTTTTCCCTGAAGACATATTCTTCAGCTATGACCCACTACTTTTCTGTCCAAGAAAACTAGCTCAACTGCAACCCCAAAAGGTTAAAATTTATGTAGAATGTAATTGTGCAAGTAGCCTGAGAAAGCAGAGCATGGAAGTGGGATCTACCAGTATCATCATGAGCTCCCGCTTTTAGCTTGTTCCTAAGGCAGAAGGGAGGCAGGATGAGACACAGAGACTGGGGGGGAGGGAGGTGACAAAACACACTAATAATTGGAAAATATTGTTCTTCCTTCAATCATTACATTAAATCTAAAATCCCACCTCTTTTTCACACAATCATCAGTCATTTCCCACAGAATCACAAGTATGATTGTGGTCTTTGCGTATCTCACATGAGATGTCTTAAAAATTCACTCTCCAGCACCGATGCACAAAGTCAAGTCTCAAACGTGCACCTTAGCAGATCAATGCAGTATTCTGCTCAGTTTTACCTATTATTTTTGAGTGCAAAGCCCAATTTTTGATGAACCAACAGCTAAATTGTCTGGTTTAGTTGAACTAGTACTAAGACAACTAGATGTGTACCTGAAGTTTGAAAGGTTTGTTTTGAGAAAACAAACCAGATCGCAAATAAAGGAGCTGCACAAATCCTGAGAGGGGTAGGATAATAAAAGGAAAAAAATGGCAGGGGGGAATCATGCAAACCATGCACATCCCAAACACAGCCAAACAACAACCCTTAAGCAATGTGGTTCAGAAATTGCTTTTTCATTAATGTGAAAACATGAAATTATATTCTGAAGGATTCCATATTAATAGCAATCAGTTACAAAAGCATTCACAACTTTTGAAGACTGTTTCAAAAAGGCTGCAGTTTCTAATGCATTTTTTACATCATCCAAAAATGAGCAGATATTTGTTGTTATTTTCCAATTTAAAAAAAAACCAACAACACACACACACAAACAAACAAAAACAAACATAAACCACACCACTACAAACAACAGCACCACAGCACCACTTTTGTATTAGGGAACCATTGGTCATTGCAATACTATTTCATCCAGCTGGCCACAACGCAAACATAAATAAGGAAGCCCAATAAAAAAGTTTGGAAACTCTAACAATATAAGAATTATTCAAATTACTCAACAAGATGCTTTAAAAATTGAAAGCCTTCAAGGAACATCAATATTGGTGGTCTGTTAAATTTTCTGAGTACCAAAACACACTAGGTAACTTCCTTTAGAGGAATACAGTAACATAGAAAGCTGTTTGACTTTAGGAGCCTGAACAAAATCATAAAAGAATTGTTATGTTTTGCCAATCACTGCTGCATCTAAATTTTCCATTATGAAATAGCATTCTAAGAGGCTTTCGTATCATCAATTTATTTATGCAACTCATACCAAATCCAGCCATGACCTCCATCACATTCTTTTAAGCATTATATTCTTATTTAAATGTTTTATTTCAAAGGCATACTTTTAGGATGAAAAATGCCACAGACACATAAGTCCTACACTCTCTGCACAAAAAGGTCTTCATTGAAGTAAAGCTGCATCAGAAAGAGATCTATTTCCTCTGAATTTTGGAAGATAAACTGCCTTCATATAAAGCAAAATCCTCACAAACCTGTGACCACTAAACATTTATATTACCTCTTTAAATCAATATTACTAGCAGATTAAGCCCTTTGAGTTTAAGCATCAAGGCTTCTTTACAACTACATGCAGTATGAAAGTCCCTCGTACAGGGCTGCTACAACATAACTCCCCCAAGCAGAAAACATGCATATTCCTTTAGAGTGCGCTAGAGAAATCGTCAGGTCATATTTCTATGTAACAGTATGCAGACCAGAAAGTTCCACAGATACACTTTCTGAAAATATACTGGTTTTGGTTTCTATTCTCTGCCCAACTGATATAATGTGTCTTGACAGGCAAACTAATGTAGTCAACTTTAGGGCAGGCTTCCCTCATACAATTTCTACCTATTCCAAACAAAGAGAGTTAGAGGTGTTTTCCTGCTAGCTCTCTTATATTCGCTGAGAACAAAATGAAGCAAAATATTGACTTCTGCTTCTTTAAAATGCAAGATTTCTAATTTTACACACCTATTATTGAGAACAAACATAACAAATCTTCTAACAGATACATCTTACTTTTCAATACTGTTACTGCATTTGTTTTGCCATCCTCCTTATCAGCTAAATTATTTGCCATTAAAATTCACATCTTCTCCTACATTAGGTTACGTATCATCTGAGCTGAAAGTAGGCTGCCGTGACAATCATAGTATTTATGAACAGCAATGGAATGTCTTTGGGTTAAAAAAAAAGAGCCCATAAAGGAACATAATGCATCAGTAGCATAGCAGAAGACCAGCTCACACACTGAATTTGTGAGGAGCATCACGCACAGGCTTGTACAGGCAGTCATGCATCCACCAGACTTTGCTCACCCTTCTCACAGCCCCCATCACCCTCATTTAGTGTAGACATCTTAGATGATGATAACATCACTTGACATTAGTGGTTTACGTAATACTTTTTTTCAAAGTATCTCTTACTTGCTTGAAAACTGAGAGTAAATTGGTGCAGAGCTTTCTGAGAGGTGTGAGGGTGGGGGCATAGCGGGCAGAGTGATGTGTTTAAAAACTGTTCCCTTCACACAGTTTTCAAGGTCCTGAGGGCACTAATAGGCCCTAATGACGGCTGCCCCTTGTTCATCTCCACCAAAAATCTTCAAGTCATGCCATCCAATCAGATTTCTGGGTTGTTTTTCTTTTTTGAAATTTAGCCCTTTTCCTTCAGAAGTTACAATTTTAACAACTTGGCAAGTTCCAATCAAGATATTTTTTATTACAAATGGTGGAAAATATCCTTTGAGAATTAGTAACACTTTAGGAGAAGTAATCTTTTTATTCACAGACTCATCTTCCACTCCTACTCCCTGCCATAAAGTATCAACATGCATCTGCAAATGTTACTTCTTTGGAGAGGGACACGGGAACAACCTTTCAGCTACAGTAAGGATGAAAGAGGAGCCAGGATAACATCAAGTGGATCCCAGCTGAATAAGAAAGCAATCCCCAGAATGAGAATTGCCATTTAAGAGAATATCCAGCTGCATCCTTTGAAATCATAACACCAAGGAAAATATACCAGGCTCCTCCAAGACTACAAAAGTAACAAGAGGTCTATATGATCTATTTACTCTTTGGTCTGACTTATAGAAATAGCTCTTGACAGGAGGCAAGTTAATAATAAAAAGTGAAGCTTTCCCACTCCTCTTTTAAGTGTATCTTTAGATGTTGTCTCTCTCTTCTCCCCCATTAAGTGATAGATCTAAAGACTAAAAAGGAACTGAGGAAGTGGCAAGATCTAATGCCTGTTGGACTAAATATGTAAATTATGAAATCAAGTTTCAGAACGGAGAGACCTAAGTCAGAGTGCTGGTAAATCAAGAAAGTGATGAAAGCAGCGTTCACCATTAGAAAGGATGCTGATTTTATCCGTGACATTTCTAGTCCTCAGAAGTCTACAATATTTTTCATATAAGATCAAAGAAAATGCATTAATATTTGCATATGGCTTGCTGTATATTTCCCCCCTTCCATTAGCATCTCTCTCACTCCCTAACTTCAAACACTGGATAATACTGAAATCTTTAGTTTAAAGGAAACAAAAACCCCTCCACTTCTGATAACTAAAATGCATATTGAAATTAATGGGAATCATTTGATTCCTTCCTGTGACAAAATAAAAATCAGACAGTTTCTGGAAAAGAAGCAACTTTAATCTCCCAGGTGAAACACGAGAGTAGAGAAGTGTGATTTCCTAATGAAAGCCTTTTTGTTATTCTCAGTTTTCTGCATGCAATTTTTGCAGTGTTTGTTTGTATAACTATGAATTGGCTTATGTTGTTTGAATGTTTTAAGCATTTTGCTTTTACTGTAGTACAATTTTATGGTAATTAAAAAGAATGTGTCATATTTAAATATTTTCTGCATGATCGGCATTAAAACATTCAGTGCAAGGAATTAATGAGAGTACTAAATTAAATGTGTCAAATGCATCCAATTTTTAAAACCTCAACATTACAAACATGAAGTTATTTTGTCTGCATAAATGATGTTCAAAAGCTTAGAACTGTCTCATTATAAGGTACTTTTAAGTATCTGAGGAGGGGTTACTCTTCAACATTTCTTGGCCCCCTAATGAACCCACTCCTTTTTATTGAGATGATGTTTACTTTTGCCTATTGTTGAAGAGTGAACCAAACCTGAGATGTCTACTGCAACCATTTATAAATGCAAGCAGCTTTCTGTATGTGACCTCAGCTGCCTACCTCTACATGACAAAAATGAAAGGTCTTCCTCAGTCTGAGTCTACAACCCAGCTGCATTCGAGTCCTTAGTGAGGCTGCACTAACACACGATGACAACCCCGCTTCTCTGCCCAGCCTGGTTTTCATGTTGAAAAAAACCCCAACCTTACAGCCCTGTTCAGCAAGACCAGAGGTGTATCTGTCTAATAATCAACCATCGGACCAGCCTCTCAAATCATGTAGAACTCTTGCAAATTCAATACAAAGAGACACATGCACAGGAAAATTACCATGATTGCTGAAAGAAAGCTGAGCTGCAAAAATATTCCGTTTGGGTCCACATACGTTATTAATTTCTGAGTTTAATATTGAAAATCCTCCCAAAAGTGGGTTACAGGATTAAAATCAAATTTTATTGATCTAAATCAGACTGCTTGAAAATAGTCAAGCTTTTAACTTTGTCAGATACTTTCTACCTGTCGAAATGATGCTACATACTATTGCAAGTAATGCACATTTCTCTTTATTGAAGACCCTCAGCAAGTCCATCTACAAAACAGTATTTCATATCTTCCTCAGAAAGGTAAACATTGTCAGAAGAAGGGCAAAATTCTCATGACAGAAAATCTAGCCACTTCTTTTTAATATTACACATCTTACTGGGGAAAAAAAAAATATGTGTGTCATAGGGGAAGACTGAGTGTCAATGTTTAATCAGTTCACCATCAACAAACAAAGGGCTACATTGAGACAACATTTCCAACCTATCAAATTTTTGGTGAGCACACCACAGCCATTAATGACTGCTATGCATTGAACCTAAGACTACACTGGTCGATAATGGAAATAAAAATTTTCAGGCTAAATTTATTGATAGAATTTCTATGCAAATAAGAATGAAAACACATTATGTTTTACCCAACTTCACTGATAGATCAGGGAAAGTCCAAGTAAATGTTTGTCTTTTAAAACTGTCTATTTTTTAGCACCTTGCCTCTCCAAAAGCATGAATAATAATAAATGCTTCATGGCATTAAGCACAGAAGTTAAATCAAAAATCTGCTGCGGAATGACATAAGACACAGCATTCAGCTCCTAACAGTCTAGGAGGAGTTCATGTTCAACCATTCAGAAAGTCCAAATCATATATAATTCTGCTAAGTTTCACCCTTCTCATGAATCTCACAATGATTGCTCTCAGGAGACTGTTAAGGAAGCAGGGTCATTGGGTCCCTTTTTTAATGTTCCAGTAGGGACATCTATAGCAAAATAAAATGGCTGTCATGACTGAATATGAAGAAATTTGATGGGGACTAATGAAGTACCACATTTTAACATCCTTCAAATTTGTTAGGGACAACAAAAAACAGACTGTATAAAACCACTGGTATGGTACTGGAATATTTCATGTGATTTAAGCAGTAAGCAATGTTTGTATTGCAAATGCTGATAATCTGTAACTCTTCCCAAATTCCACATGTAAGACTAATCAGAAATGTGTCATTTTATAGGACAGGAATTCTCATTCTAAGTGACTTTGGCAGACAGCAATTCTGTATGCAGAGCTTTAAAGACACAGCCATTTATGTAGGAAACTTATATAGGAATACAACCAAGAATATTTTATACTTTCAAATCTATTTACATAAAGCCAGAGAAAAAAGGAAAACTTTCCTTCTGATTGTGGGAATTTGAGCACAGTGAGGATTTAAAACATGTATTTAATATGTTATTTAATTAGTAGGCAGCAGGAAATAGAAGTCCTGAACAAATAACCTTCTAACCACTCAAAGGTCTTTTAAGGCTCCCTATCCCTTGCACAGCCATCCAGAACAGAGAGGGTGGGCAGGAATTCCGGCAGATGCTTTCACTGCAGAAGGGCTCTTAAATCCAAGCCGGAGGTTTCCATGCCTCACGCTGCTGCAGAGCATTGCTATGCTGGAAGGTGTTAATGGTTGCCAGCAAGCGTGCCTCTGATCCATGGGAAATCATAGACTTTGCAAGCTGATGTGAGTGCTAGCAGCCCTTTGTTCAGAGGAATTAAGATCTTTAATAGAGTAAAACAGCTGAAACAACAGAAAGCCATGTGGGAAGGCCCAGGGGATTGATTGAAAACGTGGGGTCTTCTATTGACAGGAGGTAGATGTGTTAGTACATGTAGGGAGAAAACCACCAGGAAGCCAGAAAAACAGTTGTAGGCTTGGCCTTGAGAATAGAAACAGGCTTCCTAGGGTGCAGGACTGAATAGAAAAATAGGTTTAAAAGTTTGGAGTAAGAAAACTGTCTATTATTTTTCATTTCTGCTGTGTTTAGGAAGAGAGGATACGTTCACCACAAATGACTAGGGACACTCCAAAGAAACGTCTGACAAATATAAGCACTTTCTCCTCCCCTAGAAACAAACCACTAAAGCCTAGCTAATAGAAGCATGGAGCTGAAAACAACAGTTTACAGCATTAGGCTCACAGTGAAAGGATTAATTTCTTTAAGAGATCGAAGAATGGTTCAATTTCCCACTGCAAACACCAGTCAGAACTGCTTGCTTCAACAGCTAAGAACACTTCATTCTCAACGGTTGCTCCCACAGCACAAACTTCTGCCTGGAGCAGCCTGGCTGTTTTGATAATTGCGAGGGCCATGGTGAGACCTGTGAGTTTCCCCTGCATTTGCTGGACAAGCACGTCAAATCCTCTTCATATAGCAAGAACCTACACCAGAGAGGCCCCTCAGGGTGGGCGGCTGTGCCCACTCCACCATTAGTCGCATCCCTGCTACCAGGAACTTTGCAGAGACTTTTAAGGACCAGCTGTATGTTGCACCAGCCTATATAGACAGCCAGTAGTACAAATAACATGAGAATGCATCTTTCTTGAACTCTGGGGTGTTTCTCTCATCCCACTCACTAAGTAGCCCATTTTCAGCTCTCAGTGGTCTGTTTGCCACCAACACCAGTGCATCTGGTGACCAGGCACAAGCCTGGGTATAGACTGGGAACTGTTTCACCTTTTTGCATTTCAAAAGTAAAGGTCAAGCTGGATGTGAGGCACAGTGCGTAGTCTTTAGACAGCACTAACAGTTTGAGTATAAAGAGGCCTCATTTACACACAGCTTTGGAAAACCCAACAGGAAAAAAAAAAAAAAAGAAAAAAACAAAAAAAAAAAAAAAAAAAAAAGAAAAAAACCATACCAGTAAGCTGGGTAGCCAGGTTTACTTGCAACTTCCTGAGGGACCTAGATATTCAGCAGAGTCAATATTATAACAATCTACTTGAATGTGAAATGCAGAAAAGGTACAGCCAGCTCTGTATCTTTCCAAGCCTTCAACACATACTTGATAATGCAGACATACAATAGTAGAGACCATCATAGACTGATAAAGCTCAACAGCCTCTTGACTCAGATATGTGGATACTATGAGCTACGACAGGCACAAGATGGTTTATAAATGAGACCATTGTAATGAAGATGAATTGTTCCTAAATCAACTCCTACCAAAGGCAGTGACCAAAGGTAAATTTTTTTGTCTATGATTCAGGTATTTGCAGACAGATCTATTAAAAAAAAAATCAAAAGGAAATAGACATCAAACTTCTGAAGTACTTTTCTAAACACCAGTATGTGCCCAGTGCTTCAGAACATGAACTGTGGAAAATCTGGCCCTTGAAACGCATGCTGCTATTTAAAACGAATGGGTCCTAAACAGGAACACATTGCTACATTTTTTCAAGGTAGTTTGCTGTATATCTAACATACTATGTTTCTCTGTGCTGCTGTCACATGAAATATTAACAACAGCAACAACTAAACATATGCATTTGTGTTGTAGTTGTTGATACCTGATACAACCATTATGTCTGCTCTAATGCCAGGTGATGAAGTTGTCATTCCAAAACTTTATTTCTCCCTGGCTAGATTCACTGTGAAGAGGAAAGACAGAAAAGAAGAGACCCTGGTAAGCGTTATGCTATATGTATTGTTGACAGCACAAGAACATGTTTATTTTTGTTATTCCTACTGGTGCTCATTATAAGCACCACACTTTTGGATGAGTTATGGCCAAAGTGTCTAGCTATCAATAAAACATGGGTTTACTGAATCTGCAGCAACATGAGACATAAGTGCAGTAATCTACTTACTGATGGCATGTTATGCGACATTATTTTTATTCAACCCCGACCACTGGAAAATTAAACCAACTTTGATCACTTTTGGAGATTCTGGCCTAAGATTCCCATTTGTAACTATCAATTATTTAAAGAATAGTTTTAAAGGGTTCTTAGAGCTTTTAAAAAAATTAGAGTAATTTAAGCAGCAAAGGCAGATGATTACAAGTCTTAAGCCTCATATGGAATAAGAGGTGTATGAAATAGTCACATTGCCATCTACTGACAGCTCTTTATAAAAAGGCTTGCTTTTTTCATTAGCCGCCTGACTATATTCTTAACGTTCTCTCTCTTGACATATAGTAGTACAAAAAATTAGGGATGTACAATACATGTTGTTCAATATATGCCGGTGCAATAATCCCACTTCTCTTCAAATCCATTCCAAGCCATTCAGGCTTTCACAGTTATATACTGCAATTAGATACGTTTATTAATGGCATTATTGCACAGTCTTTCATAGGAGGTAAAACTGTTTTCAAGAAAGTAACTACAGAAGGGTATGTTAATAAATCTGTGCTACACACACAGTACATAGGGACTTGCTAATAGGATTTCCATAATAACAACATTTATCTCACTGCACATTTTATAATACTAATCACTAGCAACCATGGTATTGTTATTATATTATGTGAAAAATAGGATTTAATGTGAAGGACACATATTATAGACTAAAACAGAAGTCTCACTGCTGTACCTGTGTATTAAAAAAGCTTTTATTTCATCTTTATACTAAACACTTTTTGGTCTGAGACTTAATGCCTTAGCATTAAAACAGAAACATGCAATTGCACTTTAAAACTGAACCTAGGCCTTATGTCAGTTGTACCTTACTGCAACACAGTCCAATGGATCCTAAAAATGACCTGTAAATGAAGTGATACAGCATTCCCTCATGAAAGCAAATATACCAAGCTGGAGTTTCCTCACTATTACCCAACCAACACTATTAATCTTCTGCACAAACTGAAGGCCTTCCTTAGCTTTTCACTGATTTAATTCCCTGCTAAGAATTTCTGTATGCTCTCTGGTGTGTGGCATGAGGTGATTTTTCTTCACCCTTGCCTCCAAATTGTAATATTCAAGTTTGAAAGAAGAAAACTAACAACAACAAAATAATCTACCAGATACTGTATAACCTACTGTATTTGTAACAAATTTTTCTTACTGACAGATTTGCCCTTGATAAAAGAGTTTTTAAAGCTCTAAATTCTCTTTAACACTTCCGTTGCTGTCATTTCTTATACTCACTTGAACATACTCCAGCATTTCACCTTTTGTGAGAAATTATCTTGGCACACAGAAGAGCCCAGAGAAGGTGGTACCCTGCAGAACACAAGACATTATAATGCCCTGTTGAGAAAATTTATGCCAGTGATTTTCAAGTACCTTCTAAGGGCTTGCTCCTCAGCCTAACCAAGGTAGTAGAGAAACCCACCTCCGTGTAGCACAGCAGCTCAGGATCAGGGACTTTATCCAACTACCATTCACCATTCCATATGCACAGTCCTTGCTCTGTGAGCCAATCGGTCAACAAAAGCAATAGTTTTTTAGACAATAGCTTAAAGTATCAGCTAAAACAAAGGACTACCTGATATATATCCAAGTTAGTTTCAAAGTATAAGGAGAGCAATAAGTAGACAGAAGTATATAATAGAGTGAGAATATGAGAAAGTGAGAATTTATAGGACTGTAGCTACTGACCATTAACTCCTCATGTGCAGAGCCTCTGAAAATTAAATAGTCTAAGAGCATTCACAAGAAGATCTAACTAACTGTTGTAAGCTTATGTCCTGTTTCACCATAGTATCTTGGAATCCTTTCTGGATGTCCTTTCGTAAGACTAATATATGTTTATTGCACGTATCCTAGTATATCAAAGCATTTTATTCTACCTCTCTTTCTAGAGTTATACAACCACTTAAATCTTTTTAGAGCTATTGAGCCATATCTAATTATCATTCACTCACTGATATATCTGTAGTGACTGGAATAACTAAAATGTAAGACAGAATGATTAGCATGCACGCAGTATGGAGAGGAAGGCAGACTGCTGTAAGGTAATACTGTGTTTGGCTGAAATTCATTTTATTTACAGGTAAATAAAGCAATTGCCAGATTTACCACTCTGCAAGTTTCCATTTTATCTTCTAATCCAATGGTTGCTGGCAATAACATCACCCTGTAATGAAGCTCTTGCAATTCAATGAGTCAGAATAAACTATGAAAGTGCTATGTCTCCCCTTGTAAACACTGCAGTTTTTCTAACAAACTACTACAGAGTGAATAGAAATATTTTATGTGAAGTTCATAACATTTCCTATTGCAATCTTTCAAAGACAACTTTAATGAAACTTGAATGGGAATCAATTATTTAAGGAAAAAAATACTTTCCCTAAATAGCAAAATCAAAGCTGGTGTTTGTTTCCAGAATAAGATACCTGCTACTCTAAAACTCAAGGTCAACATCAAATCTCACAATTTTCCTTAAATGTAATCATTGTCTCAACTTTTCTTCTTAAAAAATGAGGATCTTTCTTTTCAATACTGAAGTAATTAAAAAAAAATATTCGCAAATTTAAACGTAAACATATTTTGAGCAAAACCCATAAAATCCTAGTGGGAAATTTAAAATAATTTATTTCACTGGGACTGTGACTGAGAAACACAGGAAGATAAAATATGAAGACATAGGACATGCATAATGTTTCTTCCCTTAGAAAGCTCAAATGTGGCTTCACTACAGGTGCTGAAGGGGTTTTGAGATTTTAATAGGATTTTTTTTTTTTCCTGTTTTTAGTTTGCTTGGTTTTTTTGGTTTTTATATAGTGTAAGGTTATCTCTATCACAGAAACAAAACAGATCCAGTAGTGGAAAGCTCTTAGGCAAACACTACTTGTTGGCTGTAGGAATTTTCTAAGCAGAAGTCACCTGGAACTTATCTCCCCATGATGATCAGGCTCTGCTTCCACATGAGAGGATGAAATGGCCAAGAAGGATGCAAAGGATTCAAACAATTAATTAATGCAGTTCAGAAGTGAAATTACTTTGTTTGTAATGCAGAGAACACACAGCAGTGATAAATTATCATTTTAACATTGTAACATCATCTGCTGCACACAGCCTGCAGGGCTCAGATCTGGCCTTTGATCTACAACATTCACATCCAAAACAACAAGGTAATCTGGATACCTGTAGGACAAAGCTTTAGAGAAGCTATTAAAAAAAACTTACTCTCAAATATTTGTTGTCTTTGTTTCTTTGTTTGTTTTTTGGTTTTGGTGGTTTTTGTGGTGTTTGTTTTTTTTTTTTGAGGGGGGGGCAGTTTTGTTTTGCTTCAATATGTAAAAGATAGAATAAGAATGAAAAAGTGCATCTCACAAAGCACTTGCAAGCTGGAATATTTATTTTATGTTTTCCATTGTTTCTGGTGGCCACAAATATACACCTGCGAATAAACTTACATACAACACGTGGCTGAACAAGGAAAGAAAACAGTTAATGATGGTGGATGATTTTAGAACAGCCTCCGTATACTTAAAAACCCAGAAAATTCCATGGTGTCAGAAGTGTCACTTCTGCAGTGCAGAAGGTCATGTCATTCAGTACAGCATCCTGGGAGAGTCACTGAATTAAGAGTTTGGTCTTTTAGTACCTATAACTCATTAAAAACTGATTTGAAAGTCTCAGGGTTTCAAAGGCTGCCAACAGTGGAAGGTAGAAGTTTGGAGAGTACTTAGGAATGGTTACAGCCCCAAGATGCTTGTGTTCCTGGTTCTGAAGAAATCACCTGATCATTACCCATGCTTAAAACTAAAAATATGAAGAAAATGTGCAAAATTAAGCCTTAAAGAATATTTCCCCAAAGACTTTATGAAAAGTTTCAAAATACAAAAAGGTTTCATTGTGTGCCTTTATCACCTGAATATGCATATTCAGGAGAAACAATCCGAAAGAGAGAGTGTTGGCTTTTTTTTTTTTTTTATTTTAAGATGTTCACACCAAAAGTAATTCAGCTTTCAAACTCATCCATACTACAATATGAAACGCCTTTGGCGGTGAACTGCAGGCACAAGTGACAGAACATGGGAGTGTAACTGTCATCCTCTGTCTTATAACACCAGTGGCCAGCACAAAATATTTTTGAAGGCTGCAGTGGGTGACAAGACACTTTAAGAAGATATAGGAAAACCAAAGGACATTGACTGGTTTATACACTGTCAAATCAAACTTTGTTTTGTTTGTTTGTACAGTCAAGATACTTGCATTATATTAAGGGTTCATTAGCATTGACAAGCATTATCTGTTACAGACTGATCTTTCTTTAAGGCCTAAGAAAGTAATAATGTTCCGCAGAAAAGAAGGGTGTCAGATCTCAGTGCAAACTACGCTCCAATGTTTTGTTGAAATGGAAAGACTGCATATTGAGCAGCTAATAAAACAAAGCTCTAGTTTTAGAAAACTTTCTAAACAGACTTTCTAGTCCAGTCATTTTATATATTTTTAACATACATTGCATATAATGCTTGTAATTATTTCCATACTAATTATTTAGCAGGAAAACAGGCCTTATTTTTCACTATTGACCTTGATCCAGCCAATACCAAATTTGAAGCTTGTGCTAAAGTGCTCAGAAAGTAGCTGCATGCTGAAGTACTTGAGTAAATTACTGCGGATTCATTCAGTAAAACATTTTAATTATTTAAATGTTTTTAAATACATAAAGATATTCCTAAAACCTGAAGTGAGGCAAAACAGCTAAAGTTTGCAGTACTATCTTTTAGCAACTTTCTTATGCATCTGATTCACTGGGCATCAATTTCCATTATTCTGCAAGCACGAAACATAGTGCAACCAAGTCATACCTCATATGTCCTTTGTTCTCAAGAGTGCATCACTCATACTAATAAACTCTGCTACAAACTGCAACCATCTGAAACAGCTTATGTTGTCAGTTATGTGACCCAGTGTTGCAATTCTGCAAATACAAGGTTGACCCAGGCCCAAGGTAAGTGACTGCAATAGGTGCAAGTAAATTCCCTCCGGAATCACTGTGCTGGGCTGGCTGTACACTCACCAAAAGAAAATGTGGTAAAAACCCTTTCGCCTCACATTTCACTGCACATAAATGCCAAAAGAATCTACAAAGTATGAGATCTACCATATTTTTATAAACATTTTATGCAAAGTTAGGAGAAAGAGGTGCAACTGCAAGTCCAAAGACATTCTCTAAAATCATTTACTGCTCTTGTTTGTTCTAAGACACCTCATATAAAATAATGTTAACAAAGCTTTAAGAGAGGGAGTTATAAATGACAAATGGGACAAAATTCACAGTCATTGCTTTACTGCATCAGCTAAAACACCTTAGTCATAAAGGGAAAAAAAAATCATAAACAGACATAATTCATCATCCTATGTTCACTCTGGTATCCAAGCTGTATCAATCACAATTTATTAAAAATCATGAGAATACATGACATGATTAATAAGTCCTTTAACAGTGTAGAAAGCATTATGATTGTAAAGGACTCCTATGCAAATCTAGGCCCTAAGTTGAGAACACTGAATATCTAACAAATTTAATTATTAGACAAGGTCTATTATTAATATTTTTTGTATTACTGCACTTTCTCAGCTGCATAGTATGCCCAGTGCAAATCTGTAATGTGCAATCCATCTGACAACACAGATATCATGTTATCTTAGAGCCTGAGTGCTTGGAAACACTGATAGTCCTTATGAGAAGTTTTTAAATGAAATAATGCTATGCCTGTCAGCAAAACCAAGAAAAAGAATACGTTAGACTGACATATATCTAATCATCCTGCACAACATTGCATCCCAGAACTGGAGGTGGAGTATCATAAAAGGCAGACAGCCTAATCTGCTTCTTTGTAGTCTCGTCCTGGAACCAGTGAGTGTTAGTGTTGACCAGCACCAGTTTTCTGCTCAGAGTCATTAAAAATGCTGGGGTCTGTATACATTCAGAGTAAAAACGTTAAATGATCAGCCACCAATACATAACCTGAAAGTGTTTGCTCCCTATTTATTTCTAGAAAATCACAAACAGTTTTGATTTGCACTGCATTCCAAGCCATGCCAAAAAACGTGATGCACAACAAATATGAACCACAGACATGTTTACCTTCTGCCTCTTATGCTTCCAGATGTCTCAGTTTTATGTGCCAAACCACCTCCTCTTTCAAATCCTACCTCTAATCTCTTTGATAGTTATTTCCTTTTCTACATTATGTTTTGTGGTGGGGTAACAGCAACACTGTTTGGAAGGCACGTTTCAAAAGTACTTACAAGCTATTTCCAAATAAAAACTCAACCATACTGTTAAAACAGAAGAGCTTTTACGAATTCAGTAGCAAAAAGAACCCAAATGACAAGAATGTTCTGTTAAAATATGGTAGCAATATTATGATTAATTGTAATCCACAACAGACATAAGTCTTCAATAAATATTTCTGCTGTATACTTCAGAGACAAAGCAGGATGCCTCAGGGAATGATTCTTGTATTCCTTCAGGAAAACATCAGCTAGCAGCTTCTAAAGCCTGACATTGTAAAAATCAGCAGGTCTGGATAACTGAAGTATTTTAAAATAGTCAAACAACTTTCTAGACTGTCAGTGACTTCTATCATATTGGCAAAGCTTCATAAGACTGAGGAGGAGGTAGAGTTGTACCAATACGACAAGATGGGATTTTATAAAATTCCATAGAAATTATCAGAGTAAAACCCTGAGAAGAGCACAAAATTAACTTCTACAAAGTCAATCCTATATACAGTCATAATGTCTACATACTCTAATCCAAAATTCAGAGTCTTGTGGTTTGTATCTGTTAGAAGCAGAGATCGAAGTTTGAATCAGATGTCTGGTACAAAATACTTGTTTACAAGAACATA
This sequence comes from Nesoenas mayeri, assembly GCF_963082525.1. Lineage (NCBI taxonomy): Eukaryota > Metazoa > Chordata > Aves > Columbiformes > Columbidae > Nesoenas > Nesoenas mayeri. The sequence goes on along the minus strand of NC_137540.1, from coordinate 15,096,162 downwards.
TCAAATTCTGCTCCTTTAGACACAGGAGAAGTGAACTGAGACAACTACCTCTCACGGCATTGCAACTTCATTCATCCTGTTCCAAAAATTTGCCTGGGAAGAACACAACTCGCATCTGCTCAGGTTGTATAAAATACTCCTTCTCTATTTCCAAGGTTTTTTTCCTGTTTTCTGCATGAGATAGTTCACTACACAAATATACCCCTTCATGTATCAATAATCAGCCAAACTTTCTTCACACAGAACATCTGAATTTCTAACTAGGCACCTTTATTTTGGATGATAATGCGTGTAACTGTGTCTTGTAGCCACACTAAAGTATAGGTTAGTAGTTAACTCTCCACGAGTTTATGCTGGATTAACCCAATTTGAACTACTATATTCAACTAAAGAGGGACTTCATGGATAGTGATAAAATTAATGTTCATTGTTTTCAGTGCATTTTGTATTATTAGTCTAACTGACAAAAGTTCCCATCCCTGCAGTAAAAAACAAAACAAAACAAAAAAAGCAGCTTTCTAAGCAGTAAAGGCACAGGTAAAAGTTTATTTCTTGACACAGCTTGGCTACAGGTATGTTAAAAGCAACATGTGATTGGCTAACAGAGGCAAAAGGCCCCAGGGTTATTTAAACTGTATATGACGGGCAATGCCAAAGTGTCACAGGTTCAGCTGATACTCTCCAAAAGTCAAGCTAGTGGAAAATCTACAATGTTGTGGTTCAGGTCCTGTACCTGAATTGGGCCTAACCAACAGGTAGCTAACTTTGGGAGCAAGAACTGAGCTGCAGTAGTCTTTAACAACCACAAGTTCAATAGTTCACAGAACTGGAAGGGCAAGTGATATGTTTCCATTTCTCACTTTATTTTCTTGTTGGGGACTCAGTCTCCTTTCTACCTACCCAGAGAAAATTCTGCTGTCAGAGGACTTGTTCCAAAAAAAGCCTGGGGCTGGTGACACTCCTAAAGCCTCTGTATTGCAAACATGAGATTTTAAGAGTATCACACAGGCATGCAGCCTTAATTGGAAATATACATGCAGCCACTGTTTAATTACTGATTTTTTTTCCCTTCCTCACTTGCACTATCCATCCTTTCAAAAATAAATTCTTGTGAAGTTCCAGTCTCTCTACCCTACATATAAGGGTACTTGCAATTTAGATCACAGCCATCGATTAAGATAGAAAGTCAACCATCAATCCATGAAACTACACAGTGAGTGGGAGATATCAAAGTGATAAGATGACTTATAAGAATGTAATTAGACTAATTAAACTGGTGGAAGCCACTGCCATGTGGATTCATCAAAACATCAAGTTGAGTAATATTTTACAAAAGCTTGAATAGTTGTATAAAAGTGAAAATGCTCGAATTTGCAATCAAAAGGAAATAACTGATTGAGAAAAATCTTCAAAGGCCCCAAGTTACTAACTAGTGAGAGAAAACTAAAAATTCTCTCCAAGTCATTCATTTTTTATTATCTGATCCTGCACCACTAAGGTGAGGCACTAAGATGAGAGTCTTGCCTTTGTTTTTTTGCCTAAGAACTAGACTTTCTTGTACTAAAGAGTTTATTGCTTCCTGCACTCATAATGGAAACACATATAGACTGACCATGCTGAGACATTTGCCTTTCTGTCTTATTCTGCTCTCCGAGTACTTTTGTAAAGTCTCCTTTAGAAAGACTAACCCTGTCTTTACATCCTGTGTGCTTTTTGGACCATCCAAAGCATTCATGAAAACGACCAAACATAAAAATTGTGTATGACAATACCATGAAACACTAAAAAAATAAGCACTGACATTCTCTAAGCAGAGAACAGCTCAGGCAAATTCAGAAATCCCACATTTGCCTGGTCAGTACAAAGTCTATAACATCTTATAAGTAATGCCAAAAATCATATATGTAGCATATATAACACATATACAGCACATATAAAGACAAAAGGCAAAATGAAGCAGAGTGAGTATGAGGACAACCTGATTGCACGTGCAGAATACTAGTGTTTCACAAACTTATGTTTCTCTAATCTTCTTTAAACCCATTTATTTCAAAACAAGTTAAATTACTTACCACTCCAATGCCTTCTGAGGTAGGGATTGAAGCAAAAGAAAGTACTACTGTATGGAGTTCACATAAGGATTTCCAAGCATAAAAGGCAGCTAAGAAAAAGAAATATGGGAGAAAAGAGCAAAGGAGTGTTCAAGTATGGTACCTTTGAAAGACTGAATAAGAAACAGAAGTATGTAATTTTGAAACAAATCTTACATTACAAGAAAAGTGTTCTCTTTCCACTAAGTGTTTGGCATTTTGACCTTCTACACTTCTACTTTTCACAACTTGTGTTTGTTTCCCAAAATCTGCCTTTAAAGTCATTTGCTTTTACTGTCCTGGAACCCACAATGGAAAGCACAATTCCTGTAACTTTCAAGTTCAGCCGTGGCCTCCATGACACGATAGCTCAGGGTGCTCCTCTTCTGAGGAGTTTCTCATGGCTGTAACATTCTAAAACCTTTACAGCCTTCTTATACTGCTAAGTGCTTTAAAACTGGCACCCTTCTGAGTGTATTCTGAGCTGTCTACAGAAGCTTTAGAACTTTCTTTTAAATAAAAAGTATGGCTATCTGCAAGCATTAGCGAGAGGCTGAGTTCAAGCATACATTATAAAACTAAGGAAATGCAAAATAAAACCAAATTACTGACATCAAAGATTCCAGTTTCCCTCTCCTGACAGTAGCTCCAAGTAAGAAATAACCTTCACTGCCAGGTTAGAGCTGGAAAGTGGCAGCAGAGGGAGGAGGGATGCACATCAAAGCTAATGGCCAGCAGGACATCCACATTCCCTTTGAAGTCCCTCACCATTGTTCTTCTCCAGTCGCCCATAAGGGCAGCCAGAAAAACAAGACAATGCGGGTGGTATCATGACCGGGTTGCTAACTTTTGAAGTGAGGAAAGAAAACTCCATGGCAAGTGCAAACAAGGCTCCATGGTACCAACACTGAGCAGCCTGTGCCAGAGCTTAGCCATCCCCTTTTGGTGCACCTCAGTGAATGGCTCAGACATGTTCCTTTGACCAAGCCCTAGAGACCTTGGCCACTCTGCCATTACACTTGCAACTTATCGGTAATGACCTAGTATTATTCTATATGAGCATTTACACCTAAATTGCTGGATTCACCATGACAGACTATTCGGTTGTTTTTAATTTATACACTGCACTCAGAAGAACTAAGAGTGGCAAGACCTTGTGTGTGGGGTGGAGGAGCCTTTCCTGGGGAGTACAGGAGCAAGCTAAAGTGAGGAGAAGTGGAGCACAGGGCAAGGCAGAACATGGGAACAATGATGGTCATCAGCCAGGAGTCTGAAGCATTGCAGAGCCCAGGAAACCGCTGAGACAGGCTGGGCTGGCAAGTGGCAGAGACCAGGGAAACCTCTGAACTCAGAAAGCCAGCAGAGCCTAAACGCAGCTTGGAGCTTTCTGCAAGAAAGGAACTGGTAGACAGAGGATTGTTTATAAACTCATTTCACTCCAAGTCTCTCTTTCATATGACTTCAAGATTTCTGTTTAGAGAGTTAGTTATTCCATCTTATATTCTAATAAGATATGGCTTTCAGCTTAAAAGCCTTATTACCTTTTTTAGGGTGCTAACTATATAGAAAAGGAATAAACAAGTACAACCTAAAGCTTCTGGCTGCCACAGGTTCTGTCACAGGCATATTAAGCTTATTTAGTTAAACTGCTCTTAAAACATTTTTATTCACACATAAAAGCATAAACAGGTAAGAGCACTGCATGCCAACTCTTCCTTTCCTAAAAGGCAAAACCATTTTAGAAAAGTAAATTCCTTTATACATTAATTCAGTGCTCACATTTAAAATATTGTATATGAATTTTTCTATTGGAAGTTGAAAGCAGAGGGAAAAATAACTCAACTAGACTCTACTGACACATTGAAAAAGAAACCTGTGACAGCAAGACAATTTTAAATGTCAAAGTGATACCAGTAAAGAAAAAAAAAAATGGGTTGGGAGAAAACCACAGCTTGTAGGCCACATTTTGGAAGCTGTTGAAACACAAACCATACTGAGCCTCCTGTTTCAGTGAACCTGCATAAAAGAGTCTGACAACTTTCTGCATTTAGTGCAATTATGGACAAACACATTCCAACATACTACTTGGCTAGGCAAATGATGGAACAACAACTACAAAAGGAACATCTGAATATCCCTGGACACACCCACTCAGTGGGTGTCAAAATACAGATAAGAATTCGTAAATATGGCCAAATATTTTACATAGCCAAACCCACACTCCGTAAAGTGCTGAAATAACGGCCATTGATCTACATTAGACCCAGCCCTCAGCTTCTGGCTGTTTAGGTAAAGAAAAGCAGCGTGTTGTAAAAATTCTGAGACAAAGTATTTGGAACAGAAAAAGGGTTCATTACATATATGGCAGATTTCTTAGAATTTTTTTCTTGCCCCAAGTTCTTTCTGGTGTTATAGGTCTGGCTGTAAGGGGACACAGTTAATTTTTGAAATTAGTTTTCTTTCAGAACATATAGTGGTGTTTTGAAGAGAAATCCAACTTATTGGCACATTATTGAACTTCTCAGCTGACAAAGGAAATCTCTTCTGAGCCCAGAAAAATTGTTGGAATCTCTCAAAAAACTGCATGCATTAAAGACAGATGAAGGACGTCAAGAAAACATCCATGAGATTGATGTTGCTCTACAAATACAAGCCATTATCAAGGAGCAAGGCATGCATGCAGCACCACCTCCAACCACCAAAACTAAACCAAAATTCAAAAATGTTGCCTGTTTCACTGACATATTTCTTTCACAGCATCCTGACAGGAGGTAAAGAGCAGTCAACCTGATCTGCAAGGGCACAGCAAACGATACTTTCCTTGAGTGAACACTTAGCTTATGCAGCAGAGAACAAAAGTCATCAAAGAACCTCTTACTGCCATTTGCAGTGAAATCACCAGGCAACGTGAGACTGATCTGAATACTGAACTGCTCTGGGTTGAGTGCCTCTTGTTCACACACTGAAGAGATGAAAACAGCCCCATTTTACAAAGGCTGTTGTCAGACTTTCAGCAACATCACCATCTCTAAAAATATGTCTTCCTCTATGCATTTTTTTCTTTTTTTTTACTTGGAGATGAATAATAAGTGGCATATTGCACCAGTGGAGTGTGCTACTTAAGCCACTCAGGAATTACCAGTACCACTAGCACATATGAAAAAGCAGTGTTGGACCAAATTGATGATGATAAAATGGAATGAGACATCCAAAACATAGGACAAAATAAAAACTGAAAAGTTCTAGTTTAGAGTCTCTAGTTTAGACTTCTGCTCTTTCTTTAGAGTTTGCAAATTTGAGGAGATTATGCCCTGATATCAGGAAGACACTAATGCTACACAGAGCAACAGCTCTTCTTTTTCTTACTAACAACCTACAACCCTCCCTCCAAAGACAACAACTCTAAATTACAAGCAATGGCTGCCAGTGGTAATAGCGTAGTTTATTCTAGATAAATATTAGATCCTAAGTAGTAGAAATGCCTTAAAATCACTTTGAATGTATAACAATCAGGAAACTTCCAGAAGTTTAAATGAATAGCTAGTGTTACAGTGAGATAATTGAAAAACATAGGTTCAGGATTAACACTGGTGTGAGTTCATTTTGGTTTTGTTTATTTTTGGTGAAGCATTGTTTGCTTCGTTTATTTGTTTTACAATTTCAAGATTCAGTTTGGAGTGTCTCTGTGCATAATTTTATGACAAAGTGGCCCAAAAAACATGTATGTGCATGCACAGTCTACGCTGTAGTATAGAAAAAAACCCCAAATTTCTTACTTGGAAAACAGTTAATTCCCGACATGTATATAACTGAAAGTAATGTTTGCTTCTATTGCTTCTTCCTTGTACTCCATCAATCTGAAGAGAGTTGCTTTCTGAAAATGAGAAAAGTTGCCCCACTCTTCTACTTTCAACTTCCTTTTGCCAACAAGGAGGTTGCTGACATGCAGAGGGCAGACAGCAACATCATGTTGCTCATCTTGCACTTCCCTATCTACACGTCTGCTGCCTCATGCACCTACTTAACACTGTTAGATAATTTGGCACCAGCTGTCTTGCTTTTCTTTTTATGACATTTAACATCAGCTTAATTCCTGACCAGACATTTCAGACTGCATTTTTAAGGGAGGCATAAGGCAACTGAGCAACCACTTGGAAGAGGTCCTGTTCCTACACCCTCTAATCGCTCCTCTCCCCAATGACATGCTTCCAGTCTTTAATTTGCAATAGCTTTGGCACTCATTAGATTCCTCCATGAGCCAAAACACCTGATGAGCTCAGCAAAGAAAACTGCAAGCTGATAAAGCTCACAAGAGGATCAATTTTATATCAGTGCTGGCACAAGAGAGGAGGCAGGACCAAGTACCTAGAAACAGGAGAAAAGGGAGGACTAAGCAACATCTGGTTTTTTGCCCTTTCAGCAGTTTGCAGCAATGTACCCTTGACACTGGGATAGCAGCAATAAGTGCTTATTACATTATGGAGAAGGGAATAGTAAAACAAAACAAAACAAGAACACCAAAAAAAAAAAAAAAAAAAAAACACCTGGAAGGAGAATATTATTTCCTTAAATATAGACTGCCAGTTACTTGATTTTGGACACGACTATGCAAAAAGATGTATCATAAGTGGTGAAATGTTGCCAAGGGTAGAAATGAAGAGTTAAAACTTTTTTGCCATGTGAGATGTTCATGTATCTCCTGCAGAGAAAAAACTGCCTGGATCACCATGCAGCTTAAACTTCAGTTCTGTCTTTCTCTTGTATTACCTACATACAAGCTTTGGAGCTAGGTCTCATGTCGTCTTATTACTTGCATGTAACGTTTTCGTCTTCTGAATCATTAGTACCCAAAAACATGACAAACACACCCTTAGGCATAAACCATAAAAGTATACTTAGTAGTGAGGAAGCACAAGCCACAGAGGAAGATGAGGAGATGGATGTTCTTCTCCCATTCTGCCCCTGCCACACATGTAGATCTTCTGCAGCCTGTGACAATCACTGGTATTTTTCCATTACTCCAGTTCCCAATTTGTAAAGCCAAACCTGACAAAACATTTTCTTAAGGCTTAGTTAACCACTGCTTTGAATTATTTCCATACCAACAGCTACACGTCAGCATCTAATAGCTGATTTAATGATCACCCTATCTACTAAGAATGTTTTGGGTGTTGTTTCAAGTCAGATGTACATTGGTGGACATTTATATCGTAGCAAAGTCTGTAAATAATACCTGCAAAAAAACTTCATCACATGAGAGTGTGTCAATGGTCAAGATTCCATAGACCCCTGGTCATTTTATACAAAAATAAGCAGGAAATATTTCTTCATTGCAAATTAAGAACATGATGAAAACTATCCCCATTGCAATTAAGTTGAAATTTAGACTGGATTTGATAAGCTGGTATTAATACAGTAAACATGGTAACTAATGAAATAAGTGTGAACAAATGTCAGGTTAGAACAGCAATATAAATAGCTAGAATGAATATCTTGAAAATCATTAGCAAAAGAATAAGTAATACAAATGCATGCTATTATTAACAACTTTTTGTAATGAAACCATCAATAACATTTAGAAACTTTGTTCCAATAATGACATTTTGTAAAAATTGGGGAAAAGAAATTATGAGACCAGGACATCAGTTTTCTAATTTACGATTGTTTACCTGAATAATACTTAATTGTATCCCATTAAAACAAAAACTTCCAAGAAAACAGGTGAGTTTTATTAGCCAAAGCAGAACTTTTGTTAACTTGCTGAAAGCTATCTGTGATTAATTTGATACATAAAATTAGAAAGAAATGCAGAATCCACAGAAATTGAATTGCTTTTTAAGTATAGAAAGCAAACCAGAGACATGTACCATTAATATACTGAAATAATGGAAGCTTTCTGGTATATTAGATTCAGGCATCCACCATGGAACATGAAGTCTCCAAATACTTAAAAATAATCAGGTACAGAGCAAATAACCAGTAGAATTTGATACCTACAACTTTTCACACAGCCTCACTTCCTAATAAAACAATACTTTAAAAGTCCTCATTTAAATAAAGTCCAAAATGTATGAGCTCTAGAAAACTAATGTAGCCATATAAATTGAGCCCTTCTATGCAATCTGTTGTATATTCAACATTATAATTTATATAGAGAAGAAAAATAGCAGCACTGAAAAGTTATTTATTTCACCTGAAATAGCTATTCTTTCTATCAACAGTTTTGGTAATAGTTCCATTTTTAGGGTAAAAGTTTTTCTAGTTGAAGTTATTTTAATATTTTCAGCATTTGGTGGGAAGGGGATGTATTATTTTAACACAAAGTGAAGCATCTTTCAGTTCTTACAGTCAACTGTCCTCATCATGATGATGCTTGAACACTAATTTAAAGTGTTTGCTTTGCCAGTAATGAAATCAGGATGATTGTGTTTATAATCTTCCTTTGAACTCATGATTAAAATACATACATAAATAGCTATATATTTTTATGTGTGAGTATCTGATGGTTTTGATCTACACTTTCGACACTTTGATCCCGCCTTACTTTGAAAGTAGTTCAAAGAAGAAATTTCTAGCATGTATGTCTCCAACAATATTATTTACATAGGAAATCCAGAAATACTATCAAAAGATGCATCATTCCACTACAAAGGGAAACAATTGTTTCATTCACGCTTTCATACAAAATGATAGCAATCAAATGTTGTAGAGTCCCTTAGGCTGCATTGAATTTCTCAGGTTACAGAATTCATTACATCTGACAATTCATTTTTTTGCAAAATTATTTTAAGAGGTGAGCCCAGTGGCAACAGTGATACAAGAACAAACACTCTAAAGTTTCCAAACTATTAATATTGAGTCATTTTCATGTACCAAGCATACAAATCCATGCATCAGTACTGATTTCCTCTTGAGCCTGACTCTAAATAGAAGAGATTACACACATATTTGTGTTTGCTTTTTCAAAAGCCACAGCATTCAATAAGCTGTCCTGCTAGAATTGCAACCTGTTCCTGAAAAGCCAACAAGCAAGCATGGCCTCCAACCACTGCCATAAGCTTTCAAAAATTAAATACGCATCTTCTGATAAAGTGGACTTGACACTGCTCTGCACTGTGTTCAGTGCTAAAACCAGATTTGATCTCTGGTCAGCAGTAAGTGATTGTAACCTTGAATTAGTGAAAACAATGATGCTGCATTTAAAGAAAAAAAAAAAAAAAAAAAAAAAAAGAGTTGGTGAATTATTTCCCTTTACCTCCATATATTTACCCTAAATGATGACAATAAGTGTGTAAAAAGGAGAAAAAAACTGAATACGTTATACTTGTATGAAAATATGAAACTGAAGTCTGACCGATGAGAACTGGTTGCAAACCTCCTGCAGGATAGGTCTGTGGCAGGAAGACTTGATTGCAAAAACAAACAACAAAAGAGTTTACATGAGAGCCAACTTTACCTCAAGACTTCCAAGACTGTGTTGCAGGGCAACTCTAACACATCCCCTGCCATTTGCTGAGGTGTAGCCTTTACTACGTGTTCCTGAAACTTAGACTCAAAAAGGGACAACACTGACTAAAGAATGACTTTGTTGACAATTTGACTTTCGTAAGACTGCATTCTTCAGATTTTTCAAGGAAAAACTAAAATCTTCATTTAATGTTTTGTAATAACATACTTACTTAGCACTATTTCTGCCTTGATTTTTTAATATCCCTATTTCCCCTCACATTTTCCTCCAAATAAACAGCATTCTAAATCTATACATACACATGTAAACTATTTCAAATACGGGCTTGCTGTTTATCCCCCCAAAATTACGTGCAAAATTCTTTTTTATATTACTGACCATCATAAAAGCAATGGTGAAGCAAGCCTGTTTTCTCACAGTGTTTGCCTGAGCCGTCCTGAGGAATGTGGTGTTAGATCCTTTACAGCCATCAAGAACAACAAGATGGTTGTGAATCAGTAATCGTACAGCATCCCTGAGCACAAATCACCTAAATCTATTTCATTTTGGGCTAACCTACACTATGAAACAGGTAATTGGTTATGCCTTTTGCATTATTTCCAATCTAGCTCAGTTTTGCATTGTAAACAAATCAATTTGCCACTTTAATTGTTTAGCTCTGAGTCAACTTACAGGGCTGAGAGGGCAGACAAAACATAATAAATGGTTTCGTGTCCAGATTTTATCACAAGGAGCTGAACTAAATAACTTATGAGCCCAGTCAGTTATATTGAGTTATGAACTAGCTCTTCCTCCAGAGTAAATTAAAATTCTTATTGCATACAAAAAGCCTAGTGAACACATTTTATTACTGTTGCAGGGAAGTGCAGGAATAATGGAGGTAGAGCTAAGGTAAATATATAACCTGATGCCTCTCCAGTGGATTGTTTGCTAAACCTTGTAATTTTATGCACCGGTGTTTGAACGTTGTATTTGCTGCCTGTGTATTCAGAAGGCTCAGTAGAAAAGCATAAGTCGCTGGGACGTGGCAAAATGAGAGCTTTGTGGTGACAGAAGAAGCTACTGTAAACAAAGAATATGTCCTAGGAGCAATGACAATTTTCTGCTACATTTTCCAATAAGCAATCTCACCCGAATTCAGGAAGAATAGGTATTTTATTTAGCATTTGGGAAAAGAGCAGAGAGCATAAAGTAATAGAAAATAAGTAAATGGGAAAATTATAGAGTTTACATAAAATGGAAGCTGGCATTTATTCTATAGTAGAAATTCATAGTTTCAGAAATATACAGTTAACTATAATGGTATATATGTACAATGAACAAGAGGAACACACACTTTAAATTATTACCAGAGGGCAAGGCTCAAGTCTCCAAATAGGATAAGCACACAAACTTAAAAATGTTTGTCACCTAAAGACGGTGACTGCAACATTCTGGAGAAAAATTACGAGATGGACAACAAGCTAAGATTCATCCCCTTAGAGGCACAATTCTTACTAATTTCAATAAGTCCAGGATTTTGTACAAGGAGAAAATAATTTTTGCAATAATATATGCATTCAGTGAGAGACAGAACAAGCATAAACATTATCACTTGTCACCTAAAAATTCTGACTTTTGAACAAAAAGTAATCCATTCCAAAATATTTCTTTTTTTTCTGCAATGATTAGAAGAACCTACTGCCATCTCATGTATAAATAACAAAATACATTTTAAGTTATTAGTTAATAAATTGCAACTCAAGTGAAAAAAAAAAAATTGAAATGCTAATTTGAATCCACAAAGGGCCAAGACTAGTACTAGTTACATAAGTAAAATATTCACAGGAAGATCCTGGAAGGGACTGGACAGAATTTCTAATCCAGTCTTGGGGGATAACTCTTATGAAAAACATGATAGCAGTGTAACTAATGGGAGTCTGAAATTCAGAAAGATCATTATGCCAACTCAAACTGAGCAAGAGAAAACAAGATAATCTGTGGGTGACTTCAAAATTAACTAAAGCCATCAAGAAGAATTCATATTAAATAAAAATATAAAAACTACATGAGAAAACAAGCTCTGTTATATAACTGCAGAGGACATTTCAAAAGTTTCTTGCAAGTCAAATAAATAAAAAATAGATAAAATCCAAGTAAGCCTCAAATGGAACAGTAGCTATCTTATAGAAAGGGTCAGCATTTAAGAAATAGAAGGCTTGCTCAATTAAGGAGGACATGAAAACCTATACAACAGGGGAGGACCAACCTAAAATGGACATTAGAAGAAGTAAAAAGGGATTTGAAAGTGCCTCGTAAAGAGTTTTCAAACAGAGCAAAAAATATTGAAAAAACAAAGGAAGAAACGAAGAAGGGACTCAGAGGGACAGTTTGACAACAGGGGTATAAAAGGTCTACTTGAGATGACTAATGCTGTAGCACAGAGGCTTAGTGACTGCTTTGCATTGGTGGTCCTTGCTGAAGATGCTGGGGAGATTCTTGCACTCAGCTTATTTCTTTTAGCAGAAAGGTTAAAGGAGCAATATTATCTTGTTGTAAGTAAGCAGTATCAAACCAGATAGATGAATCAGATGTCAAAGCCTGGAGGGACCAAGAGCATTTACCTGGGAGCACTGTAGAGATTGACACTGAAATCACATTACTGCTGGCCAAGATGTGTAACACATCACTACACATTACAGACAGCCGCTGCAGCAGAGTACAGTGCCACTCTCAACTACAAAAAGGGTTCAGGGGAAGAACCTGAGACTTACACACCTCTGAACCTGACTTCAACCCTGTTAAGACAGTCAAGTCTGTGATAAATAGAAAGAGCATGTAAATAAGAATAGTCTATCCATAAAGTCAATGTGACTTCTGTAAAAGGAAATCCTGGCTCACTAATGTGCTGAATGCCTTTAATGTCCTCAAGCAGGAGGCTGAAGATGATCCAGCAACTACAGTATATCGGCAACTGTAACATCACAGATGAGATCTCAGTTCTGGCAAGAGCTCAGCACTGCCTAGAACTTGCTCATGAAATTGGTCTGAGGAAGGAGATCTGTAAATAAAGCCCAAGCACAAGTCCTTATGACAGATTTTTCACCAGCCTCTGCTCTTGCTTCTTTCATAGAACCAAAAAGAATACAGCTTCCCTTCCTGCAAAACAGCTAGGGAGTCTGGAAAGCAGTCTGTGTGTACAATCATCTTGTCTGTTCACTGAGGAAAAATCCTGCTGTGCTTTCAACACCCCATTAATCTAGGGCTGCAAAGACCACTCTCTACCAATCATATAGGTCACTCTTTTTTGGCTTTGAATTTCTTCATGAACCTACCGACGTTAACCTGATATCTCACTCTTATTAGCTGATATACAAAGTCATGTTAGCCATGCCTATACAAATTACTTCAGTGTTTCCAAAGAGTTTGAGTAAAGGAAGCTGACATATTCCTTCAAAATCCCAGATGCAGCATCCATAGGAAAAATAAATAATTATCCACAATAAGGAAGCATCTCAATTCAATCAGTTTCTATTCAGGCCTTGCTCAGAAAAAAATCAGCCTTAAGTAGCAAGCCAACACCAGGAAATGCTAAGCAATAAGAAGGGATTACACTCTCTCATAAGACATTTTTCAGTTCTCAGGTGGCCTATTAGTCATTTCTCCCAAGTCAAGCTTTCATATTTAACTATTTTGAAAAGATCAAAGAAGAAGTTTCTTCATCATTTTCATCTTGAAAGCAGTTTGTTTATGCTAGTACCACAAATTCAGACCTAGCATAAAATGGTTGTTACTTCATTTCCTACCCCAAGTTCCTGTTTGATATCAGTCTTTTTTCCTTATATCCACAATTAGGACAAGGGACCAAAAACATCACAAAGATCTGTGCTCCAACCACTACACAGCTATTACCACCATACATTGTATTATCAATAAAAGAGGCTAGGAAGAACTGTTATTTCTAAAGGAGAGTCAAATAAGCTCTGTTTATCATACAGCGAGCAGCAAGATGGCTTTACTAATAGGTAACAAATTGCCACTCCGATTGGAGCCAGCTGTCTAGCAAAAAACTGGAATCATGCATTGATGTTTCGGAGCACTTGCTTTTGTGAAATGTTGGCTGGGTGCAGCACTATTTATATGGAGCTCTTCTGTGTGCTGCATTTGAGATGAAGTAATGACTACCATCTTAAAACAGCTGTAAAGCCATCTCTGCCATAAAAATCACATAAAGCAGGATTCTTTTGTTGTTGTTAAAACTTACAGTCCAAAATAATCAGGTACACCAGTCCAGCATTTATTATGGAAGTCTTCAAAAAAGACTCAGTCAGCTTTTGCATTTGTTCTATTTTACTTTGATTTGCTTAGACTATATTTGCAATTACAAACACATGGACACATTCCAAGTATCTCATCTTGATGTTTGTACAGCCTGATAAAGTAGAGTAGGAAGGAACATGGAACAGAAAAGGCACTTATCCACTCACTCCTTGCCACTCTCCAGCAGCCCAAGCTGCCTGCACACCAGCAGACTTTGATTTCCCAGGTCTGTAATTGCTTGCCCCAGTTGCATCTCTCTCAGAGGCCACCCACTTCCCTGCAAATGCCTAAGCAGCGTTATCAGGTTTGAAAGGCAAGTGAAGGGAATAAAAAGCACCAAGAAGTTTGTCTGACTCTCCTCACACCTCCATAGGAATGCATATTTTTAACTCTTATCTATGTATGACTCATAGGTGCACAGCTGCCTCGCTGGTTGGAGCTTCTTCCAGTCCTCTCCCAAGGAGATAACGAGTTTGCTCCACCCCTACACAGCCCGTGCAGTGGCAGTCTGATAAAAAGAATGATGAGCCACCCTGCTGCAACCTCTCATCTAGCAGGCTAGAACAGGTATGTCTCCCATCTAGCAGGAGACACAGTAGCTTCAGCAGTTTCACAAGGGAGACCAAAGAAACAGAAGCAATACACAGGAAAACTGTGTCTCTCCAACACTCTCTAAACTCAGGCTTGTTTCTGGTCCCCAGACCACGCTTGGGGAATTTTAGTTTGTGACGTAGATACTTTTCATTACTTTCTGAACAATTAATAGAAACAATTGAAAAAAGCTTTGGAATTGTTCCTAGTAGGAATTTCTACTTTCAGTAGGTTTCTCACATCTGAGGACCAAACCAAGGGTATCATTAAGGTTCCAGTGCATGAGTTGGTGGCACAGGCCTAGATAGGAACAAATAGTCCTCTGAAACAGAAACACAGTCTATTAAACACAGCAAAACATCTTTTCTTCTAAAAATGCTTTCTCTCAAATAACATGATATGTAGACATATGTCAGTGACATTACAGACTTAAATCAAAATGAAAGGATAAGATAGCCTGAAGAAGCTGCACTGGTTTAGTAACTGGTGAGGGTCAAAGGGGTTACAGATGCGCTGCTGGCTTTCCACGCGCATGGCTCGTGCTTGCCAGAGGAAGACAACTCCTGGCAAAGCACTCACTTTTAATGAGCTTCATTTAAGAAAACAACTGCTCTCTGAGAACGTGGCCAAAAAATGAGTTGTCTACTCACATTATTATTTTCATGTTCACAAATAAGTCACATGAACTTATGGCTTCGCAAAAATAAAACATTTCTTGAGTAAGGAAAGACAGTGATGGTGCTCTGCATCCATGGACCAGACCCTGAGCCCTTGCATATGTAAATACCCTGCTGTGGATCACAGACTTCATTTCAATCTTCAATTATTTTAAGATTTTCAGGGTAAATGGAGCACAATTTTGGAGTACATTACCCCATATTCCTACCTCCCTCCTTCTCGTCTTCCCATTTCTGTTAGAATATCACTACCTTTAGCATAACAACTCTTCCTAGCACTAACAGAAGCCTGGAGTTAAAGGACATTTATTATTGTCCTTTCACAGGAAAAAAAAAAAAAAAAAAAAGAGCTGAAGCATAGAAAAACTAAGAGACTGGCCAAAGGCTAACAAGCTCTAATGGAGGTCAGCTAACCCAAAAGATTCCACGACAGGTCAGAATCAAGCACTGGAAGTTTTGTTTGCATTTAAAAAATGCAAACACAAGGCTTAGTTAAAGTATGATTTTAAGGAAAGTCACACTTTCCTTACAACAGCAGAGATATATATTTTACATAAAATTCTCAGATATGGTAACGAATCAGCTTGTCTCCACTAAAACTGAAGAATTAAAAAAGTCAGACCTTGTTCCTTCTATTTTGTGTCTTACTGGTGGCAGCGAAAGAAATTGAAAGCCAATACAGCTAAATTCCAGTACAGTTCACACACCTTGTCTAACAAGCTCCAGAGTATAATTTCAGCTTCAGCAGAAAGCATCTGTATGGGGTGTGGGTGCCCGAGCACTGGCCAGGGGGCTGCAGGGTGGCCTCTGGGAGGAGTGGCTGGGATGGCCCATGCAGGACACAGGTGATTCCAGCCATCTCCAACCAACCCACCACACAGCATACACCTCAGCCCCTTGGCCCAGCCTGTGGTGCCTTGGGAATATGTACTTTAAAAAGGGGCAAAAACACCACACAGACAGTGAGGAGTGAAAAATGTGTGAGAAACAGCCCTGCAAACACCAAGACCAGGGAAGGAGAAGCAGGAGGAACTACAGGCACCCAAGCAGATGTTCCCCTGCAGAGGATCACAGTGAATCAGGTATTTCCCTGCAGCCCCTGGAGAGGACTGCACCAGGGCAGTCATCTACACTGCAGCCATGGAGGAAAAAAGTTAAGCCTGGGGAAAAAAAAGGTAGGAGAGGGGCTGAGTCAATTTTGTCACTGTTTTTCACCATCCAAGTCTCTTAATTGGTAATAAATTAATTTTCCTCAAATTGAGCCTGTTTTGCCCATAGCAGTGATTGGCAAGTGATCTCCCTGTCTCTATCTCAACCCATTAGTTTTATCTTCTTATTTTTTCTCTTTGTCCTATTGAGGGAGGTGGGTGAGAGAGTAGCTGGGTGGGCAGCCAGCCAAGGTCAGCCTACCACAGTAATTGTACATACTACTACAGCAGCTGATCTTTAAGCTTTTTTAATACCTCTCTCAAATGAATTGTACATCAACATGAGAGAATGAGGGCAGCTTGTATTTAGTGCTTCAATTAGATTAGTTTTAAGGATAACAAGGAAAAAAGGGTTTGGAAGTCCAAGCCATCATACTAACAACCAAGGTACTGTCCAAGTGGCAAGTAAATCTACCCCTTAGCAGAAACACCTTTTTGTTGAAGGCAAAGGATCACAGTGTTAGTGATGCACAGTGTGACAACATTCAAGCCATGTGACTTGCTTGACTCATTCATCACAAATACTTGACAATTCCAGTAGTCTTCCACTCACAACATTTCCTTATATTCCTTCTAATAATGGAGCCATATTTGAGCAATTCAGGCACTTTAGGGAATTCCTTGCAGTGGTAATATTCAGTATTTACAAAAGAAAATGCTCCAATGTAAAAAAAATAATGATCCTTGTATTTTTATAACACAGAGAAGTGCTTCGGCACTTAAAATGAATAAAAATATACAATATACCAAGGACTGAGGTTACTGAAGGTTATTGATTACTATACAGAAAAAAATGTAGGGAAGAGATGAACTTTTAATTGTGATCTTACAGTAACTGGTTAACACACAGGACAAGCAATCACAATTTAAGAAAACCCAAAGAACTGGGAGATAACTTGAAAATGTCACAACTCCCTCAAAAGCTCATGAAACACACACAAATGGGGAAATATTACACAAGGAAGGCAAACGTGGAAATAAGGCTTTTGCAAGAGATACGTTACTCAATGCATTTGAACAAATGAAAGTGAGACTCAGAAGCAGCAGAGTATTATCTTTCAGTCCTTTCCTGTCAGGTCCTTATTTTGTCCTTCTTTCTTTCCACACCACCACCTTGTAGAGATTTCTGCACCTCTCTATCTGACCCCAAAACGCCAAGCAATTCTAAGGACCTGATACTAAACTCTGTGCTCTCCCTGCTTCTTAATTTTGTGGCATAAGGTTTATGGAAGATTTTACTTATTAATGGAGACCATTATCTAATAATTTATTAAATCCTTCTAACCTGAGATACAACTACCCATCAGTAGCTCCTCCTCAGATTACCATCACCCATTTCCCAGGAAGCATCTAGAGAACCCCTCAAGATTCATCCACACCGCAAACATCCTACTACAGACATACCTAAACCAGCTCAGGTTCTGCTGACAGGGTGGCTGTGCTAGCACACAAACCAGCACAGGGTGCAACACCCAGCTGCACAGGGTCAGACTATTGACTTTCTGGCAAAAACATCCAGGCTACTATTTTAAGGCAAAGTAAGCATTTCTGCAAGAGCAACAGTCACAGTAGGGACTGCAATGTAGATATACTCCAAGGAATCATACCTGCAAACATTTTCCCTAGGAGAAAAAAGTTGATTAATTCCCTAAACCAAAATGGATCTCTGAGAATCTTTGCAGAGGTCAGGAAGTTTTGTTTACTATAATGCTGTCCACAGCACGATAACATCAGTAAGGAGCAAGTTCTTAACAGCTATCACAGTTTCAGAACTGTTTGTACGCTAACAGAGAGTTTGTAAAACCATGCTAAAAACATGTTTATTAGCGAACACCCAACTTCCTTTACCCTTTTGGTAAATTCTGCTGGGAGGTGCAGAAGGACAAGAGGAGTTTAACTGACTTAACAGAACAAAAAATCTGTCCACTAAACACTTCCCCTGGAAGACATAACCACTGGTCATAAAATTCATACCAAAGGTAATGACTACACAGTGTAAACAAAACCTCACTTATACTCCATGTACTGACTGTTCTCTGTGTTGCTGGAGCCAGATACTTCATACAGTTGCCACCATATAAAAATAGTTCCAGAGCATTTTGTACAATCAAAATGTATATAGTAAAACTGAAAAAAGATCGTCTTAACGCAGTACAATACACAAGTAACTGCAAAGAAACAACTGTGTTTTTCTGCCTCGTGGGTAGTTAACACTGCTTTTAATTTCATCTCTGTCTTTTCATATTATCATCTGCAGAAACTCATGGCCAAGAGTTTGCCCTGGTAATAGCTGACTGTTCTCTTTGATATCATCACTCCTTGCTCCTTATGGACAGGCCAATATTCATTGTGATTAGCAAGGGACAGCCCTGTCTAGCCAGATTAGTCATGAATACTTAGTACTTCGCTCCACGTATCATCACTAATTGCTGTAAAAACGAAAAAGACCATAATTTTCTCTCTCCAGGGAAGACAACAATGTTTCACTTGTGTTCATCACAGTTGGTGAGAATTTGTTTCCATCACTAATTCCAGGAAATAATACCTTATTGGTCAGTTTTTTTATTCTTTGCATGTTTCATGAATCTCTACTAAAAACATTACTTTCTGACAAAAGACTCAGAAAAATATTATCAGATAACTCATAGTTATTTTAGTCCATAAGCTGCATGACCAGCATTCCTAGATGACAATCACAGGAAAATTTAGTGACAAGTCCTCTCACCACCGCAATAAGTGCGGGCGAGAATGTGTGTGCCTAGTCCTACTAAGATACGATGATACCACTTCTATTTCCAGTTTAGCTCCCATTCTGAAAAAAACATTTTGGATGGTTTCTCTCCAAGAAGTTGTTTTTTTCATCAAAAGTAATACTTATAAAATTATCAGTTGTTTTTCTTGTCTTACGAGACATTTTTAAAATAAGTTGGCCTTGGCGGCTTTGGTTTTATTGATGTTGGTTTGTTTGCTTGGGTTCTAACTGATCTATCATTGAAATGTGTCCATGGTAATCTTCCCAGTTTTATTTCCAATCATGACCGACATGTTTAAGGGAAAACATGGCCTACTTATACTAAATATAATAATATTAACCTGATACCAATAGTTTTAAAACATCATTACATAACCATGACATTTCACATCTTCATTCACTACAATTTCAAAATATTACATAACATGTAATCATAGCATAAATCACGTACTTATCATTTTGCCATAGGATAACTATTTTGTGTCAGAGAATACTTTGTTACATCATACATGTTTCCTACAATTGCAGAAAATTTGTGTAAGAGTGATTTATAAATAACTTTATCTGCCAGAAGAGTGCTGTTGACTGATATAACCTCCTCCAGCAAGAGCTACTCTCTTCTATAGGACAGCACTAGAAATCACATTTCTCAAATGAAGGAAACTTAAATGAAACGCAGTACAGCAGATGAACAAATAATTTTAAAATTCATTGAAGAACCATCAAGGATTTTATAGACGCTAGGTTTGACAGAGCCACAAAGGTAAGGAAACCAAAAGTTTCATACTAGTTTCACACAAGTGTATTTCTGCTACCCTTCCTTTGCCACAGCTACCAAATACCGTGACTATCACAGCTCAAGCCAGAAACTCCAGTTCAGGCTAAAGCTCTCTTCTGGGGTTCTTTTTGGCATGAATATAAACCCTGATGACAAAACTGGCATATAAATTGATCTTTTCAGCATCAACAACTCTCTCTAGATCAGTAAATGGTACAGTCCAGAAAAAAAAAAAAAATCTCAAGAGAAAAATCAGTAAGTACAGAGAAACACAAGTTTATTTTACTTGGGTTTGGTTTTCACAGAATCACAGAATTATTAGGGTTGGAAGGGACCTCTGGAGATGATCTTGTTCTTTGGGGGGTGTTTTTTATTCAGACTAGCTCTAACAAGGTCCCACAGACTGAATGGTGGTTAGTGGCTGGAGCACACTGGGTATGCTCCTGAACTGTCGCTTCCAGTTTATGTTCAACCAAAAGGAATCCAGTTCCTCCAGTGTGAGGCAGCTCCATAACACAAATCAAAGCATTGTTAGTGGGAACAGCCACAGGATTCCCTTCACAAACATGTACCTTACTTAACCTAAAGCACTTTAAAAAAATGCACTCAGGATGACAAAATGAGCATTTTGTTTCCATGAAAAGTGAAGTAGATTTAGACACAAAATAACTCAAGCCAGGAATTTTTTTGCATTGAATATGAACATCAACTGCTATGTTAGTAAGGAGTTAGGCAATTTCTGTCAAGACTTTCTTTAGCTCAGCTTTTCATTGAACATCTCACAGACAGCAAAGGAGGGACATTTCTGAAAATGTCCTCAGTCAATTAATACATGAACACCTACAGAGAACATCTAAGGAGGATTTGCACACCTTATTTAAAGTTTTGACCTGGAGTTGTCACCATTTAATGTTCACCATAAACCATTTTGATTACTATTGTCAGACTCCACACAGAAGATATAAAGCCATGCAAGTGAAATATTTAAGATCTTTCTGCAGCTCTTCTGCAAACTCAGTAATGAAATCAATCTGCTAATTAACTAACTGCTAATTAATTTCCATACAGCTATTAGTGTGCTGTCACTCTAGCACCTATATATTATATTAGTTTTCTTGTATTATTACCTTCTTCCATATTTGTCCAGGAGATACACTGCGGGCATTGTTTCAAACTCCAAAGCCCCCATGGCACTAGCCACATGAATATTATTGTCATTGATAACACAAATTCCCTATGGTAATAATTTGTAAAGAAGCAGGAAAAACTTAACAGAAACTCAAGGTATTGAGATTTTTGCAACTCTTTCCATAATGATGATAACATTTTTGTGTACTCTTTCAGAACTCTTTATTGTTTACACTAGATCTAATGATAAAATACTAGCTGTTCCATGAAACTTATCTAAATTACATACCTTCTCCTGAGAATATATGCAGAACCTTAAATGTGTGCATAGCCACTACTAACTGTAACAGGACATAAAAGTCCATATACATGGACCAGTTTGAAGAATCAGGACTATAGATTTATTAAGCAAAAGATCATATTTTTCTATTTCTATCAGTGCCTGTAACCCCTTAAAAGTGTATTTATCTAGTCTCAGGCATTCCTAAATGACTAAACATCACTTAATACATGGGATTTAAAATAGATTTTGTCTGTTAATTTTCAATATCTTCCACTCATCTGTAAAGTCTTAATTAAGGAAATACATCCTCAGATCCTCAGCTTCTTCTGCCTTCCCCCCCTCCCACCCCATGACTATGATGTATTCCTACTTTAAGACATTTTAATGATGAACATTCTGATGACTGGTACGATATGTTGTAAATTCAGGACTAAGAATATCGGAAAACAAAATTTAGTATATAGAGATCAGCAATGTCACTTCTGTGTTGTTAACTGCAGGCTCAGGCTGCAGTGCATACAGGACAGAGAGCTGGAGTCAATGTGAGATGCATACACACTGGTACTCATCTGTCACCAACCTTCAGAGCCTAGAAATACATAAGAGGTGCAATCTTCAACTGGTTGTTCATAATGACACCCTTAGCAGATCTTAGAGCCACTAAGGAACACAGACATTCAGAGGTCCAAACAAAGGTGTCACATTAACAGTCCAGGGGATTCTGACTCCTATTATTCCTCCATTTATAGATGGAGGAAGCTCAGTAAGAACAAGTGAGTATTCAGGACTGATACCATATAATTTTTCTCTCTGTACCATCTGCAGAAATTAAGCTGTGCCTTAATGGCTGATTATACAAGTAATCAAATGTCCAGTTCACCTGTGCTGAAACCATTCCTATCTCTAAAGCACAATTATTCTTAAGCTGTCATTTCAGCTGCAGGTCTACTGAAAATATGTTTCCTCTGTGGTCTTTTCAGGAGCCACAGTCCGACTCTGGTAGGTCTGGAGCTCTAGGTGATGCAGTGGAGACACAGAGATCTCTTGACTGGGAACAGCTAAGGGAATGCTCAGCATGATAAACTCTTTCCCTTCTTTTCTCACCATGCCTTTTCTTTCTGCATCTGAGAGGAGGTGGTCATCTCCCCCCTGTTGCCTGCACACACAACACACACATTTATTATGTTCAAGACTGCTGAACGGGGAGTATGACTCTGTCTCACCAGCTGACTCTCATGCTGGGAGGCACTACTGTTTCTGACAGCTCTGGAATCTAAAGGTGATTTTTTTTTTTTCCCTCCTCTCATGTAATAAGATTGGCAAAGTGCCATCTGGCATCCAGAGATCTGATCTGGGGTTTAGATTCCAATTCTTGCACAGTGGGAAAGTTTCAGCAATGCTGGTAGGTTAGAAAGAGTCAAATAGAAATCCTTCTAAGTCAATAAATTGCCTGGTCACAGCCTGGAGTATGAAGAAATACACCCTGTGCAGCTACTGACTCCTTTCTGCGTCCGATCTTTAATTCCTGATTTGAGACTTCTAGTCAAGGCTCCTTGGTAGACCTGCAGGGATAGATGGGAGTCTGGCCTTCACATTTACCCAAAACTTCCTAATAAATCAAGAACCATTAGAAAAATCTCTAATGCAATCCTGCCAGGCAATTTGAAGAGTATATTCAAGTGAGATACAGAGATATAAATGAAGTCACAGCCTCCCTGTGAAACTTTTATTACCTATACCACAGTATGTGGCATACAGGCAAAAACTGTTAGTGACAAAAAAGAAAGTCACTTAGCATTTCTATAGCACTCCAGAAGTAAAAATAAATTGTTTCCATATGTATTTTGAGACCTTTTCACATAAACTTACTTTAAATTAAATTTAACCAATCTTCACAATTGACTCCGGTTTCTCTTAGAGACGTTTCATGACCTACCTTCAATGCCAAAGAAATGTTATCTGTCCCATTACAAAATCCCGAGGGAGACATGATACTCTAGTTTTTCACAAGGAAAACTAGACAAGGTCACATATATAGAGGGAATGAGAACTGGAAGGAATTAAATATATGGCTATGACAGACTAAGTAACAAAAAGAAGAAACTACTCATCCTTACCTATGCTGTAGGTCTGCTGTGTTGGCATATGTCAGTTACCTTGCTGTAAAAGATGAAGTATAAATCCTCTTAATAACGAAGACAGTTGGAAATTCACTGGAAATAAGGAACTGTATAGCAATTTGCACTGCTAGCAACTGTTTTAAGTATCTTCCTCCAGGTTAGGCTTTCATAATGCACAGCAAATTCACATTCACTCAGAAGTGAATGTGTGACTTGAACCAAGTCTGATTTTAGTGAATTAATTTCTGAGACAAATGACCCAATTGAGTATAATGGGTCTGTGAAGCTGCCTAGACTAAAACATATGAGTAAGTAAGTGATTGCATGATTGAGGCCCAAGACATTAAGAAACATACTGGTGCTACCAAGTAATAGCATCATTAATGCAGCCATTTATTGGTTTATTTTTACTTCGAACAGGAGAAAATGCATTGCCCTGCTGAGACCACAAGAAATCAATACCTTTTCAGCTTTTAATAACATGATCTAAACCAGTTGCTATAGTCTGCAATGAAATCTGTTGTACGACACCATTCATTCTCTCCACAATATTATTTGCATTTTAACAGACATAAGCAAAGGCTTCAGTAGAGCAATAATTAAACCTATGCTACACTGCCTACAATGAAAACTATGTACATTAAAAAGCCTAAAAAGTTCTTTTAACATCTTTATTGTTTTCAAAATAAAGAAAACTAATAGAGTCAACTAAAATATACGTGTTGTACAATCACCAAATCAGAGCAGCACCAAACTTTCTATTAACTGGGTGTCGTGGACTACGCTTAGGCTGTAAAAATACCAGATATCAGATATACATTAACCCATGCTGAATCAAATACCATACATTTTTAATCGGACCTGTTGACACCCTATTTTGAGAAATCTGCTGTTACATATTAACATTTTTACATATCATTTTTCTCTGAATATAATTTTTTTGCCAATAGGGAATGGCAGGACTTGGGACCCTGATTATGACATTGTCACAAGTTCCCTGACCGAAGCAGTGAGAACAAGTACAATGTTAGGAAAGAGACTTTATTCTGGACCTTCAAATTGAAGAGGCACCACTGGCTGAGCAGGAGGAGCTCTTTTAGAAGCATTACACCTCTAGTAGGTAGGGCAGCAAAGACACAGGGATAAGTGAGGTCAGTGCACATCATCATTCCTGACCACCAATGCCAGAAGCTTGGAAAAGTAACTTTCATTTCATTTTATTTGAAAGTCTTATTAATTATTATTATTCTCACAAGAGCTGGGCTGGAACTCTTAGAAACATCATGGGTGAATCCTTGGGAGTTCATGTGTGAAACCTGGGCTTTGGGGGTATTTGGTTTTAAAAGCTGAAAACTCAAAACACATCAGTAGTAACTGGTGTCATCTGACTCAGAAAAATAATTCATTTCCTATAGATAGTTCAAAGAGCAATCATTATTTCACTGATTGAGTATGATATAACAATCTCCATACTATAAGCACTTAGTGCCCACTGTTGGCAGTGTTCTGTCTTGCTTACAGCTTTTGGTTTTAGCATAAGAAAACATCTCTTAGGCTACATCGAGTTTGTTCTTCCTTTCAGTCACACCAGATCAAGCCTATAGAAGTTTTACTTGTCGTGCCAAATATTTTATCACCATTGTTAGGACTCTCCTAGTATTTCAAGAGTCCAAAAGACTTAAGAAGCTCTTTAGGCTTCTCATCTGTTGTGGCTGTCCAAGAGCTGCTAGATTTTTAACATACAGATTCAATTTTCCTTTGTGTCTTATAATTAAGACCTGACACCTTAGAGAATGTAATTTAACAAGTTCATTTTGGCCACTGTATCAAATGGTGAGGTTTCCAGTGCTGTAAGCTTCATCAACCAAAAAGAAGTCAGTGGGAATCCACACAGGCACAGAGAGAATGCAACAAAAATGTATTTCAAAAACTGAGCCAAATAGTGTTCGGAAGAACTTGATTCATCCCAAACACATTAAGGTTACTGATACGCTATCAAATATATGTACTACTATATTTTTTTTTTTCCAGACACATTAAGAGTACTTCACACCATCAGTTTGCAATTGAACATCCCTCTCTCAACCAGCTTCAGCAGAGACATGCTCAGCTTGTCAGCTTCTGGGAATCCTAAACCTTGGTGCCAACAAGGTACATAAAGGGGATTGCAGCTGACATAAATAGCAAACCACAGGCACTGAAATATTCGCAAATATAAACTGTAACAGGGATGATGGACCTGAGAAAACTAAGAAAATATAGCCATATAGCTTCTCATTTGCTGGTTAGACAGGGGTTTGTAAAGATAGTTAATTTTTTCCACCTGCCTTTGCAACTTGACAGTAACAACAGTTCTCCAGTGTAGTACTGAATTAGGAGGCATTTTGTTTGTATTGTTAGAGCCTTAATTGAAACAGTCAGAGAGAAATGTTTTATTACAGGGAGAGAAAGGTCTTTTTTTAATAAGGCTCTAAGGAAACTCAGTTTTAATGATGCTTAACACGATCTTTTAAACCACACAGTACATCTACATGCTATTTCTTGTTAAATGTTGGTTATTTAACAGCAGGCTGGCACCAGATTGCCTGCTGCGGATAGTTAGGGCTGGCTCATACAAGTTCTGACAGTCTCGATGCTGATGAAAGACAGTGTCAATTTTAATTCTTACAGTGTTTCACTTCTTGACACTTTCCTTCTCAGACTACTATTTATAGCAGATGTTCTTCACATGGCAGTAAGTGTAAACACAAATATAATCAAATGCTAAGCTGTACATCCTGATATCACTTGGAACACTAGGTTTGAGACCCAGCATATAAAAAGTAGGTACATTTGTTCCTTATAGTTCCTGAACTCTCAGTGCTTCTGATACAGATAAGAAAATATGGATCTAAGACTCCAGCCATGAAAACCTTAACATTAGGAGTCAGCAGTTGAAAAGAGCAAGCAGAGTGTGGAAAACCAAGTGTAGCAATATATTAGTAACTTAGCTTATATTTATATGGTTGTTAAGAATAATAAACCTCAATTAGGCAAGTTTTAGAAAAAAACCTACCCAAATATGTATTGTCAATTAAGTTATTTAGCCAGAGTTCAGATGTATTTCAAATCAGTTGATAAAATTCTACCCCATCTCCCACTTGGGTATTTTCATATTTTCAGTTGACATAGTGCAAGGCGTCAGTTTTTGTTGTTATGGGGTAGTTGTTGAGGTTTTTTTTAATTTTTTCCTTAAAAGGACACTGGAAAACTTCCGTAAAATTGACAGTTCTTTTCAAAACTGTCACTAAGGACTATGTAAAGAGAAGAGTTCAGGCTGCATGCACTGAACTCAGATGAAGAAAATATAACAAGTTTTTTTGTGGAAGATTAAAATAGAAATAAAATTAAACGTAATCCATTACAAAATTACAGAGCACTAAAACTTCCATCCTTCCCCTTCATTGGTAGAGCTATGGCAAGCAACTTGTAAAGCAAACTGTTTTTAAAAATCAAAAATGTCTCAGTGCTAAGTTATATTTTTTTGTCTAGCATGGACAACTTGCATGTATATGGAGAACTTGTGGCATACAAAGAACAGGTGAAAGTTCAAGGAGTAATGGTATGTCATGGACTGAAAAGCTGAACTATAGATACTCATAAAAACAACAGTGACAAAATGCACATAGGATATTTCTACTCAGTCTTGAACACAAAGAAATACTCAGAGAGTTTTGAATTAGTTCCGATTTTTCCCCATAGCCCTTTTCTAAAAGGCGGGTATACTCTAAAGGAAATAGAGGGGTGGGTCGGAGGAAATCAGAAACCTTGATAAGGTGACTCAGTCAATCATGAGAGATACTAGCAGTGGTAAATAAGGTTGTCTAACCAGAGTGTTAACCTTCAGGAAGGAGGTAGAAGTAATGAAATAATCTAAACCCCCCGAACACATTGGTCGGTATGCAAATCTAATAACCAGTTACTTCATTATTGATGCTGACACTCTCTCTTTTACTCCAAGAGGGGAATTTGCGTTTTGTGATAGAATTATCTACAGGCTGTATGTAAAATGAAGTAAAACGTCTAAAAAAATCCTACCAGTTGTCAAAGACTTACATAATGAATAAAACGCAACAGAGAGTAATGAACATAAACATCTCAGTTTACATAACACCAAGGTCATAGAAAGGTACTTTTTGCTGTGGTTTCTGATGAGTAGGAAAAATTCTATAATACAATCAAAACAAATAACTTCTTTCCAGACAACTAGAAAACACACACACACACATATAAAAAGCAAAACTTTCTTTCTTAAGTATTTAAAGTCTAGAGTATTTGTAATTATACCTATGGAAGACAGAAAGTAACCACAATTTAGAAGCCCACTAGATTATGTAGCATACCCCTCAGCAGAGTTTCCAGGGTTCAGTACTTACATATGCCCAAGTATTTAGCAGTGCAAGGCCACAGCTGGCTGGATGGGCCATGTGTGTATAGGATGTACACTCACATGGAATGAGCTCTTACAGAAAAGCCAACTGAAAATCTGACTTGATGTACATTAAGTACCTGACAATATGAACAAAATATAGAGTAACTGAATTAAGATGAGGATAAAACCTTATGTTTCCACCTTCTTGGCATTCTTAAGTCAAACATTTAATCTTCCAGGCAACGACCTCACCAAGACCTAGCCTTTTCAAGCATTATTGCATCCAAACTTGCATAAATACACATACAGATCAGAGATAAGAACAACACCCATGATACATTATTCCATTTTTCAAAATACCTGACTTTTCTAGCCTTCACATCTTTTAGTGTTTGGTTGCTTTTCATATTATCCCAGCAACTAATTCTCTGTAGCTTTTCCAGGGCTGTCACTCTACCTACTCACTAAAGAATTCAATTTTCATACTTTTTTTTTCTTCTCCTTATTTTGCTATTCACCTTCCTTCTTTCTGTTAATTTTCTATAGCTATTTTCTTTTTCATTATGTTGCTCTGAACTACATTTTAAATTTCTTCTCTGTTCAAGCATTTGAGATGGTTATTGTCTCCCTTCAGTTACTATTTCCCTGACTACATCTCATCTTTTGGCTCTTATCCCTCACCAAATAACCTTCCATTGAATTTTGCCTGCATGAAAAGGGCACAATCAGACCATTTAATCTTTACTCACTAATTGATCCCTTCAATCTCCAATCTCTTTGGTAGCTTTTTTTTTTTCCTTAATTCCTTCCAGCATATACGCATTTTTGTTGTGCCAGCTCTACCAGTGCTAGCATACGTAGCCTAATGCATGAGTGTTTACATATTGAAAAGCATACATGCAAATGTTAAGTACAAAATAGGCTGAATTTAGAACAGCTTTTAGACCAAAAAAAAAAAAAAAATCACACACACCAGTACAAATCCTTCGGAGAACATCAAATTAGAAATCAGACAATTAATATACACATTGCGATATGTTCTGCATCAACATGCACTGGATTTGAAGGCTGCTGAAGGACTCCAGTTGGAAGGGTTAAAATGGCTTATGCTGTCAGATAGGAAAAGAGGAAATAACCTTCTTGAGAATCTATTTGACCAATATGCTGAATCTAATACAAAATATATTTGGAAGAAGATGTAGCTTAAAATGCAGCTGACTCCTTCCACAGAGAACAGTGGCATCTCTGTAATCATAACCTTTACTTAAGTGCTTTCAGTTTGGACATGCCACAAAAAAAAAATCCAGCATGGTATTTGCTGGGTGAAATCTGGAGCCTAAACCAATATCTCTTCATCACAAACAGCCTTCAGTTCTGCATGCCTGACCTTCTCATCCTGAAAAATTAATTCTGCTAGTCATAAACAACCTTTTTACCATACATATGCTCCACCTTAGCCTTGTGGCGCCTGCAGGTAATTCTCCAAGCTGATTTGTTCTAGTCTGACATCTCTGTGTGCTGGGATTTAGGTTAACCTTTTATGCTTCCCTAACAGATGGCTTCATACACTGCAGTCAGGGATTTTGTTAATTGCTTCTCCAATGGTGAGGACATCTCAGCTGCAAGGGATTAGGAATGAATCAGGAAATCAACAATAGGTAAATGAGAAGTGGATCAGATACTTCCCCATTGGAAAAAAAAATGTAAATGTTAAAAGCTAAGTTTGATCCTCATGTTCATGCATGCTTTCAAAATAGGATTTGTCAATTGCAGATGCAAAGCAGTTTCAATTTGATATTAGTCACTTTGTCTAGTTTATATTCTGAAACATTAAAACTGCATAAGTGACCTGCCAAGTATTGATGTAAGCTTATTGACAAAACAGAATGCTTCACAATAAGAGCATCATCTCACAAGGCTCCACACAGTGACTCTGTAATTACTGTTTCAGCCTCTGCATGTCAGATCTCTGGTATACTGTGCACAAATCACCAAAAATAGAGTAAAATTAAAGAAAAATAATTAGCTGAAGTAGGGATAAATTATCTGAAACCGATCATCTTTGAGAACTCACAAAGCCAGAATTATTCTAAAATGATCAGTTACACTTCTTTTACTAAGACTCAGAAATAATGAGTAAACTCAGCAATTTCTTTAAAGACTCATTAAATCTTTCTCCAATAGGGCATTGATCCCTACCACATGCTCTAGAAAGCTAGGGCAATACAACAAAATAACCTACAAAAAAGAATCGAAAGAGAACAGGCTTCTTTCTAGTATTCTGTGTAAAATGAGTACATTTTCTTATTGTGCAAAACAGATAAAGTCAGAAGAAGCTCAGAAGATCTAGCCAAAGCTTCAGATTTGGGCTGGACAGGCAGGCAGAATTGATAATGACTTTAATGAGGGAGAGAAAAGAAATGTAACAAATGGATAGCAGGTCCTACTAGGTCTGCATACTTAATGTATAAATTACATCTGTATTTAGTTTCTTCTACTCTTGACTCTTCTGTCATCTTGTATGTCCATTTTACATCTCCACTTTCTTCCCACTGTCCTTGTCAGTCTACTCTTGCTTAGAAGTTTGCATATTGATTTCACTGGGAATATTTTCATTATGCCATTCTTTTATAAGAAAATAAATAAAAATCTTAACTGTTTTTAGCCCTGTAAAATGTAAACAAGTTTATGCAGTCCTTTGAGAGCGGACATTACGCCGATCTCTCCTACTAGAGAACACAGGTCTTGACAGGGTTGCCAACAACCTTTGTTTGCCTGGTTTTGGTTGCCCCAAGCTGGGCAGAAAACTCCAACTATGACATAAATTTGCCTCAGCCATGAAGGTCAGAAGGCAGGTGCCACCTGTTAAAGACACAAAGGTTTCATTCAATCTGCTTGCATAGGAATGACCATCTTCAGAATGAACTCTGAAGGCTGACTTTACTGTTAAGGAGTTCTGCTATGCGGAATGACTTCTCTACATAAAGAACAGGCAGAATCTGGTACATAAATATGCATACTTCAACAGTCCATCATTTCAGTATCAATAGCATTATTTATTGAAACATGCAAGCTTTGTTCAGTTGCTCTATTTCAGAAAGTTTTTATTCAGAATTCCTTCAGGTTTTTACCCCTGTTAATATTCATCTACAAGAGCAATGTCT
Organism: Nesoenas mayeri; assembly: GCF_963082525.1. Taxonomy (NCBI): domain Eukaryota; kingdom Metazoa; phylum Chordata; class Aves; order Columbiformes; family Columbidae; genus Nesoenas; species Nesoenas mayeri. Next base: position 15,065,193 of record NC_137540.1, on the reverse strand, counting down.
TTAAATACCAATAACTGTCCCACTTCATCCATAATTTATGAACGTCTTCTTAACACAAAATCCATAGGTATCACTTGTTGCCCCTTGACTCCAAAAATTAAAGCCAGAAGAGGCTGTAGTGAACAGCAGAGGAATATAACTGTCATTTTCTGCAATCGCAAAGAAATCTGCAGTTTAGATAAAGTTCGTATTTATTTCACATCTGAGACAAAAAGCTATTAAAGGCACCCTGTGGCTTCAAATCCACTTTATTTACTTTATTTACATTTTAACAATGTCTGACAAGGTAAACCTCTTAAGAAATATTGTATCATTTGTGAGAAAGAGTGCTGAATCTTAAAAAAGTAATGCTGAATCTTAAGAAAGCAAATATTCTAAGCCATTACAAATGGTTCCCTCAAAGGGAATAATTTAAATTACAGCTGTCAATCAAAAATATGACTTTGTTCTTTGTCATGCAAAGACTAGGTTTCAAAGGGAAGAGTAATGTAGGAAAGTGGAGAGTAAAATAAGGATAAACAGAAGACTGGGTAATCCAAACTATTTCAGAGAAAAGACAGAAGTCAAGTCTAAAAATCGGGCTGAGAAATTTTTAGAAGCATTTCCTAATATGCAGTCAAGTTATTTACGAGTTAAAAGATGTCCTTGCTGTTGGTATCTTCCAAAACTAACCAGCAAATTCAGTATATGATGCGGAAGACACTGACAACTAAATGTTAAGTTTGAAAGACAAGGAAAATCCACCTCTAAAGCCCCACCTGCTGGCCCCATCCTAATCAACAGAGATCCCAGCCCAGGCTAAGGCTGGACTCAATGATTTTAGACATCTTTTCTAACCAAACCAATTCTATGAGGCATCTGTACTAAAGACCACTAGTAGACAAGCATAAGGGCAAGACCCATGTACAGACACAATATTGTTATGTGCCAACACAGAAAGTTTACCTTTAAGTTATCAACATTTGTGCCCACACAACAAACAACTACTGTTGTCATAAAAAAGCATAAAGAACAATAGTTTAATACCAATTTGTTCATTTCAGTAACCTCTGCTTTATTACCATTTTTATAGTAATTGCCACCACAACATTAGATAGTCGTGTTTTTCTATGATTCTGTCATTTGAATAAAAAATCGTGAAAATTGCTTGAAGTCCTCCATCATAGGTTTACAGGCTGGATTCCACTTTCAGCAGGAAATCTTAACACAAAAATCAGTATTTAAATTTGAAATTCATACAGGTTTTAAATAAGCCTAGTCAGTGAAATTCAGTCTCTTACCCAGGAACAAAAAAGGGTTTGTATACAGTATCAGAAGAGTAAAAATTCAAGCAAATTTGATGTCTTACTAGAATAATCAGTTGTCTAAACTTTTGATGATCCCATGACACAATAAATTGTTCAGCTTGCTGACTGTGCTTTACAAATACATATATGCACAAAGATATTCCACACACATAGAGCACCTGCTTTCCAATGTAAAAAGCGCTTAACGTACGAGATCTCCGTGCAGTATAACTTGACAGTTGTGATAAGGTACTGATCAAGAAAACAGGTCATTCTGTAATCCCAGTGCCATGAATTAGGTATATCAGACTGGTATATCACTAGGTTTAGACAAGGTTAAAAGGTAAGCTTAAATTCTATAGAAAGGTTTTAATTTGCTAGAAGAAGCACCTCAATGGTGTAGCCAGATATTCTTTGTTCATCATACAATCATTTTAAATGGTATTGCTTTGGTAGCTCAAGTAGCTGTGGAGTTAGTTTCCTCACCAAAATGGCCAGGTTTTGCTGCTGTTGGATTTACACTATCAAAAGTAAATAATCTTCTGTTACTCTGAAATTTTCTCAGCATCTCCCCAAAGGCGATGCTTAATGACTTCTTGTTGGAAAGATTACATATAACATTTTTCAATCTCTCTCAAGATAATTCCTCTTTGATTTCAGAGATGTAGCTATCTACCTGACTAAGCTGTCAAAAAGGTACACTCTGCAGCTCACATTGAACGGGGACAGACCTCAACATGGAAGGGTATCTGTACAGACACACACACAGTAAACCAACCAAATTGTTCCAAAAAAGCTTCCATGAAGTTAATTTGTGTGATGTGCAGTGATACCACATCTTATGATATGATTAGGATTGATCTGATGGGTTTCTTTAAAAGGAAAACCCATACATTTAAGGAACCAAGTATATTCTCACACAAGTTACCTAACCTGAACTTGCCCCAGATTCCACTGTCTAATGTGAGAATAATGCTTACAATGTGAACTTGTTATGGGGTTAAAATCCCATTATAATTAAGTAATGTCCAGTCATTCAATAAACAGAAATGCATAACCAATTGACATACCACTGACTGTGATGCCGGCATTATACTGGCCTTTCTTGCTATTCATCCATTTACAGAGTCTCTTAAGTACACACAAATATAATTATCTTGTTCATTTTGGTAGAGGGCAGTCACTGGCTATTTTGGTTGGAAAGTAATTTTTCCCCTGGAGTAATAGGAGGGAGCATTTGCCTTGCCAGCATCCACAAGTACAGAGATTTCTAGTTTCATTAGTGTTCACTGAAATTCTGGTGTGCAGAATATCTGGTGTTTGCAGCCAGCAGTGAAGTCTGAGAATCTGGTGGAAACAGTTTAAAGTGACCCAAGAGCAGAGAGATGTAGGCCAGTGCTCCTGTATCTCATCATTTAACTTTCCAACTAATTTCAATACATGTTAAGCAGATTCTAGAGCGCATAAAAACACAGATTTGTAGAGGTGCAGATCTATTGTTTCTTCCTTCTACTCTGAGTTTTCTTTTCCCCATCCTTTATACTTCTTATTCAGAATGCTACTTTCACCTGTGTTCCATTATTCCTTGCTGCACATTTTCTTCTTTATATATTTTGTAAATTTTTACTGTATTTTTTTAATATATCAGAACCCATCTACAATTTGTGTTCAACAGCCAGTAGCACAACTGTCACTCTCACACAGAGTCTGTCTGTGACTCTCTGCTGCTACACAAGACTATGCTCTAGAAAAATTTTGTGTCCACCAGAACAGGACTAAGACCTCCAAGTTACATAAAACAATTATTTAATCACCTCCAAAACACAGGGCCACCTGCTTGTTCCCTTGGGTAACATCTCTCCATGCTTCCAAAAAACACTACATGACTTTGAGACATTGCACATTTTCATAGCAGTCCAGCAGGTAAAACAAGATCTTAAATCCCAAGAGACTGGGGTTTAATAGCAGTGAAGCTGCAACAAAACAAGGCTCAATACTGGTTTGCCAGGCCTGCAGCAGTGGATTAAGGGCAAACTTGCTCTGCTTGCACTGGTATCAATATGACACAAATATGTCTAAACCACAATCCAAAAATGTGCCTACAGCGCTTGTTGCCATACCTGAGCAAGGTTTAATTATCTGGGCTGGGAACCAAATTCAGTTTCAACATGACACATTTGAACCAGAAAGTATACAATATATGGCTGAGCGTCACACTGTCGCAATTGCACACTTTGTTGCACTGGCCAGGAAGCGGTAACTATGTCTACACAAAACGCGATTGCACCTCTGCATTGCAGCTGGACCTTTTTTCAGCTCCCTTGGCTGCTGTGGTGCTGACCTCCCACCACCTGCCACCATGACACACTTCAATTTGGGAGCAAACAGCGAAGGCCATGCCACTGGTACTTTTTCACTGCTTAGGTGACTGAGCATGACACTCATCATGAAGGTCAAAATCTCAGTAAAAAGACCACTTGAAGTAAACTGAAACCTTGCCCCACTGTTTTAGCTTGACTTCATTCTATTCAGACACTGAAGTAACCCTGCTTGCAAAAAAAGTAAAATTATCAGATAAAGACTTAAGAGGAAAAAGCAAAGCAAACCATATTGTGGCTGTTTTGCTTTATGAATCCAGTTGCACTATGAAGACCAAGAGCTACATATCAACAATGAAGAGAACTGAAATAAAAAGTCTACTTTCCTCTACAGCTGTAGAATAAACCTTATTACAGTTAGTACCAAGTGCTATCCCCAGAACTGCTTTGTTTCCGCTCCATTTCACAGTTTAGAATATATCTAAGTTTCCTTCTTCTCTGGTAAATTGATTTTTGTACAGCATGAGGGGACGTGTTCTGCTTCCGACTACAGATTTAAAGCAATACTACACATCACCTTACTCTGAGTAAAAATCAATTTTCTACCTGTAGGTGATGAAACTATTTCTCACCCCTGCTGAGCAATCTTATATCTCGTAAGCTTAAAAATCATAAACTGTTTCATTTCACCAAGAGTAAAAATAAAGGGTGATCTCTTTAAACATATTCTTTTACATGTTACTCAGGTGTTCCTTTCCAAAGGTTATCTGTAGTTTTATCTACTGTATTTAATATTAAGCTTTCTCCTCCTCACTGTTATATTCTCAGCTGTTATCAAGAGCCTTTGGTCTTGGTAAAACCCCAAAACACATTACATCTGAAAAATGCAAAGCAGTTGTCTCTCCCTTTCTCCTGGTGATAAAGGGCATTTGAGAGAGCTACATTAGAAGCTCGGATCTGAATCCGAGCACTACAGAAAGCCAGCTGTTAAGATTTGGCTGTAGACTGCTGCAAAATTATCTTATTTGCAAAGCTCGCTATGTGGTGAGGCAGATAAATGATAGCGCCATGAACTAGTAAAAGGCAGAAAGCTCTATTCTACACATATCTGGGTATGACTTCAAATTTTATATTGAATACGCAGCTTTGAACATATATTCATAAACATTCACTCCAAGCAATTCTGCACATGCAGCATTTTAATATGGGGAAAGCAGTACTAAGCTATTTCCCTACATAATGGTACAGAAACAAATACTTTAACATTCAAGCAGAATAAAATGTTCAGGAAAGAAATAGCTGGCAATAAATAAATAAATAAATAAATAAATAAATAAGGCAGGCTTATTTCTGGCAAAAGACACATTTCCAGCCAAATGAGAGAAACTTCTCCCTGTCAGTCAATCAGTCAGCACATAGCTTATTTTAAGCTGATGATAATATGGCTTTGGAGATTAGGAAGCTAGTGAGCTACAAAGAAGATCAAATTAAATTTTCTTAAGTGAAAAAAATAAAAAACTTCAACAAATAACCATAAAACTTAACCCTATAAAGTTCAGAATGGGAAAACTATTCAGAAACATTATCTGATATGAATTTGATCAATATACTTAAGGGGAAATAAATGAGCCAGATGAGAAGAAGGCTCACATGTTTGAGCTAGAAGAGTCTTTTGTTAACTGATTAAATAACAGAGCTGTGCAAATATGAAAATTAAGAACAGAAAAACATACTGCATAGACAGATTCAGCCAGAATTTTCAAATTTTAAAGCTAAAGGTAAGCTGCTGAAATGTGTACCTAGTGCTTTAGCCATAGCAGCCCCATTTTCAAATCAGGTAAACACCCACAAAATGTACAGCTGCTGCAGAAAGTCTAAGTTCACTGCTCAGAAAACAACGCAACCCTGGTTTCTAAATTTGGGTCCAACATTTGACAAATTTGATCCTTGTTTATCTCCCCACTAAAAGCAATGGGCCACCTCTGCATCCCATAAGAGCCAGTTAGTTATGTCCTCTGTAATCCGCAGGGGAGAGGCTACAGACCGTGAAGACAATCCAGTAGCAGGGAGCTGCTCCCCACATACCACACAGTGTCTTGCAGGTACAAACTCAAGATGATCAAACCTGCAAATGGAAGGAAATCAGAAATTGGGGCATGGGGATTAGAGTCCTTCCTCTTCTTCCTCTAAGAGTGAGTTCTTGTCCCACCTTCCTACAGGATGGTGACCAAGGTAACCAGTGTCCATCCCTGCCCAGGGCACAGGCAGGAGGTACCACACAGCAGGGATGAGGTCTGACAACTACCTCACCGGTAACATTGGAGTTATTTGGTCCCGGTGCGCTCCAACAGGCAAACCAGTCCAGTAGGATCTTTTGCCATGTGTACTGCTCTATCTTCCGTATTATTATATGACTAAAATTTTAATCAAAAGCCCACTGAAAGTTCCTTTCAGTTTTGAATGAAGAAATGTGCTACTATGTTTTTGATCAGCTACATTTTGAACAATATTGCTAAAAAAAAATATCTCCTTTGGTTCCCCAAGAGATGATCACAGCTAAAAGGAGACAAAGATTTTTCTAAATGGTGGCACAAACCCCAAAAGAAAACATGCCTTCCAAATGAGTGCAGCAGCTTTTAATTTCTGAATTGTGCAGTCAAGCATTCACATTCTTGTCTGACAATGAAGAATGTAATTACCTAGGGGCACGTCAAAAATAACTGTTGCTTTTCCCTTCCTATCCTTTCTTGGGAGAGGAGAGATTGGTGAGCCAATCAAGAAATTAAAACTGACATTTCACAAACTGATCGTCATGTTGCTTTTTTATAATTTTTTGTTGTTGTTGCCTATTTAGATTGAGTACAGCTACCAGGCAAATACTCTGAGAATCTGACACAGCCTGCAGCAGTATCTGAACTAATCCTTAAGAAAATTAATTCCCTAAAAAATAAACCAGGAAATCTCAGGAGGTCATTGTGCTGTCCTACAAATTCTATAGTGAACTGAAAGCTTTCAGTTCCAGTATGAGCAGTTTCAACCACTTACTTTTCATTTTTTTAAAAAAAATCTCGTATTCAATAGTTAAAGATAATTCAGGTTCATCCTGTTTTCAAATAACAGACTGGTTAAGGAAAAACATCAGGGTGGGTTTTTTTTTCCTTTCTTTCTTAATTTTCACCCATTATAAGCAGAATTATTTTGCAGTTGTTCCTTACTGCAGAAGAGGATGTTCACATGCTTCTCTTTTTTAAATGCAATTCATTAGTTGGTTTGGTTTTTTTTTCTTGATCCAGCATTGCATGTGGAAACCAGATAGTTTGGGGTATTTTAAACATTGCCTACCAAAATATGTCACATATTCTGTTGTCTTTGTTATACAGTAGTTTTGTTTAAATAGACACAAATTCAATGGTCAGCTCCAGAAGTCTTGACCACTCCATTTTAGATTTAAATAAATTACTTCATGTTACACTATTGTAACAGCTGAAAAATTGGTTATGACTTAAGTTAAAGTTCCAGAACAGTTACTTTGAGAACAAATCTGTGTAAGCAAAACAGTCTTGTCCTACAAATCCCTGAAATATGAGGAAGTGTTTGCACAACTAAATTTTAATCCGTGACACTAAGCCTTAGCATACATGCATTAATACCTCCATTATAAAGACTATCCATCAAGAAGACAAGGGGCTGAAGTAAATATTACTGTTTGTTCTGCTACAAATTATGTCTTCCCCAGGGATACTGACAGACTTTCAAATAATTATGAAGAACCTTCGCAGTACCTGAAATATATGCTTATGAGCAGTCAAACTGTGGTATAGTCTAGAAAAGAACATTGTTGGGATTTTGCTCTAATGTGTTCCACTACACAATTAAAAGGCAAAACATGACACAACAAAGAAGCAAACCCTGAGAACGCATACAATTTTTCCCTGTTTTTCCCTGATGTTCATATTGATAAAAGTTCAAGTAGAAAGTCAAGCGTGTACCAGTCCATCCTGTTGCTCACAGTCCAGAGAGTACTATTTGGTAAGTTTGACCTCATAAACCGGTTCTTTCCCTATATCCAAGAAGGGCTATTCCAAGCTATGTGTCTAACAGTTTTATTCCCAAAGGAAGCAAAAACGAATACATTTATCTACAACGAGTTTTTATCTTTACATTGGATCAACACCTGTACCATTGCTATTAGGACCATGCAAATAAGCAGTCCCTTGAATGCACAGGTAATGTTCTGAGCTTCTGGCTGCCGTGAGAATTTTCAAAACATTTCTAAAAAATAAACTTATGCTGGGTTTGCATGGCAAGGTTTTGGTAGCAGTGGGCTACAGGCTTCTGTGAGAAGCTGTTAGAAGCTTCTCTTAAGTCTGACAGAGCCAGTGCCAGCATTGTCAGGTCTGAGTTTTCTGAAAACAAAGCTTTTTTTTTTTGAATGACACAGCTGTATGCACAACCTACACACTTTTACCACCATTTAGATTAGCTGACTTGGTGATGCTATTGGCACTCTGGTCATACCAACGAAGACTGACCATGAACTAATCTAGTTTGAAAAGGACTTGTTTCAATAAATGTTTAATCCAAGGTTAATGGCACAATATTCATATTCTTGCTCCTAAGTGAAAGAGCTTTGCATTCTTCCCAGTACTCAGTTCTTTAAAAAAAATAGACCAATATCTCTTAGCAATTTCTAGGATATTTACAATATCATTAACTGTAGCTGAATAGTTCATGTATCACAAAAATCCCTGTAACCTACATCCATGCACTGATACATATTAATACATACAGGCACTCACACAGTTTTGCAAAATAAAGAGATATTAAAAAAAAAAAATTTAAAACTAGACAAATTATCTGTAATGTGATGGTTCATTATAAATATCCCATTAACTTTGGTCAGACTAAAGAAAGTCAGTAATGGCCTCCAGTGTAAGAACACAATATAATAAACTTATTAATGATAACCTTATTGATAATATACTTATTAAAATGCCAATAATAACCACTTTCATTATAATTTACATACTCTGTCCACAATTAGTTGGATATTTTATTCTGATAGCATGAAATATGCAGTCACTAGTACAGGACTGTAGAGAATCAGCTACCTATTTTTCTTCCATTACTGAAATATCACTGTGATGCTCCAATTCAGTGTAAAATAATGTTTAAACAGGTATATCCTATCTCACAAAAATTAAATCAAGTGCTTTGGTTTGCACTGGTAGAAATGACAAAGTAGTTTGCCTCACTGATTTGTAAAACCACAAGTCACACAGAATTCACATAATCTCCCTTCTGATGTAAACTCAAAATTCTCATATAACTCAACAGTTAATATTTGCTTTGTGTTTCAGAAATATGAGCCACTGAGGTGGTTTCTAAACACCGTAAATAATTTAAGAAACTGCAAAGTCTGCATGTAGAAAGGTTCACATGAACCTTCAAAATTCTTTTGTTGCATTATTTAGTACGGTTATAAATGTCACGTTACTGTTCATAGAGCTAGGTCTGTTTAGAGTGGCATTTGCAGAATAATGTTTGCAGAAGTTCATGAGTATTCCCCTCTCAGTGCTACTACCAAAGAGTTTTGGTGGTTTTTTCCCCCAAATTCTTCAACATGGCAGGTCTCTTTAAAGGAGATGCTTCATTTCTGCTCTGTTTTCAGCTCTGCATGTCCTGTGGCACATCAAAATGTTCCAGAACAAGTAAAAGGATTCTCCACTGAGCTTTATGCTGTATAGTTACAATTTTTCATCTTTTTTTTTTAAAAAGGCCCCTGTTCTAATGAGTTTCTACTCAAATTTCAAGAGAAGAAGATGAAGATAGTGAAATATAAGAAAACAACAAAATTCATTTGCCAGGATTTATCCAAATGCCCAGGGAAAGATTTTATTTTAATTAAATGTACTGAGCATATGGAGTACAGTAAGTCAGAATAATCACTCAGAGCACCCATCTTCTTGTTTTACTGTGAATTCTTTTTTTTAGATATGGAAATGACAACTGCATGTCTGACTTACACCTACTATTTATGATCACATAAGCAAACCTGATTCATTGGAAGTGCCATCTCAAACACCATGACTTTGAAGTTAGGTTAAAAAGTGGCAGACCTATAGGAGCTGAACAGTTAAGAAAACTACCTGCTCTTTAGAGATGCTCTACATATTGTTCAAAACATTTGAACTTTATGTGATACCTTTTTTTGTTCAAGGGCAATTACTCAGAATGTAGTAAAACATGTTTTGACTAACTGATCAAATAAGGTGAAAAAAAGTTCAGTCCCAGGCTGACATAATACCAGCCAAGCTTATACCTAGAAGGAATTAATTAAGGAACAAGGCACTGAAAATAAGCAGCTATAATATATCATTGACCACTTTCTCATGTTCTTCAGTACCACAACTCAAGTGTCTACTGATGTGACACAGCATGAAGTACTAAAAGACAGGGTAACTGTCTTTTACAGTTTCATTCAAATACAATGTTTCATTTAGACCTTTGCTAAGCTTATGTTCAGTTGGCCCAAGGGATGCACTCAAGTATTTCCTAGAACACACAGCTCTTTGTTACACTGAACTGAGAATGGGAAACACCTCACTGGGTATGCCGCAGAATGAACAGATCTGTTCCTCAAGCATCTACATGCAAAAATACAACAAATGTACTTGGAGAAGCACAGACGCAGCACCCTAGAACACCTCAGCCAGGCTCCTGCTGTGCCTGTTGTGCTCCCCAAGGGCCTGGCTCTGCCCACCTGCCCAGGCATGGTGCTCAATGGGGAAGATGCGTCTCTGAACTGTGACACTCAGCCAATTCACTTTGACAGAGAAAACATGAATGGTATTCGTCAGTCTAATGGTTTCAGACCCAATAGCCATCATCACACAGGCAAATTCATGAGTTTTTACAGACGTCCTTCCCTCCAAGGAAAATGTTCTTTCCCAATACAAAGTATTACTGTTTAAGTAAATAAGAGAGCAAATTATTATCATAACTTTTTTTAAAAAAACAAAGTAATTTTGAATCTTTGCAGACAAAATATTACTACAGCTTAGGACTCAAGACCCAACTTAGTTGCTATGATATTTTAAAATTTGGTTGATTCATAGAAGAAGAAAAAGGAACTGTCAGATATTGATCACAAGAAATAGTTTTAATTCTAAAATCTGATTTCATTCTAAAGCAAACAAAATAGGTATTACAAAGCCTTAGAGTTTTCCACTACAGATCCTTATGAAAATCTAATTTTAGGTTTCAATTTCCAATTTTATCTGCTTTGTTTACCCTACAAGTATATTTCTTCATGACATCCCAGTAGAGAATGGTAATTTAACACATTCTTTTTCTTTCATTTAATTTTTACTATTTCAATAAATAAGGACTGTTGCAACATAGAACTGCTGGAAGTATCTTTTTATTTTTTGGTTGACATGTTTTCTAATTATATTTCTTTGTTGCAACAAAGCAAACTTAAAAAAACCCAAAACAATATGATCTGTGAAAAAAATTACAATCATAACAAGTTCTCCTGATGACAATTTTTCCAAGCAAAAAATTCTCAGCTATGTAACTCACAATTTATACAAATAACATAAACCACAGATGTCCTAGGAAGTATCTTGCATAAAATATTCTCGTTCTGTTTGTTCTAATATGCAAAATAAAGATTTATCTAAATGACAAAGGAAAACTAAAAATTTTTAAAAAGTTTAACCATCCTTTAGCCTGGCTTAATCCATGACTGAAAAGCCAACTAAGTCTGAAGGTATGATTTATCCATGTGATACAGGTTGCACTAAAAACCATGAATTGTTATCTACTGAAAAGCATTGGAAAAGCAGAGAAGCTCCTGAAAGCAAAATTATTACATGTAGTGAATATGAAATGTGCAGTATAGCAAATAAAATTAGATAAGCCAAGTTCTGAACTACCAAAACCGGTAGTTCAGACATTCTCTAGACATTTATGAGTATCAGCAAATGCGGTCTGACACTAGTTCTGCTACAGAAGTCTGAGAAGGGCTGAAGCAGTTGATAAAACCATGAAATAGTGTGTGCATAATGTGAATAAAAGCCTTTTTTTCCAACCAGACCCTCTAGGTAGTTCACAAGCATCACAGCCAAATACTTTGTTAGAATTTATAATAAATATTTACTGCTTACTCTGATCTCTGCTGCAGCAACATAAAACACTGACATATGTTTATAAAGTGATTTACTCCAAACGCAAACTGGCCAGAATTTGATTCAAAACACTTTAAGGACATTTTAAACTCAATGCCCGTATCAAGCTCTTACCAGTATCAGCAGAATTCTTCAGAAATCGCAAGACAGGTTCATGATGTTCCTTCAGGGCACTGCCATGTAATTGAGAAAACTCATTTCCAAGTATATATGAACACTTTGCACTGTGATTTTGGTAGCATTTACAAGACTCAACATTTCATACCATTTACCATATAAACCAATACCATTGACTATTTTAATACCAGGAATCAATGAAAAAAAAATAAGTGTTTCTTCAAATAAAAGTTTACCTTCTGTTCTGACTACATCTCTTTACAAAAGACATTAAACATCATCTCCTACTTCACAAAATGCACCTATTAAAAACATCGGTAGTGTTCTCACCACAGAGGATCCTGGATAATACTTACCAGGTAGACTAGATTAGAGTCAAAGTGAAGCATCTGAAGAAGGATAAAAGATTTAGATCTTGGTATAGAAGCAATTCTCTGAAGTCCAAGCGTTAAAGGATTCCTAACACCTAAAGCATAAAGAAAAAAATCAGTTAATGGCAAATAAATATAGAAAGGTATTAGATGCTCATCTGTGCACTATTTTCTGTCTTAGCTGAGGAAACAACAATAATACAGATGTTCTAAGATAATGCTCACCTTCATCTGCTAGTCCCGGGAAACACTCAAGATTCAATATAGAAAACTAAAAGCCTGTGAATAATTTTGAACTGCTGTGGTTAACTTTTTAATATAGGAAATCATTCGTCCTTTCTTCCAAAAGACCCAACTTCAATAGGAAATTAAATATTAAAACTAAGTATTTTCTTCTATAGACATATTATAAAAATCTTTCATTGAATACATCTTTCTGTGCTACCAAAACACAAAATACACTTTTCTTGAATTGTTCTTAGTAACAAACACCATCTATTTCAGAGTGCCTCAAAAGCAGCTGTTTGGGGGTTTTTAAATTAATTTTCCTGAAACAGTCTAAACACTAAAGAAGAAAAAGTCACCTCTTCCTCCAAGTTTTGACACTCCATGGGAACATTTTTAAACTACGTATTTTAGACTTTTCCGTTCAACCTTGGTCTCTAAGAGGACATATTCATTCTTCTTAAAAGGTAAAAATCTTATTTTTTTCCTTCAAGATGAAAAAAAAATTTCTTTTATGACTATTGACTGTAACAAGAAGAACAGCAAGTTACCACAAAACTCTTTAATAGACTAGAAGGACCAGAGTACCTGTAACAAAAATGGATGCTCACTACATTTTCCTAACTTCATAATTCCATTTTTAAGCTATGCTCTGCTAAAACCAGAGACTGAGAGACCTAGTCTCAGCAAAGCTCACAAAGGCCTAGGAAATAGAAATTTCGATTGAATTGAACACTTTCAAGGTAGTTTTCTAGCAACTAAAAAGAAAGTGGTTGGAGTTTTTTTGCCCTCTACTCCCTGGCTTCATTACCTCTAGTGCTTTAGATTCTAAAGGGGAGAGAAATCTTTGCTGTCCTCATTTTTCCCACCGTCTTTAATTTCATCTGTGACTTTAATTATATTTCTTCTCATAAGCTTGTCTTGCCTTTATTTTATTTTTAAAGAGATAAGAGCTTGCAGCAAGGCTCCCTAAAAACTCTTTTCAGCTCTATTTTTAACACACACAGTAAAGTCAGAAGAATAAATTAAAAATACAAAGAGCAGCTGATTATTAATTCCAGTTAAACTATTACTGAGAGAGAATCACTGATCAGAATTATGCTAATTAATTTTACACAATCAGTGATTTTCTACAAGAGCAGATCTGTAAGCACTTACAGTCTGTCAGGCTTTGCTTAATGTTAAATCCCCACCTTTTGTGTTTGCACACTTCACAGTATTGTTGAAGACTTGTCGACAAAAGTGACATTTAAACTTTTCATATATGCATGAGCTAAAAATGGAATTACTTCCTTTTGATATTAATTACTTCTTTGGAATCAATAAACAGGAGAAATGTTTATTAATCTGTGTACAAAGTTCTCTTTAAGTGCAACAATTTTATCACTTTGCAACATGATTCCAAAACACAATTCAACACTTGACAGCTTTTGTTAAGCTTGTTTTTGATAATCGGATACAGAAGTCGCTTGTGGCCATTTGGATGGAATGCTTGTAGTTTCACGGAGCTTTTGAAGATGATCAGACTTAAACACATCACTCATTCTGCTGAGCCAGCTTGACAGTTTTGATAGCCCATTACAGTAGCTTATATTTCATTTCTGGAAGATTTCAGTAGACATCTCAGAATCCAGCTACCTTGGAATCTCAAGTTCCAGTGGGCTCTGACTTTGATCTTAGGTCATCATTACTTAATGCAAATAACCCATGGTGAGTCCTTTCATATTAACATTAACCAAGAACTTTTGCAGTACTACTTTCTCACAGTCTTCTTTATTTATAACTGTGTTGGACGGCTCAAGAGAAACCTCTGTGAATCGAGAACTATTTCTCAATAATTCAATTAATAATTAAATCAAACAATAATTAATGGGTATGATATTTATTTGATTAAAAGCAAGCCAGCAATAGCCTTGTGGAAAATAAAGTTGTTTGTGTTTTATTACCGAGAAAGCAAAAGAGAAATGCATATTGTAAATTCTCTCTGTTCTTTTCTCCTTTGAAATGGTAATAGCAATGCAATGGGGAGAAAAGCTGGATCAGGACTTATCAAATAGGGGGAATGTTATTTGTGAATATTCTATGATGTACAAACCAAGCTGTAAGTTGGTATTATCCGTGCCCTTCTGTGTAACATCTTAAAAATTGATAGGGCCAGTAGTGGCAGTAGTCAAACAGTAACGTTGCATTTCAATCAGTCTGACCACAGAAGGGAGACCTGCATTTTTAACTTTCTAAAGAACAACTCCAGAATGAAAGGAATAGTATAAATGTAACTGAAAAAGCATCAGAAACTCTTCCATTCCCCTAACCAGATGTTCAAGTAGTCTAGTTTTACAAACCTGTTTTATGACCAACAGCAATCTGACCTGGCTTGCGTAAGCCAAAGAGTATTTACTATCCTTTCCCACAGAAGAATGCAGACATGCAAGGAAACATGAACAGCTTTCTATATACCAAAAAATGAAATGCACTTTTTGAACTCTAAGTGCAACTAAAAACAATCCCATGCAAGAATGTGCTCAAATAGTCCACTGTGTTTGACAGTAACACTTCTACATTGTACTAGATACATAACACACTCCATTCCTACTCCCTTCTCTTTCCATCAAAAGGGGCACTCAAACTATTGTCCAATACAGAGCACTACTAATTTGAACAATATGTATTTACATCAGCCAGCAATCTTGACTCTAATTCTAATTTAAATTACTCTGACTTAGACCGTTTATTGGAAACATAAGGAAAAAGTGGAAAGAAGCAAGGGAACTACTCTATTCTTTTTAGGATTTTCATTGCAAAAGGGCCTACCTTGAAGTTTTTCCTCCTGTTTGGTATATTAGAAAAAGACTGGTGCCAAACACAAAGACTGAAAATATCCAATAAATGTAGTCTATGCAACTGGTTCTCAGTGAAGGCGTGTGGAACCAAAATATGCTCATAAACTATTAGAATGTCTCTGAACAATCTGCAAACAAACACACCAAAACAAAATAAAACACCACACCACCAAAACCAACACAAACAAAAACAACTACACACCACCACACACAGCAAACAGCCACAACACACACCGACCCCTACATTAGTATGCACTACTAAGCAAAATTTCTATCAAATATGATCAGGAGAGGTTATTGTTAGGCAGTCTAGAAAAATGGAGGATGGGTCTTGCTGCCTTCATTGTTGCTTTTTGTTTTGTTTGGTATTTGTTTCTGGGGTTATGGGGGCTGGTTTGTGTGAGGAGAGCAGTTTGGGTTTTGGAGGGTTTTTGGTTGGTTGGTTAATTGCGGGTTTTCATTGTTTTTGTTTTGTTTTTAAATCTTTACCTCCCCTTGACCTCCCCCGCTATGGTTACATTAAAGTTAGGCAACCACCAAATAAAGCCATGCACCTAGAAGCAAAACAGATACTTTTATGACCCTTTTCTCTCTTCAGCGTAACAGTAGAAAGCTTGTTTGGAAGAATTTTTAGAAGGATTATAAAAAGGCACATGTCACACTGTCCTATCTCATCTTTTCCCCATCTCACTCAGAGTAAATTAATGCTAAAGAAGAAGTTTTTATCAGAAGAAACTTCTACTTCATCCTACTGCATGCTTTCCTCTATCAGGAAAAACACAGGTTGAATAACAGATCTTAAAACTTTTTCAAAGTCATGTCTGAAGTCACTCACCTGATACAAATACATGAATCACCTAGGGTTGTTGAAGACAAAGTGTTACCAAATTATGTCCTCCAAAACGTACTAATGCCACCATTATCAGTGCAGGATTCTATGTGATACTGTAGGTAACACATCTGGTAGCAAATCCTACTTCTCTTCACCAGCAAATGATATAAATTCTGTTTTATAGATTTTGTTGGGTTTTTTTCTCTCCATGGCAAATATAATGGTCCTTCGTGGTCAGTGAGCATCAGGAAACAAAGCTTTGGCATAATGATAAGAAGATAGCCAGTTCCTTTTCTCATTTCTATTTGGAGATAAATAAAGCTCAAAGAATACAACTGACTTACTCATTTTCATTGTTAGAGGCTTGTAACAGAGCCAAGAGCAGAACTTTCTTAGCCTTACACTTCAATTACAGTACCAGTCATTAATTTAGCTGTAAGATGTATATTTCAGTTTCATCTGCATCTGGTTAAGATATCATGATGCAGCAAACACTTAAGAGAACATAGACAACATGGCTGTATGATTACGCAAGTCATGTTTTGCCACGAGACACTGAAACAATGCAGCAAAGCAGAGGGACCAGCAGCAAACAGATTCAGCCTACCATGAAAAAGAAAAAAATCGGTAGTATCTACTGGAATGTTAATTAAAAAGAGTGAATAAAACCACCATCCCCAAACAGTATCCATATCAAGAGCAGCCTCAAAGGGTTTGTCAGCAAGCCTTGCAGATCTCTCATTCAGACCACAATGATTTTATTTCCCCCAAGGAAGAAAAAAAGTAGTTCCAAGTAGAGGTGACAGGTATTTCCAGCTATGAGGGGCCGGCTAGGGTTTGTACAAGTTTGAGAGTGTGTGAGCTTGTGGGTATGTGACTTAATTTTAAATTTGGTTCTCATTTCTTAAGATCCAGCAGAAGGTCTCAAGTGTCAGTATTTTGTCCCAGTTGTAGTGTGCCTGCAGCATAATACTGAAAGATGTTGCCAATATTTGTAAAAAAACTTAAGGACTGAAGGGATATTCCATACCATATGACACAGTGCTCAGTATGCAAAGCTGGAGGGAGAAGAAGGATGTGGGGCGACATTCGGAGCGATGGTGTTTGTCGTCCCAAGTGACTGTTACCTGTGATAGAGCCCAGTTTTCCTGGAAATGGCTGAACACCTGCCTGCCCATGCGAAGGGGTGAATGAATCCCTTGTTTTGCTTTGCTGGTGTATGTGGCTTTTACTTTACCTAATAAACATTCTTTACCTTGACCCATGAGCTTTCTCACTTTTACCCTTCAGTTTTTCTCCCCCATCCCACCAGGGGAAAGCAAGTGAGAGGCTGCATGGTTCTTGGTTGCCAGCTGGGGTTAAACCACAACATCAGCTAAGAGTTCTTTGAAATTGAACTTTATAGCTCTGATTCGTCACTACTTCCAACCACACTCAAAAGTAGTAGGGAGAGGTGGCTGCAGTGAGCTGGCTAAAGCTCCTTTATTCACAGCTGCTAGGAATAAATCAGAGGTATATTGTGGCTGCCATGAAAGACAGCAATGAGGAATCAGATGTAAAAAAAACTCTGCTCAACTACCTTCTCCTGTTTCCTTGTTCTCTTTTCCTTAAGTCACAGAAAATATTTCCAGCAAAAAATGCTTAAAAACCACGTCAGACTTCCAAGTCATAATGTTAACAAAGCAATTCTTGTCTTCTGAAAGTGGGTTTTCCAACTGTTTATGTCACCAAACCTCCTTCGTAAACATGAAAGCCTATCCCTTCCTAAAGGAAAAGACATTCTTTAAAAAAAAAAAAAAATAAAAAAAATAAAAATATATATATATATATAGACACACACACTAGCTGAAGCTTTCGGAAAAAGCAAGAAGAAAACTCATAAAAATCCAAGATAAAATGAAATAGTTGGCAAAACTGCAGCTAGCCTCTCTTTCATGTCTGAGATAGGACTTTCACAGGAATTTTGCCAATGCAGATTTGCTGTGCACCTTATGGCAAGATGTGCAGAGCAGCGGCAGAGGTAGCAGTCCCAAGGGAGAACTTTTCCATCAGCCACAGCACCCCAGAGGTCTCAGCACTGGCCTGAGGCCCAGGTGATGCAGGATACTGACCTCTTCCATGTCAAGTTATTTGTGATTCCTAATGAAAAGTAACTAAACAAGAATTATTATTATATGCACAGGAGCTTTGGCTAGGAGATTTGACTGGCAAGGGAGTTTGTTTTCTTGGTCTGGATACTTTTTTCAAACTACAGTTAAAGCATTTGCTGACATAAAGCTACTCCATATATAAAAGGCCATTTATTTCCATTTTTTTCAGTTATATATTGCAAACCCCTGTAGATATGTTAAGTCCCCTACTTATTAATTTACTATTTAATCAGAACAACTAATTGAGATTGCATCCACTCAGCGGCTTTTTAGATGGTGCACATCCCTGTCACTTCATGTTCTGGTGTGTACCTCTGCTCCAGGGTTCTGCAGTGCCAGGCTTGCTGCTTGTAAGGGTGCCAGTCACGCTTAACATAAGAGGAAATTAAACCTCAAAGATTTTACCATAATGTTCTCTACTACTCCCAAGTAAAAATTGCTCCTGCATCCACTTGAAATATTAATAGTTCCATCCAGTACTTCAAGATGACAGAATTAGAAAAGACTGCTACTGCAATGAAAGTACAAATACCTTTTTTGGAATACTTTAACTACCAATTATTTTTCCTAAATGAATTAAATAGCACTTTGTTAAAGGTTTCTTAAAGAAATATATGCAATAATTAAGAAAGATTTACAATAATTTTACCTGCCTATACATAATCAAAACAGACATAAAAAAGAAAGAGAAGTTAAACGTTTAATTTTGAAGTAACCTAGTCATATCTTTTGGTACAATCTATTTTTAATTTTATGGCATTTATAATAGATGTTTATTATCAAGTCTTATTAGCATGATAAAGAACTATAACCTGTAGCAATCAGGAAACTAAATTACTGCCTTTATATTTAAGTATTACATTGACAAATACATTGACCTTTACACTATGTTATGCTTAAAGGTTAAAAAAAATGCATTATTGTTGTTTTTATTATCTTTTTTAGACACAAAGTTTCCTCTGAAAGGTCTACTGAAGGATAAAAGACTGATATAAATGCAGAGGGGAGGTATAAATTATTAATATCGTGGGATAAATGACACAGCAAGTTTTCCACAAGGTCAAGACTAGATATTCCCATGGGAACAAACAGAGAACATAAGAGGAAAACAACTCTCTTGCCTTTCTGGGGATACTCCTCTGAGAATTGCATCTAGGGTAGTGACATTTTTTTTAAGCTTTACACCTTGCACTGACCGCAGTCATAATTAATATTTTGGGCTTTTGCTACACATTTGTATGTTTCATTCATACAGACAATATGCAAATGTCTTACAGCTGCTTTTCAGAAAATCTCAAAAGGCAGCTAGAAGACCCGTCAGCATTGGATGGCATTTAAAAGGTAAAACACAGCAATGCACAAACTTTTAGTATCTCTAACATGGGATGTATTGCCTAGCACCTTCTGATAACAATATAACAATTTTAATAGAATACTTCAGTTGGAAGAGACCTATAGCAATCATCTAGTCCAACTGTCCAATAGCCTGACCGCTGTTTAACAATATTATAACAACAAGTACAACCATTACATTATAGTTATAACAACAGTCACAGCTATTATAATACATTTTAAAGAACGTTTGAGAATGCTAATGATTCACCAAGTCCAACCACAGTCTCGGTAGCTCATCCTCAGGTATGGAAATTATTGCAACAAATTTGCCATTGTAGGAAAAAAAAAAATGCCAAAAGCGTTCTACTCTTTACCTTGGGGTGGGATGAGAGGTGGGGGGAGCAGTAGGAAAGTCTTATTTCTGGTTCAGGTTAGGAATCTCTCTCATCTTTGTCTCTGTATATTCCAGAGGCCCTTTCAGAAGCACAAAGCAATGCAAAGACTCATGGGGGCGGGGAGGAGGACCACATATTCTGCAGAAAGCAATGAGCTGGGCACCATACAAAAAAACATTCAATTTCTATCCTCATTCAAGTTTTCAGCATTCTTGTGGCAGTAGCACCTATACTCACAAGTACAGGGACAAATCTACTGAAATCCTTTTTATACCCATTTTCAACCAGCCCTTTTCTTCAGCTTACAAGCAGAATGCTAACCTGGGTGTTTGCTGACTGATCCGTTAGGATGATGTTAAACTCACTGTGCCTTTTTTCCTGACTGTCTACAATGTGGCATATTGATTTTGACTTTCCCTGGTTCACTTCTAAAACCTACAGTCAAAACTGTTACTTCTTTGCAGCTTTCTCCTTCTCCAGCCCTGTTCTGACAGATATCTCTGTTCTGACACCATCTGCTATCTCCATATTCCATCACTGAACCACAGGCTAGCACTTCTGCTGTGACAGCTTTTGAGGTGTAAAACACACTTCTCTTGACATCTGCCTCAGCTCATCCATCCTCCACTAAAAAACATCTGAAAATATTCCTGAGAGGAGGTACTTTACATTCTAATTTCTCTATAGGATCCTTCTTCAATAGGATGCCAACTTTCTGTGGTTTACTGTCCAATTTTGAAGAGAGTTTGTATTTTTCGTATACAGGCTCGCAGTGCAGTAAGCAGGCAGGGAACACCTGATACACCAAAGTAATGCTGCTTATTCCTGTCTGCTGTCTGCAAAAGTATACACAGAAACTTGGATATATCCCTTAGAACAGGGGTGTCAAACTCATTTTACTGGAGGCCACATCAGCCTCACAGTTGCCTTCAAGGGGCCACATGTAATTTTAGGACTGTAAAAATGTAACTACTCCTACATTTTACTGTCCTAAAATTACATGCGGCCCTTCAAAGGCAACCATGAGGTTGATGTGGCCTCCAGTAAAAATGAACTTGACACCTCTGCCTTATAGGCATAAGAGGGTTAGGTGTTCGAACACTTCCGACTGCAATGACACAGTGAAGTGAAAGAAGCCCTCTGCGCCCCTAAAGTGAAAAGGAAACTACAAAGCAAGCTGATTAGATGAGTTATGGTCTACTGGAATAGGAAATGGAAGCCAATCCCGTCCGAAACTCCACGCCTGCACACAATCAGTCCATCTAATAACTTTACCTTTAGAGTGTCTATGACATTCACCTGATTTTCTCACAAAAATATAACATCTGAGTTAGTGCTGTAAAAGCACTTCGACAATTCAGTATCAAAGATGTAGCTCATTCTCCAGCCTTTATCAACCACGACGCAACAAAGCTATTCCAGAATACAACATGTCTTAAAATTATTACCTTACCAAACTAGCAGGTACATCTCTGATGGCAGGAGGAGTGAGGGTTGTGCCTCTCTTTTTAAACAGTATCTGACCATCAGAAATTCAACAAAACCAAACATATGTGGAACATGTCAGAATGTGGTGGTTGAAACTGTGAGTAATAACAACATAAAGCAATACTTAACAAAGAACAAAAAAAAAATCTCAGTTCCTAAAGATGTTGCAAAATAGAAAAATCTGAGAAAAATCTCAAAATTATGAACAAGAAACATGGCTAAGAAGCGGGGAACTTTCACCTTCACTAAATGCACAAAGAGAATCCATACTACTGAATAGAGTAGTGATGTTACTTTACAAATTTGAGTAGTGAAACGACACAGAGAAGATCACTTATAAAATATTCCAATATAAAAAAACCCACAAATCTAATGGGTTATTGTCATTCAGCTCAAGAATCACTATTATGGTTCATTTCTTATAGGCTTCTTCTAAGTCTTCAAACACATTCAATCCATAATAAATGACTGTATGTATTCACATCTTACCAGACACACAGAACACCAGTACTGTAGTTTGTAAGAAGTTTTGTATTAATAAGTATATGAATTTCCATCCATATTGTTTCAGCTTTTTCCTCAACTCTCTTTTTAGGTCTTCCATTGCTCACTTTTCCTAGCCATACCTTTCAGCGATAAAATTGCACATATTTTAAGGAAAAGAAAAATTCTCCTAAGTTCCATATTTGTACTTTTTATTAGTTCTTGTCAAATGTATTTTTAAAGCTTGTGCTTGCCTAAAACACTGTACATATATTCACATTCTATCCAAATTAAAGACCTGCTCTGCATCCAACAAAATAACTATTTTATGCCTTTTCTTAAGCAGGTCCAGGGAATTCATAGGATTTGCAAATAGCCTGCCTATAATAATTCCCAACTGATCTATGTGCATGTATCTAGCTAAAGTACTTCCTAATTTATTGCCAACATGCCAACAAACATCACTCCATCAGCATTTATTCATTAAATATATCAATATTATAAACAGCTAGTCAAGTATCCTTTTGGCTATTATAAAAATCCTTCCTTCCAAGAGAGGAAACCTGCTCCTTCAGTGATCATAACAAATAAATCTAGCAATATAGTAGCTCAAATTTCTTTCACAGTCCTGTAAAATGAAGACACAGGGATACCTAAGTCTGCTACCTTATTTAAGATAAATTCATAAGCATTCATGTAGCATATTGTGATGGAACTAGGATTTTTTTTCTCCTATTTCTAAATGAATAGGCATATACTTAAGACAGTATAATTTTAATTAATGTCTTGGGTTTTGTATTTCTCTGCAGTACATGATGATAATAAAAATTGTGCAAAACTGTTACCTCTTATGAGGTAATAATTAGCTGTCTTGCCAGAAATTTTATATCTATAATTTTTTTCTAAATTTTTTTCTAGAAGTCTATCTGTACTAACATCCTACTATACATATTTGTGTTCAATATATGAACACTATTACAATAATTTAGTATTTATCTGTTTACATAAATGTCTTTTTAATATTTACATGGAAGTTCTCAGTTATGTATATAACAAAAGGAAGACACTTTTGTCTGCATACATACACAAAACTTTTCAGATGAATACTGTAGTCTGTTCTACTTTGTTTTGTGAAGTGACTCACTTTAACTTCTTTAAAAGGGAAGAAAGAAAGATCACAACAACAACAAAAAAAACCATGCATATACAGCTCTGGACTCAAAGTTGCTAAGCACAAACCGGGAGGATTCCTCACACATGCCAATTGAAGACTATCTCTCAAACTCTTGCCCTGATTTGGCTAACTACATTCCTTGAACATCAGTTTATCAGTATTTCAACATACTTCACAGATAGTAGGAAAAGCTCCATTGTTCCATTGAGTGTCTCCAGGAATAAACACACTGCAAGTTTTACCCAACTTATGAAAAAAAACTATTTTCATAACAATAAATAAAATTATTCTAATTTTATTTTAAGTGTTCACCATGCATGAAATTTAACATATAATTTTACCTGCACTGCTAGTACATCTGAAGCCATTTGGAGTAACACCTTTTTTTTATTAAAGGCTATGACAAAGCCACAGATCATTCACCTTTAAGTAAGTGAACCTATAAAATCCCATTTTCACAACTGTCTTAACCAACAGATGTGCTTCCCCAAAACACCACCCAGGATCAAAGCCATCCAGTTCTTGCAGGGAATGCTGTACTGGTACATGTGACAGTTTGGCAAACCACAGGAGGATGTCAAACCTGTAAAGATGGACATAATGTCAAATCTCCATAGCCACACTTGCTTCCCCTTCAGCATCACCAGGCTTTGCACAAGTCTACTTTGTGCTCATCTCACTGAAAGGTCAGCATCCCTCTAGCTAAGTATCGATACACCTATCTCATGCAAGGGACAAGAGCACAGAGATACTAGACCTGGCAGAAGGCTGTGTCAGGTCTACATGGCCAATGAAACTGCTGCAGGGCACCATTCCATGCTACAGCTGCTGGCTGGGGACCAGCTGCTGCCAATGCCTCACAGAACAGCATTTCTCACAGCAGGAAAAGAGCAGGCAGAGTCATCCTGCAGCCAGCACACAGCCTGGAAGTAAACTAGAGAGGAACTAGAAACAGATCTTGAGCAGAGATGCTGTGGGATTAAAAGAACTGGCCAGGGAGGGTGGTTAAGTAAGTGACAATGCTTGAGTAACTGGGAACAAACATGCACTCCCTTGCCTTTTCCTTGTGTAAAACTTGATAACTGCCTTTATACATTTTTCCCCTCAGAGCCTTATTTTCCTCCAGCCAAGTCCTTGCAAATATAAAAAGTTTCATCCATTTTGTCTCAAAGAAAAGACTACAGTCCCTTAAACATGAGAGCAGGATAACCATCCATCAGTCAAGGCACCTCAAAGGTGCTCAGGAGGCATGGTCTTGCAGAACCCGAGAAAGGCAATGGGTTCCCATTCCCAGATTCAAGCCCAACACAGACATCATACTTGGCAAGACAACACCTTCAGCTCCTTAAGATGATAAATCACTTTGGCTTTACAGCGTGTCCTTGATACTTAAGGATTCCAGATTCCATATTATTGTAACACATTTGCAGGCTCCGGCAAGAGAACAGTCCATTTGTAACCTTAAAACAGACAGCATTTTAGTGACATTTAGTATTGCCAAAATGAAAAATAATTGCTCACCACTGGCTATAAATTAAGTATGTTTGTTTTGCCAAGGGCAACATTTACTAGAAATTGTAAATAACAAGGAAGTCAGAAATCACGTAAATCATGATCCTAGCTAATTAAATTCCACATCTAATGGACTGAAATTTATTGACAGCTCAGTAAAGTGAATTAAGAAATGAAGTAACTGCATTTGAATACAACAGCCAATTACTGTTCTTTAATCAGAAAAGACATTCCTACTATTTATTGGAAAATAACTTACTTGGGCTATTATTTCCAATTTTTATCCCTACTTAAGAAATTTAATGTACAGAAATTTAGAAAGGCAACAGAGAGAAGTTAGTGAGATACACATACCAATTTACTTTGGTTTAATTTTCTTCAATCATTTCAGTGTTCCCATCCTGTAGTTTGGAATGAATTAATGTAAACATCTTTATTATTAAACTAACTAATAGTCTTCACAGTAGGAGAACGCATGTGTTCAGAACTGCACCAAGGTTTGCCATATGGTTGGCAGATCATATATTATCTTTACTTGCAATGCACATTAACTCCTGACCAAACCATCCATTGGCTGGTTGAAGTGTTCAGCCTTGGAACAGAAATCACAGAAAACAGATAATCTGGCAACAAAAAAAATATAAAGGAAAAGCCTGAAGGAAGAGAGGCACATTAATGAAATCAAAGAAAGAAGCCTCACTGCTTTGTGGTAAAGAATAACAATATAGACAGGGATTGAATAGCAAATGAAAAAAAATTTTAAAATAATAATAATAATAAGAGGGTTAAAAGAAGAAAAATGTACAGCTGACTCAACAGAGCAATATGTTATTGAAAGTTACACTGGGACAGAAAATAGGTATTTAATGACACGCACAAGAGGACATTACTAAAATAGCTAGGATGCTGAGTGCAGGAACCGGAAATGTATAAAAATGGAGATTGCACAAGGGGAAAACTGTAACTGGACATTACTAGGTAAACAAATAGGTGTTTCTGAGGTTAATCATAGGTGAAGAAAAAGGACATGTCACTAACATCTATGATAATTAGTATGTTTGAGGATTTGTGTACGACCACGTCAGAGACAGTCTCCACCTCAACTGCATAGGAGCAAACAGATTAGCAGCTAATTATCTGAATTGACTTTTATATTAACAGTGATGGTCAGCACAGAAACTGTGTATATCTGCCCTTAACAAAACTTTACAATGGATAACACCTGTACCTTTCATTTTCCTCCACAGTAGGATGGTAAATTCTCTGGGAATATTTTCTGCTGTGTACCTGTAAATGCTGAACATGACTGATTTCTTCTCCCAGCTGCATTTTTTATTTTACTACATTTGCCTCCATTTGATATGATTTTTAGATCACATTTAAATTTACTTGGTACTTTTCTGTAAAAGGAATCATCAGATACTCTCACTGACAATATTTATCTTCATTAGCCTAAACAGAGTTGTAAGCCTAATGTATTCCCTTTAACATCATATCGTACCACACTTATAGTCCTGGTCTGCACCCTAAATGTTGAGCTCCACCATAAAAACTTTTTATATTGTTCCTTACATGCATTCAAAGCTATTTCTTCACTAAAACTACTTCTTTAATGAAGATGCTCCTGCAGTAACATCTTAAATTAGTATGCCTTAAGTCCTGAGAGTAGAAACACTTCATGTCACCCTAAAGCTTTTCCCCAAAAAGCCTTTCCACAATAGTCAGCAAGGGGAAACATCAAGGATGGAACAGAAAGCCAAGAGCTGGGCTCTGCAGAGCCCCGCAGCAGAGACACCCATCTCAAACCAGAGCTGTGTGACAGGCAGCAAGCACCTGTGGTCACCAGCCATTACCATTTAGAGACTCGGAGAGCAACAAAAACCCACATGTACAGAAAAATATTTGTGAATCCTAAAAGGACCAGTCTGCATTCAGTTATAGCATGTATATATAGTGTACAGCCACATATACTTCAGTTTGGGTCCCAAGGCCACTTTCGCTTGTATTCTGTTATCCCAGTAAACACCAGCAGAAAGTGCAACTCAGTTGGCAAAAAGCATCCCAATGACTACTTGAAATCTATCATAGAGTTCTTTTGACAAAAACGAATGAGAATTCTGAAGAAACCTACAGCTTAAGCAACCTAACTATTTCCTTCAGACCCACAATAAGAGAAAAATCACTTGAAGTATCTCAGACACTGCAAGTTTGGCTTTAAATCACTGCTGATCAAAGCAGAGAATCTGAACTTTAACTGCTTTCTTGAACCCTTCTTCACTAGGTTCAGTGAAGGTTCAGTAGGTTTAAGCACCTGGTTCATGGATGAAGTATAACTGGTTTTAATTGTCCTGCCCGAGACAGGCCACATGAAAGTACTGTCATAACAAAAGCAAAAGTCATCTTTAACTGCAAAGTATTGAAGACTTAACACTATAGACATTGACAAAAATAGCAAGGGGAAGTTTGACTGTATGATATGTCATGCTACACTGATTATCAGAGCCAGTATTGCACATTTTATCTATCATTGTTCCAGACCAACAATATACCTAAGAATAATAATGTAACTTATTCAAGAACTTTACAAAATCCTAAATAAATTTAGAGAAATCTATTTGGATCATTATGTGTCTTCTAAAACCATACAAAACACCACATAAAAATTAGGGAAGTTCCTTAAAAAAACAGGTTTTCCAGGAAATTGTTTCCACTTTGCAAAGAACAGTGCCTGAGGAATGCGCACAAGTTTTTGGATAGTGTTTTAGAGGTTTTCTAAATGCCTTATTCAATCAAACTTTCCCTTCTCTGTGTCCTTGAGAATCAAAACCAGAAAGTGAACTAAAGAGATGAAGAGAATGTGAAAATCTTTACAGTCCCCTCCTCGATTTTCCCAATGAAACGACCATATATACAAAACTGAAGTACTAAGCAGCAGCATTTTGATTGGAAACTTAGAAATTTGACCAAAAGAATTCTGGATTTAAAAAGTCAATTAAGTGTAATACAAATTGACTTCTTTGTGTAACAATTTATTGCATAATCTTTCATTCATATGTAAAAAATGTTCTGCCCAGATATAGGAGCCTACATGGCTATATGCTACATACCGAACCACAACGACAAGCTGTTTTATGCAGGAATATACTGCATGCAAGCCAAAAATCAGTTCAAAACATGCACACGTTGAAAATTCATCCATTTACTGCTTAGATTAGAGAAGGTGCAATTCTAATCATCAAGTATCACATATAAGGATCTGTTATCTTCACACATAGATAACAGGTAAGATGCAGCTGCCCCACGTGTTCCTTCACCCTGATGCAGCAGCGTGACAAAGCACTTGGCAAGCCACAAGCAGGGGAGAGCAGTGGCTTAGTGCAAATGGCAAAGGGTTATGAAGTCTGATAGACATTGTGTCACTCAGGTGGTAATAACAGCAGATGAACAAACTCAACATGGTTAGAAAACAATTATAAATGTTTTGCTATTTGTAGGCTGGAAATATCTGTATGCACCACCACAAGGTGCAAGCAAAAACTGGGGAGAAAATACATATATATACACACACTCTATAAATGTGATGACTTTTAAACACAAAAATCTTTATTTCCAAACTCTAGACCTCAGTGGAATTACACAGCTCTGGGTCACTTTCAGCATCCTCAGCATCTCAGGAAAAGAGTTTTAAGTTCAAGGGAAATGGGCAGAAATTCAAAACCATTTTTTACTCGCTGGTGCCACAGTTAGCAGGTCTAAGCCATACATGGCCACATGGATCAGCTTAAAATTCTGCATCATTCAAAATCCTCAGACCAGAGAGGACGTTTCTTGGAGAGAACTCAGAAGAACAGAAAAGAAAAAAAAAAAAAAAAGCAGATTAACTGGTCACATTCTTAAAATACATGCATTTCCTCTGACCCACTTAACTCCAGAAAAGGCCTGTCACTTTGTACAACCCCTTAGGCAAGATCTTGCGATTTCTTCTTTCAAAATTTAAAATAAAACATTCTTCTCTCATTAGTTACTACTATAAATGTATCATGCCTTACCAAGATAAGCAATGTGAACAGAAAACAGTCTTAAACTAAGCAGATGGTAACACATGATTCTGAAAAGCATCACAAAGGCTGGAATTTTTAAAGAATACTAAAGTAGTAACATACTCAAATCTCACTGAATTAAATGGGAGTTTGGCAGCCAATTCCTCTAGATTGCTTTGCAAAGTCTTTATTGAAACATTGCTAATAATAAATAATTTTAAAACCTATCAAGCTGTCCAGAAGTATTTTACAAACAGAAAGTAATTTAATTTAGACGAGTTCATCTCAGCAAATAATTCCACCACCTACACTCAAATCTGCGCAACCTATAAATAAAAGACAAGACCAGGCTTTTCAAGTGGCTTAGCATATGGCATACCTTTCCATGAGAAAAAAAAAAGTCAAAGAGATGGGTTTTTCTAAACTCTTGTATCTTTGCTGTACAGCACAGTCCCCTGGGTTACAGAAACTTCTGTCACCGAGTTTTCCATTATTTACATATTTTGCAAGGTACAACTTATCCTAGCTATTACAGCTGTCACAAAAAATGATTATTACCATAACTGAATTTTATGTTGGAAAATGATTTAAAAAAAACCACACACATTAAGACAATATTTATAGAGGGTGGGTGAAATTGGTTCTTTAATTCCTGAACTTTGTCTCTGAAGGGAGGTTGTTTAAAATGTTCAGTCAAAGAGCTTCACAGCAATTTTCAGTCCCACAGAAACAAGAATTCTTAGTGGAGCTTTCAATTAACTTTTTATGCAAAGCTATTTAATTTTATTATCAAAATATAAAAATGAAAGACATTAACAACATCTGATTTAAATAATCTGGCATATGATTGCTTTTCTAGATTTCATCTTGAAATTATTTCATGCAGTAATACGCAAAATAAATTAAAAATGATGGGACACTTTAAAAGATACTAGTAAACATCTATAAAGCCGGAAGTTTCCTTCATATTACTGTCAAAAGATAAAAGGTGGTTAGATCCTTTGTTTAGTAAACTAAACATAGTAGGAAATTTCCCTTCGAGATGCCTGCACTCTTATGCCAATTGCAAAATCATGGAAAGGAACGCTATGCCCCCACAGCCAGATCCCAAAGGCATTCCAGACACATCTTGTCTACTATTTATACAATACCCACACAAGGAGAGCCTAAAATACCATCAGGATATTTCAATGGCATTTAAAAATTCACTATATGCAGATGTGGCTACCACCCAGCAGAAAGGTCAGGAGTTGTTGAACAATGATTTAAAACTTCTAATGCTTATTCCACAGTAGTCTTAATAGAAGAATTATATAACAGCTGTCATGTTATTCAAAATTAAAAACAGGTTCATTCAGGTTCCATTATCACCTGAAAACTGACACTGAAAATACTAAGAGTAGAGCTAAAGGGAAACTTTTTGTCCAAGCAGATATGACAGTCACAATTTTTTGCTCGTAATTATTTGATTGCATGCCTCCACCTCGTATCCCTGGGCTGAGGACAGCTTTTAACATTACCTACTTCTAGTCAGGTGTTCCCATCTGCAAGGACTGGCTGTCAGCCAGCAGAAGCCAGGATTGACCTTAGAGATACACCAGATTTATGGCAGAGCATTGAGCCCAAGCGCAATGTTCCACACTTTCTGATCACAGAACCTCCCCGGAAAGTTTAACACAGCCTGCTGGTCCCTGAGGACATGGACAGCGTGAGCAGCAGGAACACCACCAATTCTGCTCTAGAAAAACAACCACCAAACAAATATTTGGTTTATAACAGCACTTTGAGATAGATTGGCAAGAAAAACTGCAAGTCTCTCGTGCTGGATGACTTTCTTTTAAGTAAAATATACGTAAATGTATTTAATAATACATGTTGTCTAGAAGTAACAATCTAGCTGATAATAGTACACAAAGACTGGGATAATCCTTATATCTTTACTTAATGGGTTATTATACTTTTTCCATCAGTATGCAGCACATTAAATTACATCTCTGCTGTTCCATTTTCTTCTACCTTGCCTCTTTCTCTTTCACTTACACTTTCGATCAGTCTTGGGACAGAGATCAAGTCTTCATCAGCAACAAGCAAGTAGTCTTCTGCAGCTTAATCAGCCCCCCTGCAAGCTCCAGTTAGTTTTCACATTACTAAGTGTTGCAGCAACCACGTTATAATACAGAGCAAGCAATTGGCTCCAGTAGAACAAGCAGAATTTAGGAACTTGGCCAACTGATGAATGAAACAATATCTCCAAGCGAAAAGACCTCCATAAAAGTCCATCAGCAAAAAAGTAATTTATTGCAGCGATAAGCTTTTTGTCCCTTGCACCTCGCAAAAACAAGCTTGCAAAGAATGAAAGTAGCTGAAGGACAGTGAAAGAAATGGTGTGTCAGGTTTTACATTTTTTACCTCCTAAAAATCAGTCATCATCATTCACTATGTCATTGGACATAAAATATTTTCTCCAGCTGCAATGTACTGCTAACGCAGTCATCATCAAAATACCTTTATTACACTCTTCTACTCGATGACAGAGACACATGTATATTTACCTGAGACTCAAATATTCCAAGATATATCAAACTGTTATCAGTTCTGCCTGTACAAGTACAATCATTTTCCTTAGATTCCATTAAATAAAGTTTCAGACCTCAGGTTTAGTTCTTTTTCAGATATTGACTTGCACAGTTCTATACTGGCTCAATAAAACCAGCTGAAAAGTACCCTTTCTATGTCACTTCTAAAATGATGAATAAAAAAAAAAGCTACACCACAACCAACAAAGGCTATTAAAGTTTATTTTGCCCTTAGCAAAATTATAAACAGAAGCCCAAAGAGGGAATTCTCAGTTACTCTATTGTTAAAGGATGCGATAGAAAGTGATTCACACATTTCTGAGAAAGTCCAAAATTCTTCCCACATGCCATTCTGCTGAATCACTTTGACTAGGCATACTTTGAGATCACCATCTGGAGGTAATACAACATCAGCCTTGTACAAAAACATGTTCCCTAGACCTGGCTTTCAGAATCTTGTCATTGCATTTTTGCGTGCTAAGCCTATGCTGTCGAAGCCACCAAATACAGCTTTCAATCCTCATTTCCTCAACACAGAAACTCCCTTACTTAGAATGAGATCCACAAGTGGTCAATACCATGAAGCGGTCAGGAACCCCTGTTTTTCCCCTCATTCCTCTGAGGAAAAGCAGCACAGTGCAGACTTTGAAAGGATAGGAACAGCTGTTCCTGTCTGAACAACCACAGTGCGGCTATTTGTTCTCAGAGATCAGAGTACAAAAGGTACTTTTTAAACTTCAACCAGTGTTTTCTCTGGAGAGAACAGATTGCTTTCTGAAGAATACATTAAGCATTCAATTAAACTCTACAACAGGTGAGTACTGTTCTTATCCTTTTGGGGAAATATGTTCAATTCTATTATTACAATCCCCTGCAAGTAACTCCAATAAGTCACATCAAACTGAGAAATTCTCTTCTCAGCTCAAGCAAAATGTTCAATATAAATAACACATAGTTTCAAGAAGCAAGAAAAATGAAATAAGTACTTCAGTTATGTTGCAGATTATTAAAAGATGCAGAACATTGGCACTATACCAGACTCTGTGGCACAGTTGCAGGGCTGGGTTGGCGGACACCTCCGTTTCTGTACATACACATGTGTGCATCAGGGCTTCCCATCCCATTTCTGATCCTCTCTCTCTCTCAGAATTACAGATGCATATATATGAATACTTGGGTATTTCTAAATACAAAATAATGCCATAGAAATATGGCATTAAATAATGGATTTGTCTCCATTGATGGAGAATCTAATTTAGGTTAAATTACTATATTTATGAAATCGCTTCAGGATTTGTTTTTAGCATAACTCATCAACTACAGTTTAGCTTGCAGGAATTTAAGGAGAGAAGTTAATTAAAAGTTATTTTCAAAGTGCCAAAAGCTGCTATAGGTTCAGTAAGTATTCTATATAGATATGAGCATGAGCTAAATAAATAGGTAAAAGTATACTGCTTCCAGACCACTGAGCTTATTATTAAAATTAAGCAATATTGACTTGGATATTGACTAGAACAGTGAAAGGCAACAGTAGCTTCTGAAGATTCAAATATTCCTTTTACTTTCTATTAAAACACTGACCACAGAGATTCAATGAAGCAGCACATGAAGCAGCAATGAAGCTTTGATGCATTTTAAGAATTAGGCTTAAACAAAACCAGTAAACCAAAGCAATGAAACAACTTTTACATCTTTACCTGATTTAGTAAAACTACATTTGGACAAACTAGTAAAGATTGCAAAATTTGTAGCCGAGTATAATTAAAACAAAATGTTTCAGATATTAATAGGAACAACAACAACAAAAAACGTATCACAATATCACAAAATAGATTTTCAACTTTTGAGCAACAATAGCTGTAAGTTTCCATTAAACATCTACTTTTTATTGCTGCGTATTTCAGACTACTTTGCTTCTGTACCTAAAGATGCTGTGGTCTTTAACTCTACTAACTACCTTTTTTGGTCCAAATCCTCTTGAACTGCAGTGCTCTTCTAATAAGATCTTATGCAGTCTTTTAATGCAAGCAAATCATTATTACAGGTCTGACCCTTTTTCATGCTAAGACCCTTCTCATTGTTAAGTCAAAGATTTGCAATTAAGAATAGATGCAAGAGTAGACAAAAAATAAGGTATAGTAAGTTACTCTGAAAGAAAAGAAAACATTTCAAACCACCAAGCAAACAATAAACAAGAGAAATGTAGCCGCTTGGGCAGCATTATTAGAATGAGTAAACACTATCTGTGCAAGCATTACAAGATTGTATCCATAAAGCACATTTATTATCAGTCTAAATTTAAAATGACAGGCATGATAGTAAGAAAACATGCATATATCATATACACATAAAGAATCTACACACACTTTTTTCCTGGATAGAGCCCTGCTTACGTGACCTACCAGTGTGCTACATGATCAATCTAACAAAAGAGTGCATTGCTGAAACAATATGTTAAATCACAATCACAGTGTTATTTTCCTAGTTACACCTACTGGCATCTCCAAAATGTGTAAAAACCTGTAAAGCAAAGACATGCAATAGCAGGTGAGAATGCCTTCCAGCTCAGCACAGCTCTATGTAGTGCTACCAGATTTGCTGTCGGAATATCAGTAATTGGTTGATCCTGCAGGAACCTCTCAAAGTTGTTCTCTGTTGGAAATCACTTACATGCAGTACCAGACTGGGAAACACTGCTAATTGGCTATGTTTGTTCAGAGAATCTGAGCTGGAGCTGGCAGCCAAAGTAACTGGTAACAAGGATATCGTTCGCTTCTACTCTCCCTAAGCTTTCCATCCAGGAAACCTTAAAGAAGAACGTATACAAGGATCATTTTGGCATTATCAGAACAAAGGTTTTATTTCTGTAGTCAGCAACAAAGATGTCATGCCCATTTTCCACAATTCATTTGTTATTACCAGTTTCTTATGATTTATTCCAGAGTAAATGCATCACTCAGACCCTTTTTCTGCATATAATAAGCTGATGTACAAACTATTACATCCCTTGGCTAAGTTTTTTACCTTTTGGTGACTAAAGATCCGTTGTAAGACTTGTGCAGAGAAACCCTGTACTTGTACTACTGTACATATCTGTTTTCCTATGCCAGACAGGCCTAGTCCCAAAGCCACATCACTACAAACTTCAGAGCTTCTCAGCAGAACTAGGACTCAGTAACACAGCAGTCACACAGCTCCTTAACTTCTGGACCAAAACTCACACTTTTTTTGAAGGAAATACACATCTGTATGAATCTATTTGCAGAACTAAGAGTGGAAAAGAGAGAGTGACAGCTACAAAATGAGAAGGATTAGATCTGGAAGAAAGTGCTTTCTCAAGATACAGGTTCTTAGACAGAACTGCTGAGGCAGAATGTAAGGTATGTATAACTTTAAACTATCTTTGCCTCCTGGCAGGCTGGTTTTATGTGAGCCACAGGTGAAGTGCTTCATTTCATAGTTACCTCAGACACCAAAAGCTCTGAACTCACGTTGGTTTGGATTTCAGTGCCAACCAGCGTGAGTACGAAGAGCTGTACAGCCATGCAGGGCCTCGTAACTGCGGCTTGTCTGGTAGCACTGAGCTCATGCAGGTGCCCCCAGCCAGGATTGGAAACACAGTACAAACAAGAACTAAAGGCTAAAGCAGAATTCTCAGATGCGCCTTAAATTATGCCCAGCCACAAAAGCTGTCTGACCTCTGCTGCATGCATCCCCAGCCCGCTACCCGCTCCCCTGGCAAAATCTGTCCCTAGACAACTGCAGGCACCTGCCACCACCAAGAGTCACGAAACAGCCCGATTAGCTGAAAGAACCTGGTCACAGAAGCTGCATTTAAAATGCCATGATTAGGGTGCTTTCAGTGGGAGTCTACTGAAATAATGAATTTAAACGCAACCATTAAGACAGTAAAATTACATGTCAGTAGGTGTGATAATTGTCAGATGGAGGGGGAAAAAAGGAAAGAGAGCATAGATAAAAATTACAGCTAGGGTGTTCTGCTAGAATGATAAAAATATGTGGGATGGAACTGAGAAATGAGCTCCAAAGATGACATAAGAGAACAGAAATATATGAAGAATGTAATACTGTATGACTTGAAGGTTTGGCAGCTAATTTTCAAGACTACATAAACTGTCTTTGAGCAATTATTTTATTTTTTTTGTTTGTTGTTTTTTTTGTTGTTGTTGTTGTTAAATTCTTATTGACAAGTGAGTTACTAACGACCACCACAATATCACAATATACACATTTACATGGAAAGCACCCCAACTATTATACTTCAGATTAACAGTGCAAAGCTCTTTAGACAGACACATATGGTCTAATGACCAGGTCACAGTCACCTGTGCAGATCATACATGTAATGCTACAGCGCATATTGGTTTAGAAAGTGTCCTTCAGCTGGCAATATACGATATAAAATACATAAGCACATGCTGCAATGTTTGAAAGAAAGCTATTTTAAAGACCTTTCATGCAGTCACACAGGTTTAGAAAGGGATAAACATTTAAAAGTATAAATTCACATATCAGTTTCACAGACTGCAGAAAAGCCTGTATTGATGAGCAAATGCATCACTCCAAAAAAAGGGGGAAAAAAAGTCACACGCACACCCCATTGGTAATGACAGTATTGCAACTGCTTTTATTCTCTGAAAGCCTTCGAGATTCCTAAACACCCACATCTTTAGAAACAGTCTCAAACCTCTGAATGTTGGAGAATAACAGAAACCTATATATGGAGAAGCCTTTGTATGTGTGTGAAATTACATAAAGATGATAAAAAGAAGTTAGAGCACAAGAGGATTGCCAAGGTGAACAGCAGGCGCAGAAAATAAAAAGATAATCCACTCTATTTCCAGTGTTTGCTGTATTCATGAATTTCAAGCCAGTTCAGAAAATAATGAAATGTGTGATTGCCCAATCCAAGAGCTGCCTTTCTTGTTTTCTCCTACATTAATCACTTCTGTTAATCTATTTACACACATGGCCTGTTAGGACAAATGTAGTTGCTACAAACTGAAAATTCAGGTCCTATGCTAAATCACTTAACCTGTGAAAGCAAGAACAAATTAAAAGACTTTTTTTTTTCCAGCCTGTTGATGGTAGGGGGTTTTGTTTTGTGTTTTCTTTCGGGGGTTTTGTGTGTTTGGTTTTGTTCTGGTGGAGTTTTTTAGGTAGTTTGTTTGGCATGGGGGTTTTTTTATTTTGGTTTGTT
Organism: Nesoenas mayeri; assembly: GCF_963082525.1. Taxonomy (NCBI): domain Eukaryota; kingdom Metazoa; phylum Chordata; class Aves; order Columbiformes; family Columbidae; genus Nesoenas; species Nesoenas mayeri. Next base: position 15,028,638 of record NC_137540.1, on the reverse strand, counting down.
TGGGGGTTTTGCGAGTTTGTTTTTGTTTGTGGGGTTTTGCTGTTGGGGTTTTTTGGCTGGTTATTTTTTTTTTCTTCTTCCCCCACCCCCAGCTGCAGAGATAAGTGTCTTGCTCAGTGATCCTGAGATTCTTGCACTCCCTTTAAACATACACATCCCTACTGCTTCAGCTTGTTATACACAACTGAAACTCTATGAACCGTTTTGACTTGTGTTTATTGTTCTCATTAATTTCCATTTAATCAGTTCAGAACATTCATGCGTCATCTTCTAAAGACTTGAAGGAAACTAAACAGAAGCATTAAAATACAAATATTTCAGAAGGGATGCCTGGAATAATCACACCTCTACTCTAAAGCCAGGAAAAGATCAAATGTTCTTGGGATGTCTCAAAGTAAAACTTTTGAATTCCAAGAAAGAAAAAAAAAAAATATTAAATGACAACTAACACCCAATCTCGTAGACAAAGTTAACAAATATTAATAACTATTTGAAAGCACTTTTCCCATGTTACCAAAAGGATGCAACTTGGTTGAAAACTTCAAAATACATGGACAAGCTCCCATCATGAAATAAGGAAAAATACATTTGGTCACATTCTGAATGGATTTACATTTGTTAAATTTGATCTCTTTTTACTCACATGCATACCTGAATTCTTCACTGTATTTCACACTATATTAGCACTTACACACTTAGTGAATATGTGTAAAACCGCTTTCTAAACCAAAACAGCATTAGATGTATCCTGGTATAATTTAAATGCAAAAGTGGCATCGGATGAATAAATATCCTTTTCAATGCCTTGACTTTAAATGGCTTCTGAAAGAAACTTAGCAGTATTCACCAGTTTACAAAGAATCAGGCCCAGTCATGAAAAATTCTACCAGAAGTTGTGTGTTCTGACAAACTGATAATATCACAAGAAGCAACTACATCAATTGAACACAAACAGCGAAATATGAATTTGTGCAGACTTGTAAGTTATGTGCTCTGCAATTGCTCTGTTCATTTTTTACATTTACTACATGGTTTAGAATCAATGAAAATCAACAGAAATTCTAATTGACTGGTTTTTTACTTTAATACACCTTTGACCTTCTATGCAGATTATATACTGCTGAATATAGATTTTCAAAATAATTGAGATCCTCTCCGTAAGAGGAATCCCACTATTTCAGTTGATTTTTGTGATTCTCCCTTTTGATACAAATATTTTAAATGTCTTTTTTTGTTGCAGTTCATATCTTCCAACCAGAACCAAACAAAATAGAAATCACTATTTCATATATCTGCAGTTGCTCTTGTATGTCATGATCAGCCAGATCATCCTGTGTAATCACACCTGCTAGTTCTAAACAGTCTGGGAGAAAAATAAAAGAGGGTATATGAATGTATTTTACCCAATACCACTATGCAAATACTTAGTTCCTCCCACCCCTCAATCAAATGAAATAGCCTATTTCTCTGTCAAGATGCTTTATTTAGTGTAAAGACACAAATACCTTGAGATGTATAGATATATCTTAAAAATCCAGAAAGGAAGAAGGATCATAATACAGTTGATGAATTTCCTAACCACCATTGAAGAATGATAGTTGTAAAAGGTGCAGAAAGGTCTTCTGATCTGGAGAAATGGAAACAAGAGGCTGTGGAAGATGAGGAGAAAAGGGAGACAAAGGTGAGATCCAATAGGAGGAGAGGGAAAAAAAAATAAGGAAGGATAGACAGAAAAAAAGAGTAAAATGAGAAAGACTGCCAGCAGAATGCATTATCAGAGGAGGGAAGATGAGAAAAATATGCATTTGGCAAGAAGGTTGCAATGTACATACTGTTATGGGGCAACTGCAATAGCATCTCATACTAGTGATATTCAAGTTTGTTTGGTTTCAGTAAAAGTGGATTAAAAACATCACCAACATGCTTGTATTATTTAAGAGCTGCTTTCAGGTCCTTCTTGCCAGGTTCCCTGAAGTCCAAATATGGGATAAATTAAATCTTCTGAAGAATATTTCAAGTTCTGAAGCATCCTGTCATCTGTTGCCCAGTGGGAATTAGACTTCATTAGCAGACCTGGAGGGCATGCTGCAAGGTACTTGCATTTTTACAGCCTGCTACACAGAGCGGGATTTGATCAAGGTAAGATGAGCACATGGGAAAACAGGTAAATGTTTCTGGATGGTTGTGTCTGCCTCTGTAGTTTGTTTCAGTGATAATGAACATCTGGAAAGCAGTTTTGTGTAAGTGAATCACAGACACTGATCCTTCTGGAACATTTCTGTAGACCTAAAGAGGATATTTCATGAAAGTTCCAAAAAGTTACTGGGATGTACAAGCCGTGGATTGGGCTTTATATGAAATTACAGAACTGCAGAGAGAAGAAAAACAGCAATACAGAGTCTATCAAATTAACAAATTATGTAATTTTTTACTAATGAGATCAACTCCAGAGAACAAGACAAGTCCTTAATGTGACCTCTGAGGATAACACATTAGCGATTGAGCAGTTGTTCATCAGCTATTAATTTTTTTCTATATTTAGTAAACTATCAATGCTCAACAAACCTTTACACTCAAAGGGACAGATCTGTGGTGCTCAGAACAGCAGATGTTACTTTGCTATTACATTCAAGAAAGGATCTAAAAGTTAGAGTTATCAATATCATAAGCTGTGCAGTGATCAATTACATCCACTTCACTTCCCTAAAGCTAAATGAAAGTAGAAGAGTTTCCAAGGAGAATATCCAATGTATCTCACCAGCATGAGAAAAGGCAAGCATACAATGATAGAACAGTAGTGTGAGCACACATATGTACTCAAGTTTGGGCTTGGAAACAGAAGACAACAGCTTTCGCTTACAGAGATTTTGAATACACTGGCCCATTACCTAATTTTTAAAAAGCTCATTTCATTTATACAGGACCACTACATCCCAGGCTTAACAATCAATTACATGTTCACGTCTTCACAAAGATAGTGAGAGGACGGAAGTAGTTTTGGTTGTTTCTTCCTTACAAACCTTTATAAATCTGGATAGCTAAGTGTTAGTTTCTCAGAGCAACTCCCATTTAATATTGGCATTGTACAGAGAACTACATCTAGCAAACTAGACAAAGTTTTTCCAAATGAAACAGATGTGGTTATTCCTATTCAGCAAAGATTTGACCTGGACTTGAAAGAATTTTTTCCCCACATGACCTAGGATTAAAATGTACTGGGAACATTTATTTTCATTCTAACCCTCATGCTGTAATGAACCTGCAAGCCATTTTCTTCTAGTGAGATCTTCTTTTGTTTCAAAGTAGCACTTACAGAATTAGCTGAATTACGTGTCTTATGTCCAAAATTCTGGTCCTGAACAACCCTTGTCAGCTAATGTAAAGGCACCTACATTTCTCAGATTGTATCTTAAATTCTCCAGGCAGCGAAAACTCCATTCCTTCAACTGTTCAAGGTAGTACTATAATATATAGCCTAACATCTATTTTGATGTTGCTCTTAAATGATTTAGACCTTATAATGTAACAGGGCACAGACAGTAAGTTTATGGCAACCAGATTTCAAAAGAAGCCCTATTCACTGGCCTAAACATATAATATTAAAACCAGATTTCGTAGAGATCAACCAATGATGACTTTTGCTAACCATTTGTTTTACAGAACATTTTACTCACTTTCCATTTATTTTGTGCCTGCTCAAGAAATTTAATCTACCAAACAGACTCATGAAGCAAAATGAAAATTTAAGATTCATGTTTGAACTTCCATTTATAAAGTAGAAAGTAAGTACATTTTCAACAGTCTATCATTTAGAGAGATGACTGTATGGTTGTGCAACCAGCCCAGATCAGAGAGAAAAAAAAATACATAGTGTCTAATAGCAACCATGCAACCTGACCGTTCCACAAAATTCTGGATTCTGGAAGACAAAATACCTTTGATCTAGTTTATGCTTCATCATCACCAACAAGCAGGATACAGTCCGCTCTCATGGCTATATTATGCTCCCCAGGCTCTTCTACGTTTTACGTTGTTTATTAAAACTTAATGTCTTATTAAGTCAAAGAGTAAGCAATTAGCCAGAGACAATATGAAGAGAAATAGAGAACCAGACTCTTTAATATATATGTCAAAGCTTTATGTAGATATATTATGGCTCTTGGGACACTGATTTGAAAAATTTAATTATTATTCATAAGTCTAGATTCACGTTTCTTTCTAGAATTGAGATCATTCAAAGGTCACTTTTGAAATCATCATGGAGCGTATATCTCATTACAGTTTGTGACTCAAGTTATGCTTTCCCAATAAACCTGGAGAAAAGAACATATACCCCAAAGAACAGCAAGGTAATAAAATCTGACAATCTGACAATAAGAGAAAATTTATCATTTAAAAAAAAAATCTAATAATGGCTCCTAGCACTTTTTAATCACAGCTACTTCACTATTGCATCCTAAGGAACATGGCTCGTTTTAATTATTTATTGGGAGTTGATGGTTTATTTGGAAGAAAACGCAATTATATCCTGACACTTTAATCACTATCAGTTTGGGTTTTTTTCCCCTGCTACTGCTAAGAGCAAGGTTACCTTCCTATGGAAATTCTGACATTTCTATAATTGGTTTTGCAACTCTTCCAAGAGACTGAAAGTATTCGTATTATTAAATTTGTGCAAAAATTGGAGTTAAGATATTATTAAGATTGATGGCTAATAACACCAATAAACCTAACATCAACTAGATTAAATTTCTTTTCTCCTTTCCTGTTAGATACACGTTATATGTAGTCTTAGGAAAGCAAATCTCTGCTGATGTCAAAGATGGAAAATCACCCACAGCCTCTTAACAGACCCATTCAATGGCTCCAACATTCAGGGGAGAAAATTTATAAAAAATAAAAATTATAACAAAAATAAAAATCAAACACTAGCAAATCAAAGGCTCATAGGATGGATAAGTACTTTGCTCCACTGAAGTTGAAGGGAATTTTGTTACATTTAGCCTTCAGGTTAGAGGTTTGTTCTTGTCAATTGATTAAAAACAAGAAAAAGAAACTACATTCTCAAAAGTGCTGTGGAAAGCATTGGCTAGTTTCAGTATTCAGAGTGTTTCAGAATATTCAGTAAAATTATCACACACTTGTAAAGAGCTGAACTGAATACTTAGCTTCAAGATCATTCAGGACAGATTCTAACATAGTTTATACACAGCAATGTGATGAAGCTGCTAACCATCCTTAAAGCAGCCCTACATGTAAAAGTAGAAGGGTAGAGGAAAGGAAAATGCCATAAGCAGTAAAACCAGATCATCACAACACTATTTAGGCTGACTTCAGGTCCTATACAACCATACTTTCATCCTTTTGTTGCATCATCCAGAGATTTTATGCACATCAAGTTATTCTGCAAGTAAAAGGCAATCCTGGTTATCAGGTCACTTCTAAATGACCTGAGAGTGGCTTGGCCACCACCAAGCCTGAGCCTCACACCACAATTTTGAGCAGGAATGATGCTCTGGGTTAGTGCTGAATGAGACGTTACACAGCTCCAAGCCAGCACAGCGCAAGGTCAGACCACTCCAACCCTAGAGAGGGTCCCTTCCACACTCTGAAGAGCACAGAAAGCTTGAAGGGCATGTGAAGCAGATATCAAGTGCCAGGCACTTAGACACCACACCTAAGAACAGGGGCATATGTTTTTCCCCTCAGAGTCTCACAACTTGTATAGTGCAATCAAACGCTAAAACATCTAACTGCTTATCTCTACCAGATGCCTGCTATGTAGCCTTAAAGGCTTACCTGTGTCAACCAACAAGGTAAAAAGTAATCCGGGGTTGCAGGAAATTGGATGGTCCAGATGCTCAAACAAAGTCTAGCTTCCTAAAAACAGACAGTGTTTGGACAGTCAATAGTCAAATATAGCAAAATTGAGAGTGATTTTGAGTCCTCTATGTAGGATTTGAAGATAAAAGAAGAAAACACACTGGTGAATCTGTTAACAACGAAGTTCACTGTGCCAACCCAAACAGTATGAACCATTCAAAGAGAGATGACTTAAAATATACCTAATATTAAAGCGGCTATAGTTAATTTGAAAAGAAAGATGTACTTGACCAAATTATCCCCCACGGCTCATAACTACCTCACTTTGTGCTGTCAGTTTACCATTGTTGCAGAAGACATTTCTTGAGCTTTATTTTCCCTTCTGTTACCAAAGCACACCAAGGTTAATGTAGTTACTCAGCACCTCTGAAGCAGCAGGAAAACATCTTAATATATACACATTTTAACAAAGTAAGTATCAAAATGTTTAAGGAAATAGTGACAAGAACTGGTTTTGTAGTGTCACAGTTAGTAAATGTGCAATGACAACTCTGCTCTTTGCTTCCTAGAAGGGCCAAAACTAACAAGGTGCTTGAGCATCCGCAGAACCCAAATAAGTTCAGCCACAGAATTAGACAGTGCCCCACAAAAAGCCATCAACAGTTTCATGAAGCAGGATCTCACAAAAATTATTAATACTGACCTATGGGCCCTTTTACTGGAAGAAAAGGGCCTCCCTCAGGTTGCCATGTGAACTCTTCAACTCTTTTTTTGTTGTTGTTTTCTCTTGGTGACATCTGAGACCTGCACCACAGGAACCTTTGCATTCAGTCCCTATGCTGCAGCAATGTTCTGAAAAATCACAAACACAACAACAAAAAACCCACCACCAACACATACACAAAACCCAACACCTACCCAAAGGAAAGCAACTCCTTTAAACAAACCTGCACCTCTTTCAATATTAAGTGTACTATGGGTCTAATTTAGGCAGTTAATCCCCTTCACAATAGAGAGCGTGCACTTTCCCACAAGGAGATCTAATGCACTGACACGCTTATTTGTCCACCAGCCTACATGCCCATTCACTTGCATACAGCCTATTCACATGAACTACAGGAGCTCAAATTCCACTCACCTATTTTCCAGGCTTTATACAAGTAAAATTTTTCAGGTTTTCATAACACACGCACACCCTACAAACATTGCAATCATGCACAACTGATAAGCTTCATCAATTACAGTTATTCTTGAAAGCTAAATTAGCCTGGGGTAGATTGCTTCCAGTGAAGTTCAGAAAGTTCGTTCTTAAAAAAGGAAAGAAAACCAGCTTCAGCACAGTCACAGTCACTCCTTGCACATGATAACAGGAATTAAAATATCCTGCAAGTCTTCATGGAAATCCCAGGATAGCTGGAGCAGAAAATCAAATTGTGATTTTTTTCTTAACCCCACTTAGTCACATAAATCTTGTGTCATCAGCCTTATCTAAATCCATTATAAGACTTGCTTTATCTTTTACCTTTGTTCTTTTATTCTAGTTTTTGGTTTTGAAGATGACTTTATAATGTACTTCATTATAGCTCTTGTTAGACCAACCGATCATATTCCCAGGTGTGTGGGTAATTTCTTACCATTTTCTCTTACTATTTCCAAGCCACCAGTTCCTGAGGTGATACAGTAAGCTCAGTAGACAGACAAGAGTAATAAAATATCCTGACACTGCAATGACAGTTATTTTCTAAACTAAATATTGTTATTGTACTATGCCTAGTGTAAACCACTACATCCAATTCAAGCAAATAGTGGTACATATCCATTTGCCTGATTTAGATGAAAGATTCTCATATAAGCTTATTTCTTCTGCTTGCTAATGCACTAAAACATTAAAAATATTTAAGGTTATTCACAGCTGAATAGTAGGTGAATGACCTAGATGTTTCATGAGTGCTATTCCTTAGTTACATAGCTCTTGGTACTCCCACTGAAAGAATATAAACTGAGAAGTAAACTCCTGAAATAGCATATACTAACGAACTCCAGTGAAAAGGTTTTCCAATCACATTCAAGCTTTATTTTAAAACTCTGAGATCAGATTAACAGGGGTAGACGCAGGGATATACACTCAAAGAGGAACCACCAAATCTATATTCTGCAGCATGGTTCTGTTTACAATGATGCAAAACGTATTTTTAGTCTAAATACTCTCACACTATAAAATGGAGTGTGTCATTAAGTTATGACTTTCACCAATTATTTCTTTATTTTCAGTACCTTCTGGTACCTAATTAATACAGATTAACATAATTACAACACAAAATGATAAAATGGTTAACTGAATGCGAAGTGTAGGGATAGAAACTAAACAAAATACTTGTAAAACGTAAACTGACAGAGGCATTTCTTTGTAACAGCATAAATATTTTAGATGTCTACTACAGCAACAATGAGGTTGTATGAAAAACTGTTCTACTACAAAGACACATAAAAACTCAGATGAGAGAGTTCCCACTCAACTTTTTGAATCACTTTTTTTTTAAATATAACACCATTCCAGTTTGTGAAGCTACGCTATCACACCATAAACCAAAGAATAATCAAGGAACAGTCAGAATCTTAAATCCAGCCATAAATCTTCTCAAATTTGAAGTTCACTCCTGAACTTTTTGATCCAAAGCTATTCTTGTAACATTTTTGTTGCAGTTCAAAGACAAAGAAGGATAAGACCTAGTTTCTAGATGTACTTCAAAGTTAGCCCAAGCTGGATGAAATCTCAAGAGATCAGGGCTTCTTTTTCTTTTCCCTTTTAAATCAGTATTATGATAATTTCAGACCCTTATGTTTCACAGAATATTCCACTGCTGTTGTCAAGCCTCTTTGTTTTTTGTTTTTTTTTTAATATTCTTCTCATATGGAACAAATCTTTCTTTTACCTTCCTTGCATTCTACATATCCAGAACATCTAAAGAGCACACATTTTCACCTTGAATTTGTCTTTATATTAATGCATCTGTGTTTTGCTGTAACAAACATCTGGGACAACTTCAGGCAGCCTCACAAAAATATGGTGATCCATATGGTAGAACAAATGCCAGAAGAAAAATTATAAATTTTCTTGTTATTGCCATTTAGTTTCACATGTAGTTAAACAGGAAAAATAACAAAAGGTTATATAGCCAGCAGTCTGATTTGCTGGTGTTCTGTGCCTCCACGCTACAGAATATAAGAGGAGCCTTTTTCTTGGCTTAATCACTGTATATTGATGAAGGACTACAAAAATATTATTCTCCTTAAAGTTAGGATGCACAACCAAGCCCAGTGATTACTATTACAAGCCATATTCTTTAAAAGAAGCTAAAATCTAAACTACATGATATACTCAATGAAAGACGACTGTCATTAGGCCTCTATTGCATACAGATAAGAACATGCTGGTCCGGAATGCAACATGTATTTTGCAGTGAACACACACTATTAAATGCTTGGAAAAAATCTAGTAAACAAGGACAGAAGCCCATGTCTTCCCATCTGCAAATAAGCATCCTCACAATGAGCCATGTTTCCTTCTAAGCTGGGGCATTTTCACAACAGTCAATTCTGGCCTGAGAATATATTCACCTTACTAAAAATCTTACCCACACTACATGAGCACCACAGATGTTTTAACTGATATGCCAAAGCAAACCTAGGTAGTAATGCGCCCCGCTATAACCATTTACTTAACTTGGTAAAATAGTACCTTATAGTAAAAGAATATAACACACCAACTTGCTAGTTTGTTTTGTTTTTTAATGGTGATTCTGAGGCATTACACTGAAACTGCATGTGCACAAAACAAAAAACATCTTTTTTTCACAAGTTACAGGTGCACAGTATATCACAGTGATGCCCTACACGCAGACTAGAGAGAAATATTATACTGAGAGAAGTAATCCCGAGAAGGACTAAAAAGCTCACAGACACTGGAATTCTCCATTGTGAGAACTGCTATGCCACAGTTACAGTTATAACAGATCTAGCTCAATTCTCTGGGTAAGGAGATTCAGTGAGAACACAGCAGACAGCCCTGAACAAGGAGCTACACAAGACAAACCACTGCAGGAACTCCCATGCTCAGAGACATCCTCGAGGCATAATTCTGCTGTCAGTCCCTTCACAAGAGGGGATGAAGAAGTAACTGCTGAAAAAGCTCCATTGAAGATGACTGTCTTTTGTGCATTAGTTTCCCTGTGGTTCTCAGTGCATTGGGGCAGGGGAAGAGAGGGGGGAATTGAATCAAAAGATGGACCTTTCCCCTGCCCAGAAAAACATAATAGCAAATATATAGGAGTGACCCGAGCTCTAGATAGTTCCCTGTAGGTGATGAACAAAGAGAAAGGGTGAAGGCAAGTTCCTGCAATACAATCATACCAATCAAATTCCCATTTCAAGCTAAAACATCAACAACTCTCTTCATTGACTATCAAGATGTGATGAGATGGAGCTGAAATTTCACTGTCTAAAGTTTCACTCTTCTTTGCTTTTCCTACATCAAGCAAGTACCTATATAATAATATAATGATACTCAGATACTACAATTCTCAGAGTATGCTTCTAAGACTTATCAGAGCAGTAATTGTGTCATTGGCATAGCTGTGTCCCTCACTAGGTGCAACTGCATACAATATTATATTTTAATGGGAGCAGAAGTTTTAAAGTTTATGGTATTTTATGCAAGACATTTCATAGCTATAGAATGCAATCAGTAAAGTTCTCTCCTTAAAAGGCTTTATAAACACTGTATAAGCCTCAGAAGAAATTATGCTGTAAGTTCTGTCACAATTTTATGTAACATTATGCTAACAACTGTTTAATATCCATTAAAAAATCCTCAAGCACAATTTAAAAGCTGAAAATTCCAACACTAAGGAAAAACTATTTGGTACTTGAATCGTACAGATGAAGGGGCTGATTTTTCAGCAGATTCCAAAAATGACATTTTGAACAAGACGAAAGCATAAATCTTGATTGGATCACTTCTGTCACTGATATTTCAACCTTCCTGAACTTCTTTGTGGATTTATTAAAGGGTTTTTCATCCCAGGTTTCAACTACAGACTTAAGAGGGTGTAGCGTTAATCAAAATTTTGGTGTGCAATCTCCAGCTAGCCAGTTGTACTGATTTGCTTGTCAGTCTCGCCCTCCTGCTGAACCCAAGTAAGCCCATCGGTTCAAGACTATCTGTAGGGCATAGGAAATCAAAGTATCAGGGCCATGAATTAATCCTCTTCCTTCAGACAAACCTCTAAGGATAAAGGCTCCATTGTCCTGACTCAGTACTAGTCTTTTGCTTCAGGAAGGCAGTGGCTGATATAGAGAATATTTCCAGCAGCAGGAACGATAGTTCTGCTCCCAACTGGATTTTGCTTTCCTTTCTTGAAATTTCTCTGTCTGTGTGTCACATCTCTCACAGGTTTATCAAGGCACAGCCGACTAAGCTCATCCTTGCTATTAACCCTACTAGAGACTTAAAAAAGACAGGGCCATGTTCATCTGCCCAAAACAAAGCTAACTGAAAGCAAATTCAACACCACAAACAACTAAAAGGCCCTGCACCGCAACACGTCTGTGAGCAGCGCAGAGTCCAGAGCATCATCCAGAAGGCAGCAGGGGGGGAAGCTCAAAATCAGCTCTGTTTCCTTACAATATAAGTACAGGTCATCCTCAAGTAACCAGTCTGAAAGTCATGGTAGGTATCTAATCAAGCCAGAAATTGCTTCCCTGGTGTCAGCTCAGATGGAAAAAAGGAACCTGCATGTCATCATCCCAAATAGCCAGCTGGAGTTATATTTCTGCAGAATGGCAACTAAAAATAATACACAGCATGGGTCCAAAAATTTTGCCCTGTAGGATTTCTCAGAGGACTTCGACTAAACTAGAAGAAAATCCCATCCGTAAAATTCTGTTTGCTTCATAAAATAAAGTTAGTATGCTATACTTCATGCAGCCTCCAGATACTGAAAAGGGTATTGAAAACAACTTTGCTGAAGAAATAAAATAAAACCAATGGCAGTGCAGGAGATGTTATAAACTAACATTTACACATGAATCATTAACACATTCAAGATACATTGGGCTCTGGAAACATCTGAATCCCAAATGCAACAATTTCAAAACGACTGTAATACTGTTTGATGTACTGTAACAATCAAAAAGTTAATGCATTTCTATTTTATATAAGAAAGGGAAGAGGATAAGGTGAAAGATAGTATAAAGTCATCATAGAAATCAAAGTTATAGTCAAATGGTGTATTGTGTTCACCCCAAGATTCTTCATATCAAAAGGAACAGATGATAGCTGGTTAATTCAGAGACAGGTGCTAGTTGTGATTAGAAGCACTCAGTCTCTATACGCAAGTGATAGGGGTGATATTCTTGTAGAAATATAAACTGACAGAAAATATAATTTATGAATTTCTATTCATCTCTTCTTGCAAAAGATGACTGCCCAGACAAGTAAAAAAATGAAAATTCAAAACTCCTGTGTATCATCCCTTCTTCCCTACACTGGGCAATTAGTCTGTGAAATTCACTGCTATGAGGTTATGACCTAAATAACACAGCAGAAAAAATAAGTGGTTAACATCATATTTTGTAATCAGCCAGGAGTTATGACAAGCATTAACCAACCAGTAAATAGTGAGGTCAGCCTCATCAGAGTGCATGAGTTACGGAAGAAAGTTTCTTCTCTATTTTCAAGGAATGGTTTTGAACCCTCTTTTTCTGCTTCATTTTTGCTTTGTTTTCTTGTTTGGTGTGTGTTTGTTTGGTTTTTCTCATCTCATTTTTAAGCCAGTATTTGGAAAAGATGAATTCAAATACTCAAGTTTTAATTAAGAAACCCAAACATGATAAAGGATGTTCTTAAGCTTACTGCGTTATCAAACACTTTATTACGCATAAAAAGTATACACACACACACACACACTGGATTTAGTCATTACAGACTTACTACCAGTTTCCACTAGCATTAAGTTTGTGGGGGTGGAGCCTGCATATTCTTACAGAGAACATTTCATTTATCACCCCATTATAATTTTACAGTGGGCACTACATGTAAAGGACAAGACTTGACTTTGTGATGAAGCATATTTACCATACATACTCTTTTTGCACATATCTCTTTTCCCCCAGGGATAATAATTTCTTTAAGCATCTCTTTAAAGAAGAGATTCATCCCTGGATAGAAGCCATTCAGTTACAAAATAAAATCAAGAAAAGAGAGCGATGAAGCTGAATTTTTAAAACAAGGGAAACTAGATTGCACTTTTATTAAAGGCAAGATTTCATTTATACCTATTCGGTTGTTTCATCTTGATCACATCTTGCTCTCTCTTTAGAAGAGCATGATCTACTTCAACATCTCGCTACCATATTTTATCAAATTATTCATCTTTTTCAGTTCAACTGTTTTTCAATTGAAAGTGATTATCTACATTTCCCCTCCTTTTTTTGTTTTGGATGGCTCATTATTCTCTTAGTTTGCATAGAAAATCAGCCTTCCTTTTAAACTGAGAATTATCTCTGCTTCCCAGAGAGAACAGAATACTCAGCCTGTAATAAACTTGACATGAACTACAACATGGAGCATACAATGACCATACAATATGGAGCAGCAGGCTTTAAAACATGAACATTAGCTATATACGTTATTTGAGGCCAAAAGTAGCAGGCTGCACCCTGTCCTCAGCAACTGCAGGAGCCAAACCAGCATCAGAGCCCAGACAATGAGCCATCGTTTCCTAAGGGACAGGAGCTGAGCAAGACATTGTTCAGCTCTGTCCTAAGCATCTGGGCAGGGGTTCAGGCTTATCAGGGATATTAGGGATCTGAGACCTTCACTACTTTCTGAGACACAAATGCAACCAAGAACACAGGACAGCCATTATTTCCAAATACGTAACTTCGCATATGATCAACATGATCAAAGAGCTCTCTCTTGTCCCTTCCTCTCTTGAAGATTTGCCATTACCTCAGTCATTTGCATTTGCAGACTTTTCAATAATTACTTTCTTTCATCCACTTTATCATGAAGTATGAAACAGGAGAGGGCTAGGCTTCAAGAAACTTCACTAGAAATACATTCTGGTATGACTTCCAATTTATAAGCACATTTTGAGCCCTATCAGTTGCCATTATCCACCCATTTAATATGCACTAGCTGCCTGTACATTTGCTTATTTTCTTAGCTGAAATGACAGATGGTAGCAAGTTAAATGCTCTAAGTACTTCCACTGCATTAATAACACCACAGTTACAAACCAAAAGTGTTATCAGAAGCGATAAGTGAGTTTAAGAAAATCTATTGTCTATAAATGCATGACAATCTGCATTAATTATCTTATAACTTCTTTTAATTTCATATTAATTGAGTCTTGTATCAGGCTCTTCATTATCTTGGCTGGATTAATATTGGTCTGACAAGCCTGTAATTACCCTGGTCATCTAATTTACCCATATTGAATACAGCACAGCATTATCATATTTGCAATCTTCCATAACCTACCTAATACTGTGAGATTTTTTGAAAATCAAAATTCTATTAATTTCTTCCTACTGTAAATTTAATTGCCTGGTAAGTCCTCACAATTCAACTTGTAAGTAATTTTCTTTATTTTTATAAATGGATAGAGTTACGTAACTATAAAACCCCACATAATACACCTTCATTATTTCTTTTAGTGAGACTGCCCTCCTCCGCTTTAATATTCACTAGTTTAATTTTCTCTTCATTATTTGCATTATTCTCACATAAACGTGTAAGTAACTTCTTTGGTTACTTCTTTTCAAGAAACATCACAAGCTACTATTTGTATGCACTTTGATCCTGAATAAGCAAAATACTTGAGCTTATGTGCTATTTCTATTATGTGATGCAAGAAATTAAGCTCATGGATTTCCTTTTCAAGAACTCTAAGTACATTTAATGGTTTATGTTTAAAAGTTTATAGTTAAAGGTTTAAAAATGAAAGTTCTTCAGTTAGAAACACGCGTCCTTGAAAATAAACACATATAATGGGGTTTTGTTATACTGAGAAGTCAGTCCCTTAAGTTACTTAAATGTCTCCCAGCATCTGCAAAAAAAAACGAGGGGAAAAATATCCGCACATGAAACATTTCCTTTCAAATTCTCTAACATTTCTTTTTGCTTTCCTTTCAACAAGATATAGAAGTCTTTCATTAGCCAGATTAGATCAAGAACCATTTTAAATTTTTGTTGAAATTTTGATGAAAAAACTGTGAACATGTATCCTAATTGCCTTGAATATAACTGTTAATAAGCAATATTCCAATCTTAAGCAGAAAAAGAAGAAAAAGGTGTAAGAAATAGTCAGTTGTTATCTCACCAGTCTTCAAATTAGCTACAATTATAAACTACGATTGTGGTCTAGTTTAATTTAGACTGATTCTTTAGTGAGCTTATCAAGATAGTAGCCTAAATACATCAGCAACCGTTTATTAAGACATCTTTCTGCATTTGCAAACAAAGTTACAAATAATAAAGACAATTTGATCTTTTTCAAAAAGGAACAACACAGCAAAAAGCTTTTCAAATTTTTCCAAATTAAATAGTTACCTTTACTGTCAAATGCATCAAACTAATGATGTTGAAAGCAAGGACTAGTATACATTGAATGCAGTTTCTCATTTACATGGTAGAGACAACTTCATGAATTACAGCATAAACCTTAAACCTCTGTTGTATGACACTTTGTCTCACTTTCAGTATTTTAATATGACTGAGTTCACTTGCTTAGGACGCAGTTTACATTTCTTCCATTTTTACTATATCCTCTTTATGGGTTGGCATAGAGACAGACTATCATCCAACAACTCTTCTCAATATCCCAGAAGCCCAGGCTCTCCACTGCAAAACTTTGTTTACAAAACATTTTTGGCACTTTGAAAGAATAAGAGGTTCTCAGTTAAGTTTTATGACACAGAAGCCAGAAGCAGCATAACAACTGTTAGGTCTAGAAGGGACATCCAAACGCCATCACAAATTCTAATCATATGCTGCTGGGACACCTAGTCTTGTAAGCATTAGCGTCTTTTGGCAAGGAGAAAATCCTTTGAGTAAACATCACAACCTTGTTTTCACATCTGGCATTTCCAACCAGAGGGTCACATTTCAGCTCCTCTCACTTTCCTGCTTACCTTTACCTGAAGTCCTGTGAAAAATGTTGATACATCTTTGCCTCCTGACCCCACAAGAGAACACACAGAGGATAAGAACACTGCCACACACACAGACAGGTCAATCAGAGACTACACTCAATTTTTAACCACCTAGGAAAATTTTAACATGAAGTATACATCAGCTACAATTTAGAGTTTCCTCTACGTCTTGGTGCAGGAAAGCACTTGGGCAAGTGCTTAATACCAGCCTTGCCTCACAACACTTGTATTTCAGCACCTTTGTGCCACTTAGAGACTCCAAAGCAATAGCAGCACAACTCACCACACACACTCATCATAGCCCAGCCACCTGGCAAAACATAGTATCATTCCAGCACAGGGGTGGTCTAATGACTTCAATAAGATTAGACGCATGCATGTACCCAAGCAATCAATGGGTACCTGCATCCTCAGGACCTCCCAGCACAGGTGCAGGTTTTAGCTGGTACATTTCCCTGGAGCACCCCTTTTGTTAGCACCCTGCTCCAAGGCCACCACTTTGGTGCTACAGTTAAGTCACTTCTGGATTTTCCTGCCTTGCAAAGTGTTTTTCACTGCCGTTGACCTGACATTGCCAATGTATGGGCAATCACTATCTATTGCACTGCTACTTTGAAATGAAATGAGGCTTTACCATCAACTCATCCAAACTACATGGAGAGGGTTTGTTCTGTAACATGAATCAGAAGTGATATTAGCCATGTTTTCCTTCAGTATCCTGAACTTGGTTCTTCCTAGACTTTAATTTAATATTCGCATGAAAAACTTTTGTCAGTTTCCTACTAACCAGATTTAAAACACCTAAAGTATTTTTCTCACATATGGCAAGAAAGAAGTATGCATTTTAGTCATTTCCGTGGAGCTCCTACAATAGTAACTATTTCAAGTACTTCCTGCAACACACCTCAGTCTGCTGTGTTTTTCTTAGACAGTCAGGTCCCAACCTCATGTGATTACATAACTTCAAGCTGGTTTATCTTTCTTTGCCCTTTTTCCAAATAAACTTACAGTTCTGTGATTGCTGAAGAAATTTTCAAAACTCAATTCAGATGTTTGTAAACACTCAGCTATGCACACACACAGCCTTATAAATGATCTGTTCTATCACCTGGAAAAGGTCAGAGTGAATTTGCTAAGTGAGGAACCTTAAAAGAAGAACACAGGTTTGTCTAGCTGTAAATCCTCAAGCACAGCAGCCATCCTCAAACTTCAATTTCACCTAGCCAAGGAAAGAGAGTAGATATACATACAGTGGCCCAATGTTCAAGCGAAACTGAGAGCTGATCATCTTGTAAGCACTGAACTTAAATATTTGGTTTTGCATGCTGGAAACAGAATGTTCTGAAATAACACATGCTGCAGACTACAAACTCTTAAATAGCTACACATATGTGACATGGATATCTTCCTGAGCCCTTCACTGTGAAAGTTAGAAAGGATTTCACCTTTCCCCTCCCTGTTTATGGTCTTCTCAAAACCAATAGAAGTTTAAAAAAAAAATAAAAAGAAGTATTTTCTCCTTTCAGGAGTAAGAGTATAATAACCAGATGCAAGAAAAATTTATGTGCATTCAAATTCTATAAATTGTGATTAATATGTACTATGACTCCATTTTACAAGATATAATTTCATAGAGTTCTTCCTATGTAAAAAAAATTGGTTTTTTCCTGTGGTTGATCTCAGATTTATTGCACGTAATTTTGTTGCTTATTGCAGTGATTAAAGTTAGAGCCACAAGGTGCTTCTTCCATTTCATTAATGCCAAAGTGCCTCAGGGCTTTGCTCAGCACCAGCAATACTAGATTTGCCAGGAGCTTAATGGTCAAAAACATTTTTCAGGGTAGTCCAGGGACTTCATATCAAGAACACTCCATGAGGTGAACTCTTCTGGTCCTCACGTATGTCTAGTAGCAATTAGAAAGCCATAAAAGTAGAATGTCCTTTTCTTGCCTAATATTCATAACATTTAAAAAGACTGGAAGAATGGAGTATAAGGTCAGAAAGGAAAACAAAATCATTGTTTGATCTTCTTGCGTTATTTATTTAGGTGTACAGGCAAGTCCTTCAGCACACACCTCCAAAAAACAACAAAAAAAACCCCACATTACTAGCTTAAAAAAAGTACAGTTCTGCTCAATAGAATTTTGAATGAAGGAGGTTAAGTGCCTTAACATCCACCTAGCTTAGGTTTAGTTCTCAGCACAGCAAGCACTCCACCTTAAAAAGAAACATGCAGGGAGAGAACTAAAACAGCATGACCAAATGTGCCTACTTTGTTGCTTGAATAATGGTAGGGAGCCTCATTAATTACAAAAAAAAAAAAGTAATTAAGAAGAGAGATACCAATATTGCTTCTAGGTTAAGTGAGACCGCCACAAAGCACTCTAAAATAGATTTTAAAGCTTTCATTAGGGTGAAGGTAGCTCATATTCTTGCTGAAATGTGAATCTTCACAAAGAAAAGGAAATTGAAGATATTCATTGCAAATGCACTTGAAAGAAATTTATTGAGAATAACAGTGCTATATTTTTTAATCAAGTGCTACATTTACTTGAGCTCATTTTGAAACCTCACATAAAACTATTGCATCAAAAACCTTGATTTTTGTGGTAAGCATAGGGACACTGTGCAAACAACATCAAACATTTGATAATCCGGCCACCCTGACAGGATGACAGTGTTTCCATCACTGCACCTCTGAAAAAAACTCTTCCATAAGCACATATCATCTTGACACTGTTACTCTAGAGCCAGTGCATTTTCTCACATGAAAAGATAAGCAGTGACTTAAAAACCGCTGTGCATGATCAGTGGCCTAGTGAGTGATCTGCATATGCAGATTTGAAGGGCATAACTACCCCTCAAAGCTCCCTACCCCACTGATATATTCAGGTGTAGCTCTACAATCAGAGCACTGCCAATTGATGGAAGCTGGGGAACGAGTCCCAAACCTGCACAGGCTTCCTTGCCAGTTCACAGCAACCTGCAGCCTTTATTCCTGCAAACAGTAATGACAACTGGAGGCATTCAATTCCATGTCATTTTGAGACCATTTATTCCAAGCCTACTAGCCTTCTGCATTTGCCAAATCAAAATTGAAATGAGTTACCAAAAAATAAAAATTTATCTGGAGTTTAATTCACAGATGCAACAGTCATGGAAAACAGCCATATTGGGTGAAATACAGACAATGTTTTTTAAGTACTAACATAAGCAGAATTAAGTTTAGAGCTATGACATTAAAGTCCAGTTTACATCAGCTAAAGTGTTTGTTGCAGAAGTGCTCTTTATGAAACAATAGTCTGAGGACAAAGACATGGACATCACTGGCCTCGACTGCTGGCTTCAGTAACACTTCTCAGTAACAGTTGTTTTTCTGTACTATACAGAAAATACGGTCAGGCTGTGCATATGCAAGACTGAAGTGACAGCCTTCAGCATCGTTACATGCTAAGTCACTGGCAAGTTTGGCAGTACAGAAGGATAACACACCAAGTTTCAATCTTTTGATGTCATTTGATCATCCCTTACTGATTTCCTCGGTACTAAAATAATTGCAAGAAGAAATAAAAGAGGGATGGATGGAAAAAGAAAGTACATTAAATGTATATCTTTTCCACCTTCCCTATTTTTTCTCTCTCTTTTCTTCCCCCCTTTTTTTGAAACAAAAGAAAAAGGACTCTCCTCTTTTACTGAATTAGTATGAAACCAACCTTGAAAATCCCTGTCTGGGGAACTGAAATCATTATGTCCTGCTATCACAATCCTTTTTCATCTGATTACAGAGGGTTGATTTAAGAGTTTTCAAACAACATCCATACCAATAGGACCAGGGAAATGCAAATCACAAAGTTTTCCATAGCCATAGATTCTTGCTATTAAAAAACCTGTCAATAGACACACTTTGGTCTTTGAATCAGTCAGCAAAAGATTTGCAGGAATACACTTTATCTGTGGACTGCTCCACACAGAAACTGCTTTGGAGACATGCTGTTCAATCTGGGCTAGAAACACAGAGTGGGTGACTGAAAACCTCAGCTTGCAAGAAGGGTGCATTGATGCTAGTGGATTTTTCACTGAAGCAGCTACTTACTGGCTGTTTCTGAAACTCAGAAAACTACAAGTATTTTTATGTACAGATCTTCTATTAGATAGTTGTTTAAGAATGCTTGTCTTGCCTGACAGAGATTTTTTTTTTTAATTGCCTACAATAGGAGCTCAGAGCAAGAAAGGAACCATTGTGCTTTCACATACTTTCTCCCTCCCCCTTCAAAGCAGACTGGGTTATGGAGGTTGCTGTTTTACTCCAAGCAGAAAAGCTGTTCCAGAGCTAGGCTGATTTCAAGGTTAGCAGTCTTTTCTCTGCAGAATGTACTTGGGGAACTGGTGCAGATCGAGTGATTTGCCAATGTCTCAAAAGCAAAAAAGGATCCCCATCCGAGCCAGGCAACCATGCCAGATCTCTCCAGACCTCCTTCAGAGCCCAGCTTGGCAGGGCACCTTTGCTACCTAATCAATAAAGCCAGACACATAATCCATAGAGGGAAAACATTTACTGAAAGGAGAGCACTGAAGTGAGACAAACATGCAGTCCCTTCATTTAAGTTTGTGAGGATCAGAGCCCCCAGCATAGAGCACTTACAGGAGAAAACTGGTAAGATTCTGACAGATCGGCTCCAGTACAGCTCTGACAGTTATTTTGCAACCCTGCAGACTATGTTTGCTATAATGTCTCAACCCAAATCCAGACCTTTCCTCAACCTAATGCTGGTGGAAAGCCCTGCCTTCCCTTTAGCACCCTCTGCTTTGAAAGAGTTGCTCACACTCAGCTCTATAAAGACATTTAAATTAGACCAGACATTCAAATGTGGAGCTGGATCTCCTGTTCAGTCCTATCAAATTAATCACTTTAGAAATTTACCACTAAGTCATTTAGGCACAGAATTAACAGGAAAAAAACCACATCTAATATCCATCTGCATGGTTCAAAAATGACCTGCCATTTATAACCGCTATGAATCAATAACTTTTATTCGTTTGCTTTCCATCCTTTTAGCATTTCAGCTGCTCCAACATTTTTTGCTCACATCAAATCTAAAAATGAATAGTGATTTCATTCACTTTACCAAACTTTGTAAGGTCTCTGTTCTCCTTTTTTGTGACCCTTTAGGTCCTTTCTCCTCCCCATACATGTAAAAAAAAGTGTCAATAATTCCTCTACTCTACAGATTAACCATCTCCCACTTACCCCCTGTGTACAAAGATCTTAAATTTTATGTTTATACATGTATCAAATGTATGTATGTATGTATGTATGGACTTTAAAACATGGATTTGAAATTATGTATAATAATCTATGTTATTATGTATATAAAATATTTTATATATTTTTTTAAAAAAATATATATATTATATATTCATACATTTAAAACCTACTTTATACTTTCAGGTATTACAACTGCTGTTCAGTATCCGGTGCTCTGAAATTTCACCTGTTCTGTAACTAGCTGTCATCATCCTCCAAAACATATTTGTATTTCTTTCAGTGCTTCACTCTATTTAAGCAGCATGGGCTACTTAAAACATGTAGGGTTTTTGAGCTATCAAACTGTACATGCTTTAAAAGTATCTTTAAAAAAAAAAAAAAAAAATCATTATTTGCTTGTATCAGCTGTTTTCATCCCCAGCATGATAAATAACAATCTTCAAATTCTATGCTGAGTCAGTGAATACATTTTCATCCACTGCAGTATTCTCTTTTTCTGTTCTTATGCACTGAGCTCCTTCAGCACTACTCTCTCATGCACGTGATTATGTTTAAAATGTTGAGGAAACTGGAGATTAATAACATCCCAGTTCATTTTGATTCAATTGGGGTGTAATGTGCTGGTGAAGAGCAGTGGCTCCCAAAAAGCATGTTCTTGATTTCCATGCAGGCAGGGGCTCACCAAGCACATATGGACACAGCCACTACCTTTCCCTTCAGCTAAATGAAAAAGCAGTTAAATGTTCATTTGTCAGTGGTATCCAAAATAACACCACCTGCACCAACAACAAATGTGACAATGAACTGCAAGTCCCAGAACTGAAGGAGAACACAAGGATAAAGCAGAGTGACACCTGCCTGCACATCCAAAGGAACAGAGGGGAGCTGAAGAGGCTCTGCAGTGTGAATGGCCCCAGAGAGGCATCAGAACCATCAAGCGGTGAGAAAGCCAGGAGAAGCTTCTGTCAGGGCAGGGGTACATTTTTAAACAGCAGTTGATGACTTTCAGATCAATTCAATCTTACATGTTTACATTCTTTGAATAAGGAATGTCAAAGGCACCGATCTGTGTCGCCCAGTTCTCATCTCAACAGAAACAACTGGAACCAACACAAATACCACTAATTTCTCAGACTGATTGATATTAGAGTACATAAGACAGTTGAAAAACACATTTGCTTTCAAATCCATCCCTCATCCACGTTTCCATACACAAAGCATGTAACAAAACTAATGTTTCTAAGGCCAAGTTTAACAGACACACTACATTACTTTGATTACAGCATACATTAGATTTAGACAAATAACTCTTAGAAGCAGTCTGAGAGCTGATCACAAACTGAAGGCATAAAACCAAAACTGGGTCCGTCACTTAAAGTACCAAGGGGAAAAAAAGAAGAATCAATACACACAAAATGCCCACAGAATTGTACATACACATCTTGTGCTGATATGAAAACCTATCTAAATAGGAATAAAAACATAAGGTATGAAAATTTTAAAATATTACTAGGAAAGGTAATCCACTGTAATATATGCTCTTTCCTTATTAAAGGTACCTACCAGTTTTGTAAGGTCAAGTGATTATTTTGAAGCAAACAGGACAACCATAGTTTTACAGTCTTTACCGTAAGAAGGAATCTGTCCATTTTTTTTTTCTTCCTTCAAGATAAAAAGAATGAACCTCCAAGCTCTCTGTAGGCCTCCAAGGATTTTTGCATGCTTAAACCTTTAGCAAGAATATCCATAAGAAACACATCACCATATTTCAAAATAAGAATGCTTTAGCGGCATTTTTGTAGCCAAGGTGTTGTATGAAGGCAGTTATCCAAAAATGCAGTAAGGACAGAAAGTTGTCCTTCTTTTCTCCAACTAAAACCACACCAAGAGGGTAAATGAATCCCCTGCCCACACAGGTTCTGCTTCCACAGTCCAGGAGTCTTGCCCTTGGGGAACCACCATCATTTGCAACTACGCTCCATGATGCTGACAGCTGATCCTGGTATCTGCTTTCCTCCTCAAGCTCTTTCACATTCACCAGTTTAAAATAATTGTTCATTAACTGCTTATAAAGCAAAATGTGCAATTTAAAACAGTTAAAAGAAGCTTTAAGCACTCAGTTATTTTCAGAAAGCATTGAGAGATTTGTCCACATTCAGAGCTGAAAGCAACCAGAAAAACATTAGATTTTTTTTTAATATATAACAGAAGTAGAACTTCCATAAAGATTTGGTGTCGTTTCTGAACAAAAAAATACCCTTTTTACATAAGAATTATTCAAAATTATAAAATATCTCAAAAAAAAGTAATACAGGACAACTTAGAAACAGCTTTAAGAGATGGCTTGAAATTTAACATTTTCAAGAAGCCATATGTAATTTCCTGATTAAATATTTTGTAACGAAATTATTGCTATTTCATCAAATCCTACATCTATTTAGCATTTACTGGTAAAGTATAAGTGGCTAGTTTGTTAATGACAAATGAAAGTGTTAAAGCATAGCAAGTCTTGAAAGTTACCAAGATACTTTTTCACCATTATTTTCAAATTATTATGTTTTCTCCAATTCAGGTTAAGATTCTTCGGATCGTACTCACAGCATCAAGTTCTCTCACATGAGAAATTCATATTTAAATTAATCAGCTATTGGGTTTTACCTCTTTAAAAGAGGGAGTTTCGAGATACATGGGCAAAACCTACCAATTTTTACTACAAAATTGATGTGTACTAGATACTACCTAGTACATACTATACTTGGGACCATACTGTAGAAGCTATCCATTGAAGTCCAAGAATTCATAAAAATAAAAGTAATTCACATAAATAATTGACTTTAGGCAATGAAGTGCAATTAATTAATGCATTGTTGGATTAGTGTTTATTGGTGATAATTAATTATTCATTTTTTTAAAGCAATTAATACTATCTCAGTAAGTTAAACAAACAAACACACAGAAAACAACAAAAAAAAATAACACCAAACAAAACCACAACAAACCACTAGATCAAAACCACCACATCACACAACCACCATAACTTATAGTCCATAAAAATGTAGCCCTTATCTTTTTGGGGTTCTTTTGGGTTTTGTGGGGCTCTGAGGGGTGTTTTGATGTTCGGGGGGGGTGAGGTGTAATTTAATCTTAGCTGCTGATGTCCATTCTTCCTTCAGATTCTGTTATGAGATGCTGCAAGTGAGAGGCAACACAGCTTGTTTTCTTCAAATGGTAGGAGCAAGCAAATGTTTGCAAGAAGTGAGCAAATTACATGACCCCTTGATTTGCTTTCCAACACTACATAATTCTCCAATTATTCCAACACACCCAGTCTATAAGGAGCAAAAGTTTTCCTTTACTTAGCAAGTGACTTTAACATCACAGTCTGAAAACAGAACGAGCAGGAGGTCTGGTGCTACTGCAAATAAATCAGTAATAACAGCAACTGGTATTTCTATAGTCCCAAGGACAAAGAAAAGAGAGAAAGAGACCAGGCTTTTCAGAATGATTTACATTGAACTTAGGCAATCAACCCTCTGGGCAGCTTTGCAAAGTGAAGCCTAAAAATTCTTTTTATCTTAATCTTTCTTTAAAATTCTAGCCAGAGGAGGAAATTCAAGGGTACCTTTTCTGTGGAATAATGTCATCATTTATCATCCAGGCTGATATGCAAAGTGACATCGGATATGGAAAATCTCTTTTAAAGATATGGGGTAAAATCCTGGACTCCTTGAAGTTTCTGACAAAATTTCTATGACCATTCATTGCACCAAGTTGCATCAGCGGTGCTTATTTCTGAACACAGTGACTACAACCTTTCAGTTTGCAAGGAAGTCTCCTAAAATATGAAAGTGTAACTCTTACAGCTATTTTTACGTGTATTCTCTCTAATTTCATTTTCTACAGGGCAGATTTTTTATTATTATTATTATTATTTTTCCCCTCCAAATATAATAGTCAAGATCTATGTTTTTCAGTGCACACATATCTTCTAACACTAGCTTAAAAACTGACATGCTTGGTAATTATAAAATTTCATCAGGTTAAAATAAAAATGAATGGTATACACTTCTGTAAAAATTATAATAGTGTTTAACTCATGTATTGCTCCAACCTACAGGTTTATACCCACAGTGCATATATCAACTGCTATTGAAACTAGTTTTAAAGGAGCAGAACATGATCTGAATCTTGTAGACATTAGAGTTAGTTTAGCTGTTGATCTTACATCTTGACTACCTACTTACCTGAGGAACCCATCAACTATGATTTATTAAAAGTACAGTTTTCTACTACAATCCCAAAGGTTTATGTACGAAACTGAATAGAAGTAGGAAAAAGTTAGCACTGTAAAGGACACACAACCTTAAAGTGCAGGTGTTACACTGAACAGAAGAATGAAGGAAAAGGGCAGATGGGTGGTAAGAGCAGAAGGCACAATAATAAACTACGAGATGATAAAGCGGGCAAACCTTCAAACAAATTGCAAAAGCAAACAAGAAGCGCACTCCTACTGCAAGCAAGCCACAAGAGAGATATGCACAGGGACCAACTTGGGAGAAGGACAATAAATTGTTATAAAAATTCTCAGAAAATAAAATAAAATAGAAAAAAAAAAAAAAAAAAGAGGGAGAAGATAAGTGGCTTGTCAAAAGAGGATTAAAAAGAAAAACTGAGAGGTTAATTATCACCTCATAGGAATAGGCTATTCATGCAAGATAAGTAGAGGCAAGATGGATGATAAGAAAGATTTAAGTGTGTTAGGTGCACAGCTAAGCCTCAGAGACTATCAGTTATAAGTGGATGTACCAGGTTGGTCAGAGATGAGTATGAAGTACAGCATGATAAAGTTAGCAAAGCTTTGCACTGCTTGCTTTGTAAAGAATGATCTACAAGCAGTACCTACCATCTGCCAGGCAAAGTTGGAGAACTGAACAAGAAAATTTCATAATATTTTTACACTCTTGTTATTCTTCATGAATCACACACTATAAAACTGGTCGGAGTATGACAAAATATTTCACTGGAGATACAAGACATGATGGTGTTTGGAATTGAGAAAATCTTGGTCATAGAAAAACATGCACATAATACTGATTTATACCTAGCATTTTAGGATCTTACAATGGTGATCTCATTACAGAACTATGAAAAACACTACTTAGCCAATTGTCTGAGAATATAGATCTTTCCCCAAAAACTCTGATAGGCACGTCTTGAGTACCAATTCAGGTGGCAGCATTCTGAATTCACTCACACATTGTCCCACATGGCTGCACTGTCAGTGAGGCAAATACTAGGTGATTAAATCCCACGTGAAGGAAACAAGAGTCAGTCGACTATGAAACCACTTATCAAAACAGTCCATCAACTTATTTTACAAAACTATATTTGTAAACTCTGGAGATGGAGCCTTCTAACACCACAATGTCCAAATGGAGACCAGTAGTAAGTGGTATCCCTCAAGGGTCCATAATGGGACCAGGACTGTTCAATATCTTTTTTAACGAATGTGGCATTGGGTGCACCCTCAGCAAGGCTGTGGATGACACCAAGCTGAGTGGTACAGTTGATAAGCGGGAGGGAAGGGACACCACCCGACTTAACCTTGACAGGCTCAAGGAATGGGCCCATCTGAAGGTCATGAGGTTCAACAAGGCCAAGTGCAAGGTTCTACATCTGAGTCAGGGCAACCTCCAGTATCCATATAGGCTGGGGAATGAAGGGATTGAGAGCAGCCCTGCAGAGGTCTTGGGGTGCTGGTGGATGAAAAATCAGACATGAGCTGGCAATGTGCACTTGCAGGCCAGAAGGCCAACCATATCCTGGGCTGCATCAAAAGAATCATGGCCAGCAGCCCGAGAGAGGTAAATTTGGCCAAGTTATAAGGCTTGAGAAAAATATTGCTTTGTACATGACAGAGCATGATCTGGCTTAATCTCATTATTTTAATTAAATTCCCTAAAGAATGCAGCCATTCTAGGCATGCTCTAGCAACTGCAGGATTGGAGCAGAATTTCCCTACATTTTGTATCCTCTGGGCTGCTACAGGCCACAAGGTCTCTTTGAGATGGCTCTTCCCATGAAGAAGTCAGCAGAACAGAAGAATCAGTCAGAATTAAGAAACAGAGGAGAGAATATCTAAACATTAACCATATGAGTGCATGAACAGAATGGAATAAGAAAATAAAATGCAGCAAACAGGAGTTTAAAAAGTAAATAAAACAAGTACCAATTTAGCAAGGAGACTGAAGCTCAAAACACTTGGCGGCAGCCACAGGAAACAGGGACCAGCCAGTACAGAATATGAAGTCAGCAGTCAGAAAGGGAGATGGGATAGGACACTACTATCTAAATGATGAAAAAACTAACATACTCCAATTTGGAGAGCAGGAATACTTCATGAGACTAACAATAATTTTTATTACTAGAAATTTATATGGTGTTTAATATGGTTGAAAGAAAAAAAAAAGTATATGTCTGATCAGTCTGGTGGCATAAGAAAGACCTTAAGCAGTAATAACGCTGCACTTGCACGCACACATACAGATAATCCTGTGAAATATATTCCTGGAATCAATAGCTCTATTGTGAATAAAGACTTTCATCTTACTACAGGAAAGTAAATACGCCAAACAGATAAACCCGTATGACCATTTACAACATACTTTTAGCCCAACCCAGCATTTAGACAGCGATCAAAACAACTTAAATTTACACTCAAATCATTGCAGACAACGCTGGAAGCTGCCAGCTGAAAATAATAACAAATTTTTTCCCCCTTTCACTCTTCTTTTTAGCAGTGAGACACTCATGAATCTGCTATTTGCTCCATTAGGATTCATTATTATGTACATACAGCCTCCCACACAATGATATTGCTATTTGCCACCTCAAAGTAAGCTAATAGCATTTTCAAAATGCAATTAGAACCTTTCAGGAGAAAGCTCAAGCTGTGTTTGGATAATATGAAGTTAACCCTCTGCTACATTTCACAGACAGGCACACCAAAGCTAATAAATTCTTCTCATGTCTTCAGATTATTGACACACCTACCGGCAATGTCAAGATGTTAGTTTAAAGAATTTCAAATATGAAACAGTTCAATAATCTGGTTTACGACAGCTGACTGACAAAGCTAATTAACTGCCTGGAGAAGATTCTTCATAAATGAAGCAACTTCTGCCTGAACATATTTCCAAGAAGAACAAAATGTTCGTTTTGTCTTTCTCTCTTCTCCTTCATATTCTTTCTCTTCTAGCCTTCTCCATCCCACCTAATCTTTGCTAAAAGGTTTCTTGAAGATATTTCTATATTGTTCTTCCTGTGATTTGTTATTTTCTGTGCCCTTTGTACCTTCCTGCTGGACACTTCTACCCTTCTTCCTCCAGACATTTTTGTTAGAAGTTACCTTTTCAGGCACTTCACGCAGACCATTTTCACATCTCTCCTCTTGTCCTGGGGGAGTTTCATGTTTGAGTATCTACAAGCTTTCCTCAGCTGTGAGGTTGCACCTTCACAACATCTACTCGCTTCAGGTATTTTTCTTATTTACAGACCTTCTACCACGCATCATTTCCAAAAAGAAGAGACCCTGTTTATATCCAATGCCAGTGGCACAGAAGGAATACAGTACTTTTGGGGTTTTCCCCCCACTTGATTCACATAATGTTTTAATTGGGGGGGGGGGGGGGGGGGGGGGAACTTTTCATGCAGAGGAAGCTGACATTGACAGCTCAGTATACTTATTGTTAGCCTTATTGTAAGTAGGCAATATGCAAGCACAGTATGCTTCTCTGTCAACACATTTCAGTCTTGGCCTGAAAGACAATCATATGCCCATTAGATGGTCTCTCCTTAGTGAGAACAACCTATTTATAAAACCAGA
Source organism: Nesoenas mayeri (assembly GCF_963082525.1). Taxonomy (NCBI): domain Eukaryota; kingdom Metazoa; phylum Chordata; class Aves; order Columbiformes; family Columbidae; genus Nesoenas; species Nesoenas mayeri. The sequence goes on along the minus strand of NC_137540.1, from coordinate 14,999,446 downwards.
TAATGTTCTAGTTTTATGAAATAAACATACAGTAAAGCCAGTGAAATTATCTACTGCAAAATATTCATTACAAATTAAGGGCACTGACAGCACTGGGATTAGAAAAAATAAGACCTGTATAAGCCAAATAAAAACACCTGTAACAAGGGGAAGAGTTGTTTTATGAAGATGAACAACATCAGAATTTTCCTCCCTTCAGAACCCAACTCTGAACATAGGTATTACAGAATTTGAGCATTACAGGCAGAATAACAGCAGCCCAACTGGACATGGTTATTTTTAGGCTGATGCTAAATGGTACCTGTGACACAGACCAGCAGCAGCAGACTAATTTTATCTGGAATTTTTGTTTTACTTTTGTGATCACAAATTCACAAAACACTATAGATATTCTTCATACAAAGCAATTTATTGCCCAGATCTTTTTCTAACACCAACAGAAGAGACTGAAAATATTAGTGCACCTCGTTGTAAATATCAAAACAATGAGATTATCAGAAGATCACCAGCAAGACTTGAAGAAGTCTAGTTTCAGGTGTCTGATCCTGCTCAGTCCTCTCTGAATGAGGGAGTCAATGGAGAGAAGATGCCTGTCCTGGGACTTCTTGCCTTATTTGCACCCTGCCCTTCCCCTTGCTAATAGCTTATTTCACATGGAATCACCACTTCAGATAAATGAGTGGCATTATGCCCACATTGCAGAATATCCTCAAGGAAGAGGGATGAGATAAAAATTACCAGAGTGACAAGCCTTACTGAGTCTCCTCTCACCTTGATAAATTCTCTTAAGAAGAATAACTTTGTTGATCCTGTCATTTCTCCCCTCCTAGCTCTGTTGTGGAAGATGTATTCATTATCTTCAAAATTTCTACAATACCCACCCTTCAAAACAGAGGAAACACAAATATTAATAGTTTATAGGAGGCTAAGTGAGGCATAGAAACAGACTTGTAGTGCTGCAAAACTGAGATCTGAGTTATTACCATTGTCCTTCCCCCCAATTCAGAATCAAACATTTTCAATTCAGAATCAAACATTTTGCACAGTTTCAAACAAAAATTAGACTGAAATTACTGTTTTCATTTCTTTTGTCACATAGCAGATCTGAAGACAATTCTTTAACAGACCAGCTGGGCATTAGGTTTTGGAGAAATAAGAATACATGAATATGTGTTTAAGTATGCATACATTATTAAAGGACAATCAGTAAATAATACTTATTAATGACTACGCCAGGCTTGAGTCAAAGAGTCCAGCCCTAGATGAGTCATTTTTTCCTCATCTCTCTTTAAAACTCACTGATTTTGCTTTGCTTTTAAGGTCTATGCTAGCTAATTAGGGGATTTCAGTAATCTATTTTTAATATGTACCATCTTCTGTTCTTTTTAGTGCAGCCTTAAGATAGACTTTTATCTTTACTGCTGTGCACAGATCATCTGAAAATATAAGTTCTCTACTACATGACAACTCATAATGAGTCTTAATGAAGCTTGGGAACAGCTGTTAAAAGCTGCAACTGAATAGGTTTGCCCAAGCAGCAGTAGCTTAGGATGCTTCCTCTCTTGTAACACTGTTGACTCATCCGCTCACCACACATATAATGAGAAAAATCAAAAATGAAACACTAAAGCAGCTTAATCCTTTTTCCTTAGACATTTTATTTTAATCAGTTTTAATAAGTACATTATGAACCATCATCTCTTAAGCCTTTCACCTTTTTAATTATATTCCTGCTCTGAACATCGACAAAAGCAAATGTTATTATGCAAATTTTGCTCTGAATTCATGTCCTTACCAAGAGCATAAGAAACAGAGTTCAAACTCCATTTTTAATTATACTATAGATAAATGAGCCACAAATTATTCAAAATTACAATAAGCTGTCATGATTTTTACATGTTACTGAAGCTGAAAGTCAAAAGATTATATATTTTGGGTAGAATAAAGGACTTGAAGAGAACTATGAAAGTTTAACATGATCAAAACAAGCACATCCTGTTACTTCATATTGTTTGCCTTCTCTTATTGGCCTTTAAATCCTTAGACACGAAGCTATACAGCATACAGGACACTCAAGGGGATTTTTGTACTGCTTTTCTGATTACAGATGTGTAAGTTCCCTCCAGTCCTCCAATTTTTTTTTAAAACATGATTTGTCAGTCATTCTATCAGAACACATTGGAGCGGTTCCCTTTCATGTATCAACTGCAAAGCACTGCTTCATGAAATATCGGAATTTTCGTCCTCCAGTATCCTTGTTATCTGGTTTTGTTCCAGTAACATCTATGGGCCTAACTCCCACTCTACTAGGCACAGTACAGCTGCAGCAAAGAGATAGTATAGTTCAAAAGCACATCGCTTAAGTCTAGAGCTGACAGATAAATAAGAACTCAGATGACAGGAGATAGGAGAAGAAGTAGATAAATGATTGCATTGAACCTGATAAGCAGAATCCAGAGAACACCTGATAAACCTTCTCTCTTCTCCTTCCTTCAATCAAAATTTCCCAGTCAAAGTTTCCAAAAGCCAGCACTGCTTGCCTTTGTCAACATTTTGAAGTATTTACATCAACCTAATAGAGCCAAAAACTAGCCACAAGTATCAGGCTTCAAATCTCCAGTTAATTTAATGTTTCTTATCACTGAAAGTTTCATTATGAAATTTTTCAGTTGTTCTGTAGGGAAATGCCAAGAAACAGAAGATTCCTAATAGATCCATATATGCAGAGCAACAGGAATTCTGTGTCTGTCCTAGGCCAAGGAAGTTTCACTACCCACTGCAACAGCACCAAAACTCATTTTTTTTTTCACTGATTCTGAACTCCAGTATGATTTGACTGCCTTGCACAATGACTTGGAACTGTTTGCCTATGGAAAGTGTTATTTGCTGAGTTTTTAAAAGTTGTAGTCTCATGGCTCATTACACTAGTGACGATAACGTTTTACTTCCATGATTGTTTGCTTTGGAGGATGCTGCACAATTACCACAACAGCACTGACAAATAATAAATACGTAACTGGAAAAAATGGATCTGCACAATTTAGACCTGAAGTTGGCAGTTTATACACTGGCTTCCTTTCCAAGTTCTGACCAGCCTAACAACATTGCTATATTCTATGCTCACTGCAAACATAGATATACTGCATTATTTTATTTAACAACTCTCAAACAGAAAAATAAAGACTAAGGCTACAATTCTTAGTTCTAAGTATAAAGTAGTTGCACTGAAAAGTATGCAAAGTGTGTGGTATGTATCTGATGCACAACAGCTTGGGATTTTCAAGTTTCTGTAATGTGCAGCATTATGTACCAGTCTTCTGCATCAAGCAGAAGTCCTAAGCTCCTTAAACTCCTTTATTTTCAGAAAGGAAGAGTTAAAAACAGAATAAGGCCGGGGATTTTGATGCAGCTGCTTTCTCTGCAAAAGTTCACAGTATCTGTATTTTGTTAGTGAACTTGCTCCTAAGAGATACAGAATAAAGGGAAGATGTTGGCAATGCTGTATGATCCAGAAGTTCTAATAATTAAAATTAGCAAGCTTTATAAGTAACAATGGAAACTATACATGTGAATAAGTGCAGGAACAGTGAAATATTAGGATTGCACTTAGAAAGGGCGTATCATACTTCCAGAGTCATTCACAAACATACCTTTCCATGCATGAGAGATAGCTATGAACAATGATTTGCACAATTTGGAGAAGAGAAAAATATATGCATGCTATAACAGGTGAAAAACATAAACCAGCCCCCCTCCCATAAAAATTGAGTTAGAAATGCAGAAGCTGTTTCAGGACCAAGGAAAAAAGAAAAACACAAAATACAGCTTCCAAATTTCACATGGTAATATATCTAGCCTCAAGGTGGCTTTATAAGGTCTATCAGGCCATTAATCTAAGGTGGTACTTGGTGTCTTTAAGCGTTATTCCCAAAGATACTTAATCACTCTGAAGAACATTTCCCCTTTTGCATCATATGGGGGGGGAGGGCAGAAATAACAAGCAAACAAAACACCGCACAATCAACCACAACAGACAAATATCACCACACAAAGCAGAAACCTACTGCCTCTCAGTATATTTTGCATAACTGCTCTCTTTTTCCTTTACTTACGCAGAAAAGAATTTCGATACCCTGATTAACACATCAGTTACTGGAGGGGGAAAAGAATGAGGGGAAAGGAGGAATTTTGATTAGATACAGGTTTAGCTGGAGGGCAGGGGAAGACCATCTTCTAATAGTTCAGGGACAATTCCAGACAGGACTGCAGAAACTGTATTCTGGCAGATTCCCAAACAAACTGACTGCTCAGCAGAGTCAGATTTCTGGCTCCACAGGAAATGTCTTCTTAAGAAAGATGTTAAATAGCCCTCTTCCCTTTCTCTGTAAACTTAATTATTTTAGAAGAGAATGGTAATGGGATCCCAGCACAACACAAAAGATGATGTAAATAGCTTTCCAGAGCCAGTCTTCACATATATGATTTATCACTATGACAACATACAGTAGATAGGCTAATAAAATAACATCTTAGTTGCACCTCATTCCTGGAATCTTGCCTCTGTGTAGTGTTCAGTTAAGACTCTACTTATGCTAAGATTCTGGAGGAATAAGCAACTGCAGATACATAAGACTTTTGCCCACCTACATACTTCTCACTCAAAGAGCTTAAATTCTCAGGTATTGTAAGCATAAAATGCCATAAAACATGAAGTCAAACAAGGAGAATGTTAGTCTCCAGTTCTAGTAAATAAGACTCTCAAGGACACACATTCTGGTTTTATTCCTCTAAAAGTTCAGCCTTTGAAGTAAACAAGACATGATTTACTTTAGCAAAGGAAGGTGGAAGCTGACTTTGGAAAGAAACAAGTCCTTACAAATCGGTGGCAATCATTTGCTGAAAGAGATCATTTTCTCTTACAGTTTTAAAAAAGCAGATTTTTAGCCTAGTCTTTTAGGGGAAGCAACAGTAGCCTGCTAACCCAATTGTCAATAAGGTCAGAACCCATTAGTGACATCTGACTGAAATATGAAAACAAGGTCATAGTCTCAGACACATAATAATCCACGTTACATCAAAATCAGCTGCTGAACACTGTAGATAACCCAGCTATTACCCCTCCCAAAGGTTTTGTGTCTTGCCACAGACAGCAGCCAACTAGCCACTAAAATTTCCAGCTATCCAACTCAGCACACAAACAGCTTCAAACCGGCAAGTATAGGTCCAGCACTCACCTTGGTCACCTTGGTAAGGGACACTGAAAGGAGAGGTGCCTTAGGCAAACAGAAGGAGATAGTGTTATAAAAAACAAAGGCAGGCACCATTTGGGGGCTTGAAAGGCACAAAGCAAACTACGTTCTATCAAAAACTACATTTTGGTGAGGTACAAATTAAACGCATTTTCTCATTCAAAACTGTTCTACAAGTAGGTTAAATCTAGTCTTCCATAGACTATTCAGGCTACTCTGTGTTTTAACAGGACAAAGAGTCAAAAAAATAGATCAGCTGTGCCTACACACCCTCCTTGATCAGATGTCTGTCTATACTAGCACTTGTCACAGATACTCATCCACATTCAGCTTTGTGTAATTGGCTGTTCCACCCAAACAGCATGGTTTCAACTGAATGGCTTAATATAATTCAAATCAAAAGAAACAATGCAGAGAACATCTCAGAAGTTTCAAAGCACTTAAATGGTTTCAGTGATCTTGTTACCACAAATTGGTCATCAGAGCTGATGACCCAGAACTGGCCTGAGTGAAAGCTGTGTAATATGGATGGATCCAGTCCACCACAGAATGAGTTAGTCCTGACCAACATGAATATAAACCACCCTGCACAACTTCAGGTCATGATCAGAGATTGCTCCTGAAGCAGCAGCTTAAACATACACACAAACCTACTTCACATAAACATCCATGTCCCTTGTCCATGTACACTGTAGACTCCATGTGGCAGGGCACAGACACACTTGTGGCTTGCACAGACAGAAAAGAATGCTGTAATTTAAAGATTTACACTTCTATTCTAGACCTGTAAAAGAATTTTGAAAGACATCCCATATATCTGAAGTAACATCCTGCCCTAGCAAGTTCACCGGAGTTTTGCCATTTATTTCACAGGGAACAGGTCTTCTCTCTCTTTTACCCAGGTTTTTATCAATGATTATTAACTGTGCATTTAAACAGTTATTCCAGGGAAAACAGGAACAAATTTCAGAGTAAATTAACAGAGATACCCTTCATTTAAAATGCAACGATCACTGCCAAATGAAAATAGACTGAATATATCAACCATCTGATCTGGCATGGGAAAGTCTCCTCCAGCCCCTGAAACACGACAGTTTTGCCTCAAGAACTGGGCACCCTGAGCTACCACATCAACAAACAGTAATATCTTCTTTTTCATAATTTATTGCAGTTCACATTGAGGACAGGGAAACAAACATTACAGCAAATACTCAGCCTACTCAGATTCCTATTTCTTCAGTTTAAACTGTACCTAAGGAAACCTGACTGGTCTAAAGGTTTAGCACAGGTATTCCATTAGTTTGAGAAAAATATAGTCATTACCCTTCTAGCAATCACAAAGGCAGAAATCACTTGAATCTTAACAAAGGTATAAAGCATTTTTAAAATAAATAAAAGACTGTTTAATAATAATAAAAAACTAATATGTACTAGTAAGGCCATGAACTCAAGCCTTGATTAAGCTCTGTAATTACATATTAGTTAAAGACCAAAGCATCAAAACTACCCAATACCTGTTTGTACCACATCAGTGTGTTTAAATGAATCCCTGGAGCTTCTGTTTCAACTATTAGTAGGTTTGGGGGGTTATTTTTTTAGGATAACCACCCAAATGATGCTGTGTTTCCAGGTAGACTAGAAAAATTGTGTATGATTTTGCTGAGCATATCCAACTCATTCCAGCATTCCACTGATGTTCTATAAATGACATAAGAGATTCAGGTCACAGACTAAAATCAGAACAGAGAATGAGTGGCAGCTTCTGTCTCCCCATTCACACTTTCTCTACTTCTACATGTACTTAAAATTTGCATATTTCTACTTCTTTTCTGTTCCTCTCAAAGTGCCTTCAAAATCAAAAGCAAAAAACTTGCTTTTTCAAAAGTACCATATTTGTCTCATAAATTCCCCCTGCTACTGCATGCTCCCTAATACTGGTCTTCCAAGTCAGAATATTCAGAAATAAATATTAACAAAGATTCTAATCAAATGATAGCTTTATATTAACCTATTTTTTTCCATTTTCACTGGGGTCTTCTTATATACAGGCTTAGTTATTCTAAAACCTCCTCTTCCCACCCTCCCACATACTAACTGGATGCCCTAATATCATTTAACATTTAATGCCTTTTTTTGTTGTTTTCCCCCCAATTCTAACAGCTTGCTTTATTGACAATTTCAGCTGGCTGCGTAACAGGCCACAGCAGGAGATCAGTGCATGTAATGACATTCTCTACAACATCTACTTAAAAACAAATTTATAAGGCTTGTTTGGTTAATAAATCAGACTAAGAAAACTTTATAAAGAAGCCTAGCATTGCTGACATCCAAACTCTAGTTTCTACAATGATTTAATGTCTTCATGAGTCCTAGCAGCATAATCAAGAGAGCTTTTTGGACTCGTACTTCACTTTTAAGCAGCTATCAGCAAACATATGAACAGTTTATCCTTTTGTAATGTCCCCACTATTAGCATCTCATTTAGGATTGCAAAACTTCTGGACTACAACAAAGCCTGAAAATACATGAATGAAAGTTTTGCTGTTCTACCTACACACACAATGGAATGACCCAAAGAAAAATCCTTCACAGAAAGGCCTATGTTTTTTTTTATGAGAAATAAATTTCCCCTGCTCTGTCCCACATATTAGGATCAGTGAGACTGGTTTTTAACACACATAGGGTATTCAAGCTCATTTTTACCAGGTGCCATATCAGCCTCGCAGTTGCCTTCAAAGGGCCGAATGTAATTTTAGGACTGTATAAATGTAGGTGTAGTTACATCCATACAGGTCTAAAATTATATTAGAGGGTGTCAATGAAATAATGAGAGTTTGTCCCCTTGAAAGTTCCTTCTGTTAATGTCTTAAGGGTATTTACCAGAAAAAAATACTATTCTAGTGACCACGTTTTATAAAACATGGCTTCATGTCATCAGGTTACGTAAATGCTGAAATCAAAAACACCACAAATAAAGTTGATTAAGTGTCTATTAAATATGTACTTTAATTACTCCCAAGTCTTCAGTGCACTAGATGTAGGCATCCCTATCTCCCTATAGATGCTTCTTAGTTAGGGTGCACGCTTCTGATGGCTTCCACTGCAGTGTTATTAAACACCATTACATCATTGTTGCTTTTTTTATTTTTCAGTTCTGTTCACATAAGACAAGGACCGTTAGCCACAGACAATATTTATTTCAACAGAGGCAGCAACACATGAAAGGTCCCAGCACAAGCCAGCAGAATTCTTGCAGAGCAACGAGCAGTTGTTTTTCCTCACCTATCATCACAGTGTTATACCAAAATTTCTAAATTATCATTACTCATTTCTTGATGAAATTCTAATGCATTTCAAAACAGTTAAAAACAGCCAAAAAAAGCCAAAAAAACACAACACAGAGAAAAAGAATCCCTCTCTCTTAAACCATATCTATCTGTAGCATGGTTGTGGTAGTCCTGATGGAAATAATGGCAACGTTTTAAATTATGATTGTTTGACTATTATATTGTCATTTAATATAAACCAATTGATAAGTACTTAATCATACTGGGAATTAGCACCAAAGATATCATGCTATATCCATATAAATACCTAATCATTCTCATTTTATATAACAATATCACCTACTTTTGACTTAGGTGTATTTATAAACAGTGATAACAGTCACATAGTGGGCAAAGCCTTTTAACACTCAGCTCTTAATCACCTTCCAACTTGACAAGGAACCATAAAGTCATGGGCTATTGCTTTCCAAACAAATCCTTCCATATCTTTTCCCAAAAAGAACACATTTGAATTTTAGGGATGGTATCAAAAGCTGAGATGCCTCCTGAAACTAAAGAGATAATGATAAAATGCAATCTGAACACTGTTGGGACACACAGGAAATCCTCAGATAAAACAGTTGTTCTTTAAACCTCCAGCATATTTAGTGAATTTTCCATGGAGGAGAAAAGAGAGAGAGGAGAGAGAAGAGGGGGAAAAAGTTAAAAAAAAAAATTAATAATAATAATAAATGAATAAATAAAATATAATTTAAAAAAATATGGAAAAAAAAAAGAGAGGGGAAAAAAAAATAAAAGAAACAGAAGGAAAATAGAAAGAGGCACCTTGGCAACTGAACCTGAACCTGGTGCTATGCCATTCAGTAGTTGTTTTACAGCAGTTACATGCCCCAAAACCCTAATGGTGCCCCACAATGTAAATAATACAGGTTTGTCTTAAAATAATGAGCCAACTTAAATCTGGGTGCACTTTCAGGGAATCAATTAGAGCTAAACCAATGCTAAATATGACCCAGTGTACACTACTGAATTAAAACAGGCTATTTTATGTGCAATAGCTGCTGATTTTACGCTGACACTTTGCCAAGCAACCAACTTGGCAAAAAATGACATGGTCTTTAATCACAGTTTCAGTTAAACTACATCCTTCAGCAAAACATGCTCACAACAAACAATAAACTGACAGACACCCTGACAAATTCAAGGTACAGCTATGTAGAGCCAAAACTAATTTAAATAAAAAAATATGGCCCAATAACAAACCTTCTCCTTGAGAGGTGGCATGTTGCCATTTGCAGACATAAGATACAAATGACAGTTTTTCTAGAAAGGCTCTTTTCTTCCAACCATAAAAGTCAATAATTTGAATTTAACAGAATGCATTTTATAGCTAAGTTTCATAAATTTGTATTGTGATGGAGAAGATTTAGTAAAAAATTACCAACTATTTCTCTTCACAAGCTGTTAAGGCGCTATTTAAAGCAACAGCATAGGGATAAGTGGATCAGCAGAGATCAAAATTGTGATCCCACTTCAACATTTTACTTAAAATAGTTACTAAAAAGGGAGGAAAAAGAGCACATATTTTGGGCCTGTGTCACGAAAGGATACTAAAAAAGCATTTGCTTAATTATACCACCAGCTTAGTAGAGAGCAACACAATTGCACAAGCACTTGAAGTTAAGCATTGCCTGAGCTGCTTTGTGATTCTAGGTTTTGAAAAGCACATTCTAAAGGTCTTTTAATTTCTGTTTCTACCATATAAATGACATTCATCAGAAGGGATATGTTAAGCACAGAAATTGAAATATTTTCACTTATTTTTAAATGTTTAAATGCTGAGGAAAATAAGTTAATTTTTTTCATGTAACTTCCACCTGTTAAGCAGCAGACACAAGGTCTACGCAGTATGATTACAACTTAATTTCTCTGTGTAGCACACACCTGATTAAAAAAAATCTGGTGAAAACTACCCTATTAATGAGACAAACAATTGTATGTTTGAGCAGAAACACAATTAAAATTAAAAATCCTCTATCTTGCAGCTGGACACTTTACTTGGTCAGCTCTCATTTCTCAGGCTGCAGTTGCCAGACATCCTTCTGTCCTCAAATGCTTGAGGCCTTATGGTGTAAAATTTCCAAAAGAATGGGTACAGAATAAGGCCTGAAATTCTGGTAGCAGTAATGGGACTAAGGCGAAGCATTTCCCGCTGTACTGCTGTGAAAGCATGCGTCAATAAGTTGCTGCATATTGTTATTAGAGCTCTCTTAATAAATGTCACCAGTAGAGATACAAAAGTGGTAAGTTATTTGATTTAAAATTCTATCTCAGGTCGTTTATTCTATATGTCATTATTGTTTTTTATCCATAACACAGACAGACAAAATAGTAATTTCTGTGATTTAGACACCTAGCTATCTCATTTTCGCACTACGTGCTTCAAGAAAAGGCACAGAATCACATGCAATATTGACAATTTATATTCAGCAGAGCTCCTGTGTGACATCTCAATCTGTTGAGACATATCATACAGCTACCACTGTAGGTCACTTTAAAATTATCCTACTTTCTTTCATAATGCCATGTGGGGTGGGAGACAAGCTGCCTTCTTTTGAAGTTCTTGCACCTCCTCACTCTAAAGCCCTCTGCTGAGTAAAAACTTCTGACAATCTGCAGATTTCATTACCCTGTTTCAGCATACTGATTTCCCCAGAGACATAAATTGGTTTCTTTTTTTTAAGCTACCTTATATTTCAACAGAAGTGCTAAACTAAAATAGCAGCAAAACTAGACACGTTCAAGCTACTATCATATGTAAAACTGTCTACATGGTTCTGTTTCCTTTATGTTAACTAAGCAGGCTTCTCTTCTTCTTTTCCAGAAGAGTCTTAACACATCAGACTAGACCTTTCTTCTGAACATGTGTCCTGGTTTTGGCAGGGATAGAGGTAATCTTCTTCCTACCAGCTGGTACAGTGCTGTGTTTTGTACTTAGGATGAAAAGTACATTGATAACACACTGATGTTTTAGTTGCTAATTAGCCAAGGAAAATTTAAAAAAAATAAAATAGTCGTTTTGAAGGTTCGTCTTATGGTACACAACAACAACGAACTGTTTCTTGATCGGATTGTGATGTGTGATGAGAAGTGGATTGTATATGACAACTGGCGATGATTAGCTCAGTGGTTGGACCGAGAAGAACCTCCAAAGCAATTCCCAAAGCCAAACTTGCACCAAAAAAAAAAGAGGTCACAGTCACTGTTTGGTGGCCCATTCCCAGTCTGATCCACTACAGCTTTCTGAATCCCAGCAAAACCATTCCATGGTATGCTCAGCAAATTTATGAGATGCACCAAAAACTGCAACACCTACAGCTGGCATCGGTCAAGAGAAAGGGCCCAATTCTTCTCCACAACAACATCCAACAGCAAACATCACACAACCAACACTTCAAAAGTTGAATGAATTGGGCTGTGAAGTTTTGCCTCACCCTCCACATTCACCTGACCTCTCACCCACCAACTACCACTTCTTTAAGAATCTCACCTTTTTGCAGGGAAAATACTTCCACAACAAGCCAGATGCAGAAAATGCTTTCCAAGAGTTCATCAAATTCTGAAACTTGAATTTTTATGCTACAGGAATGAACAACTTATTTTTCATTGTCAAAAACGTGTTGATTGTAATGATTTCTATTTTGATCAATAAAGATATGTTTGAGCCTAGTTATAACAATTTCAAATTCACAGTCCAAAACTGCAATTACTTTTGCACCAACCTAATAGCTTGTGATGCTATCATCAGGAACGTGAAAGATTATATTTAATTTTTGGTAGTACCTTCCACAGCAAGACACGTTAACCCATCTCTGGATTATTATTTCAGTGGTACAAGTTCTAAAACTGCTATTAAACAGTATTAAACATCCCTAAATTAAAGAGCGAGCTGATAGTAAGTAATATGGGGTGGTGTAACAATCCTATTCTCAGTATTCAGAAGCTGGCTGATTTCTAACATTTCTACAGGAATGCAGCAGGGCACTGAGGGCCTCAATACTACTTAAGGAGTCAAGTGTTCAGCAGTTGTCAGACTGCCATAAAAATGTGATTTTAGTCAGAAGCTGTGCCTGCTGTCACCAGTGAAGCATACCTTTTGGTTTTGTTAACAACAGATTACTGCAGAGAATGTGTGAATGGGAGCACACCCTTCTATGACAACTAGAGAGCCAAGCATGAGGGGCGGGGGGGAAAAGTCAAGGTAGGCAATCCAGTTCCTGCTATTGAAAAGTTACCGTGCTGCAAAACAGATACTCAAAACCTAGTTTCCATATTACAGAAAGAAATGAAATTATTAGTATAGTTTATTAGCTGTTTTACAATTGTGGGTTATTAAGAGATCAACATGGACAGTACAATTTACTATCAGCACAACTGTTTATCTTTTCAGTCACAGAAGACTGTTACATAGTATTGAATAAAATACAGAATTTACAATTCAGCAGATATCTGTGGCCATATAAGTCCAGAACAATAGATTCAAGTGCCAAGAACTCACAACTACCAACACTTTCTCATTTACTGTTCTCATGATCTGGAATTCACTAAAAACTCTTTTAGCTAATGATCATCATCTTTGATCTCCAGGAAATTACTCTGGCATGTGTAGAAATGAGATTCATAAGAATCCTTACCCTCTTGGCAGATTAATTAATTTAGTGATTATATTGCATATTTAAGGAGGAGGAAAAAAAAAAAAAAAGGGGGGGGGCAGAAACAAAAGCACAGTTAAAATTTAAACAAAATAGATCGCTCCAATAATCATTCATATTCAGAGCAGCATTAAAGGCTTTTTCCTGAAGATAAAAGTTCCATGAATGCATTTTCAGCCTGCCACACGTATCCATTTCAGCATATTGCACCATTAATTATTCTTTTATAACCTCTACTAAGATCATTTGTCACTCATTCAGATCTCAAGAGTCTGAAAGTGACAAATCTTTTTTCCTACATTTCTAAGTACTACTGAAGGTATTAGGGGAAAAAAAAAAGAATAAAAAAGAAAAGCATCATTAATTGTTTAAGTTGTTTAAGCTGTGCTGTATCTACACCATAAAGCAGGAAGATTGCTTCACTGAGTGACTTGTTAAGTTTTGGGCTCATATTTCAAATGTTTCCCAGGCTTAGCTGAAAGACCTCATCTTCACTCAAGACATCATTAACTATTAACATCACAGTTTGAACCTAGTCTTCCATAATATCCTAAATCACCAAAAAACATACCTCTTCAAGTAGTTACGCATGTATATCTGAGTTCACAGGATCAGCTCACTCCTCAGCAGAAAATAGGGAAAGCATAAAGGTTTTCTGTGAGATATTTTGATAATATTTTGTAATATCCTTCCCCAAAAGTGTCTCTTCATTTACTTGACTTATCTATGCAATGGCCACAATAAGAATCATGACTAGCTCCCGATTGCAAGTAAAGTCTTCCCAGGTAACCGGGTCTTTCCCGGAACCCAAAAGAATCAGCAAACCTGCGGACATTTACCACATTAGAAGCTTAATGGCACCCAGCCCTGTCAGAGAATACAGAGAGAAATTCTAGAATGCTGAAGCCCTAGTAACTTCCAACACCAACTTCTTAAACTACCTTTACACAAGTCTACTTTACATATGCTATCCAAGACACTAAACCCTTGTTCAGTAAGCAACTTCTATAATACAAATTTTGTTCTACTTTGGGAAACATTATAGCCATCACCACTAAAGTTACCCTACAGAAGGGAGAAGCAGAAGTAAAAAAGGACTAAAACTAGTCTGTGAAACAGCACTGACTATCAGAGTTTTAGTGGAATAACAATTAGTACTTATGCTTTGCAAATTTTAAGACAGGTGTCCGTCACATCACAGTGACTGAAAGACCCTAAATATTTTATTTTTTCTAAAAATTCAATATTTTTTCTTACTGAATCAAGGCCTACATAAGCAAATACCAAAAGCTCTGGTTATTTTAAAGGAAGCACCACACTAAAAAAATTCGACCAGAGGAGGGAAACACTTTCCAGTGACAAGCTTTGTTAGAGGACTACTCATTTTTACCAAAAACACCAACAGGCGTTTACAGTACTATGAAAATGTCTCCACTAGCAAACTTAGCTGGTCATCACAGCATTATTTTGGACATGATAAGTTTATCAAAGACTGGGAAATCAAGTTGATCACTACAACACTTCTTAACCAAGACTGGGAAATGGCTGTATCTCTAAACCAACAGTAATAAGAGGAACCAGCACAAACATTTGTTGTAGCACAGGCAGTGGCCCAACTCCACACCCAGAGGCAACTTACCTTCATAACAACACAGACTGGGGCTCAACAAGTCCTGGATTGATTTTCACTGCAAAAACCACTAATAGAGCTCCATTGCACAGAACAGCACCCTTTTGACTCTACAGGAACAAACCTTTCCCTTCCTCCAGAGACAGAAGTAAACCCTCCAAGCACAGAGGAGAGAAAAAGAAGAGCGAAAAAGAAACTCTCTAGCTTCTGTTCCTCTTATACAATCATTAGTAGCACCTGCAGACTCCCTTTAATCAGGAGCACTCATTAGTTCCACCTGAAGGCCATTTCTGTCCCACCAGAGCACCAAGCTAAGTTTCATGTATATAATGTGTTTTATCAAAGACAAGCACTTACATTTTGAGATTGAGTTTAGCTAATAAAATAACGGTTGAAGAATGGAAGAGCGGGTTTCTGATTAACAAAAGGAAAATATCGTTAACTGTGTAATGCAAGTTGTCCGGAAGATCCTTCCCCTACTTCTTTGCCTCAGTATCAGCCAAGTATGTGACTGCTGGGTAGTATTTCATGTTACTGAGCTGGGATATGTTACCTGCTGTAGCCAATAGCATTTCTTTCAATAACAGCCTCTTTTATCCCATGCAAAGTACACAAGCTCAGTGTCTCGGTCTCCTTTTAGCATTATTCATTAGACTTAAAAGAAAAATAGATATAACAACCAATATCTTCCTCCTTTTCATATTTGTTATGTTCTTTCCTTCTTTTCCTGAGTTACAGTACACAAGCACATATGTTTTTTCCTGCTGCCACTGTCATTAAACTTTACATCTAAGTCCCTGAATGCAGCAGATCTCTAAGAGTGTCCAGGACTCACTTTAGGTAGACTTAATCTAACCAATGAAGTATTATAGCGTTGCTAACCAGTGCATCACAGGACTAAATACCCCATAATACGCTCCAGAAAAACAAAAGCTCATCCACAACTGCCATGATTTCTTCTGAAAGAAACTATTTGGGAAATGTTGTAAAATTTAAACTTGAAACATATCTATCTATACTGTATCGTACATTCAGTATTCATTATGACGATGGCCACTGACTGCACAGTAACGTACCAAGTATGCTTTTAACAACAAACAGAGTAAAATACACAGATGAACTTCTGATCAAAGTCCTAACATAAATATTTTTGTGATTTTAACTGTGCAACCCTAATGCTGTGTTTAAAAGTATATAACAATTGCCTGTATCTTTTCCTCATTCTTAGGGCAAGCAACACTGTCCATTCCAGAGTCGAAGGCCCCACAGTAAGTTGAACAAACCCTTCAAATAGTCATATCTAGGGACTTTCCTTTTTAATAACTTCCTTAAGAGTTTCTATAGTCCAGTCAACACATATAGTGAATTGATATGGAAGATTTCAAAGAAAGTTACATTCTTCTTGCATTTTGCTTTCTCTCACTCTTTACCAACATTTTATAAGACCTTAAAGAAGGTCCCTAGAACCCTATTAAACAGAGTTCCATGGATTTAATCCATTCTATATTGCGCAGGACTTCTCTTGCAGAGGTGAAGCTTGAAAATTGAGGCACTTACACCTAGCTTTATAAAGAGCTCCCTGCAGGGTGACTCCTGCAGTCACCCAGGAGCCCTTGTAGAAGAGAACTCTAATTAAAGGCCTAACAACACAGTTAGATATCTAACCTGGGATATCTGCTTTGAAAAATATAATACCATTCCCCTAGAAGCTTGGTTTGGAAACCTGCTCTGAGATATCTGTGTTAAATTGGCTCTTAAAAAACACACTTAGCTTATTTTTAAGTGAGAAAGATGCCACTAAGAAGGATTTTTATTAATCATTCTCCTCCATGAGATACTGCCAACATCACTAACACTATTCATTTGCTCACAAATTCCATACTTCTTATAGAACTTCAGATTTTTATTCTTCAGTACAGCTAGAGAAAAGAGTGCCCAAGATCAGTGTAATTACAGAGAACTTGGCAGCTTTGGTATCCTTCTCTTTCCTGTCAAATCACAGTCATTAGCCTAAAGTTAGACAATCATGATTTGGCAGTATAATATCAACAAAACCCACTTATACACAGGTCTGGTAGAGCTACTACACCAGGGGACTTGTCAGGTTGCTGAGTTTGTGCACTCTAACAACCAGCTTAATTTCCATAAACGATAGTGTGCCAGTTTCTTCCTCGGTTTGCGCAATGATCTGCTTGTGCACGGGCCATCCCTGCCTGCCTTTGCTTTGTGTAAGGGAGATTTTGCAGCACAACTCTCCCGTGCTGCATGTTCAGACCTGATCTTCCAGGCTCATTAACAAGAACATCCTCTTCTGGTACTGGTTATCGATTTGTCTCTTCAAAGACTTATGACAGCTGAATGAACCAGTACACAAGTCTTGTAAAAGTTTCAAAAAAATACACTGTGCTTTAAATGGTACAAGAGAAAGATACATGTAAGCAAAGAAATAAAACACTTGCAAGCATCTTTTATTATATTTAATATATGCTGGTAATTAATGTGGGAAATCTAGAAGTAATCCTATCCAAAAGGCATTTTAGCTACCTAACTTCCAGTAAAGTCAACAGGATTTGGGTACGTGCGTGAATTTGAGAAGGCAAACTTATTATAAGGCATCTCAATATTTTTCAAATTGGCTTTAAGTCACTTACAAAAACAGGACTTAGGTACATCATTGTTACTGAATTCTATATGCAGTGAAAGCCTGTAAAAGAAGACAAATCTATGAAGGCGTTTTAGGCATCTGATTTCTACTGAGTCAATGAGAATCAGGAGCCTATCTGATTTAGTGGATGAGAACATAGGCATTTTTAAATACATGCTTTTTCAGAAGCCATTAATTAGAAGTTTGCCATTTTAGAAGCTTAGACAGAGCTCATTACACTAGAATAAATTACATCTGAGAGCCTTGATGCAATAAGAAATGCCTCAATTTATTTCATGGCAGTGCAAACCCACCTTTGGGCATTACAAAAAGAAGAAAGCAAGACTTCGTTGCATCTCATTAAATATCTTCCACTATGTGTTTTGTCTGGAGCTTTTATAGCTCAAGACACTATTATGTTGACAGCCTGAATGTGTAAAACAGACCTGTTAGACTAATACCCAAGAAAACTGCTTTAAAAACTTAAGAAATTACCTTCACCATTTTACAAAAGTTGAAAGTCACAGTATTACCTGCACTCTGGAAATTGTTTCAGTAATGCTTAAGATTACTGGAAATGAGAATTTGAAAGGTATAAAAATTATACAGCATTCTAAAGATTATATGAAGATGAAAATTGTCGCAATACAGGGTAGCATTTTCATCAGAAAGTCGTATTTAATGGACTCAAGTCTGAAATATTGAAATCATATGAGATTTCCTACTTCCAAAGTATTTCATGGCATCAGACGTAATCACTTCCCTTGACTTGACGAATCTTACAGAATTACTGTCAAGCTATATTTAGCTGACAGATCTGTTTATATGAAGCCGATTCGTAGTTTTGCTGCTAAGTAAAAAGACAAATCCATCTGCTGTCTTTCATCTCACCTTTTTATGAAAGCCTACAAGATGAAACCTGTAGCAAGTTGGTTATGGTGGGGTTTTTTTAAACCTTTCTTTGGCTGTTCTATTTTCAAATATCAAATCAGAGTTTTTCAGCACAGGCCACTGAAGCTTTTCTCTACTGAGGTCCTAAAGCATGACTAATTTCTAATTCTAAAACTACATATGAAAGATGGTCACATATTCAAATGCTCATCAGCCTCCTACTTAAAACAAAGGCTGTGATGCAAGAAGTGTCATGACCATGTTCTTACCACATTGAGTGAGTTACTTTAACTTCATTCCAAAGAGTGTATTACTTGAAGCCAAGGAAGAAAGGCAGGATACTCCACTTCCTTAACACTCAATATTTTGAAACTGTTTAATACCTGAGGGCCTGGTTTCCTCTGTTGACATACTTCTTAAATTCTAGACTGGCAAAGCCTTCAAGTTAAGGTTAGACACGCTGCACAGAAAGCAGTACCCATGTTCTTTTAGTACAGTGTGAAGCCATCTATGGGAAACTGAAAAGGGGTTCTAGTAGATGCCAAAAGCCATTCTTAACTGCAGCAGCTCAAGGCTTCTTAAAAAACAGTCTCAGATTAAGGACTAGAATAAAATTAAACCTGAAAGGTTTGTCTGATTATGGGACAAGACCTTTGCCTAGCACAGGAGTAGGCACACTGACGCTTCCCAGAAGCAAACAGAGTAGCCACATGTAAAGCTCACAAAACACCACCATTGTTCATGGATGCTCCATCTTCCCATACCAATCATCTAATGCCACCTGTGCAGTCAACCCTAACTAGAAATTCCACCTTTGCTGTTCATTAAGTAGATACTAGCACTGATACAGTGACAGATTTTTTCTGAAATTTGGGATTACATCACAGGAGAAAATTTACAGCAACCTCTGGCAGCAGACTGAGGTTTAGAGTTTACATTTGATTCAGAGAAGTACAGCTGACTTGGGCATGAAGCCATAAATTCATAACTATTCAAATAGTATCACTAAATACTAAATTTTTGAGTCAAAAAAAATGCACATCTTGCATCATAAAGTGAAAGATTGCACCAGTGAAGCATGAGTCATCACCTGTTGACATTTATTTTAACAGAACATTGAGAACAAGAACACTTAAAATGCTGGAAGCTGATACTGGAGAAACAGAGAAGTTGAAAATTTATGAAGACAAAATACAGTCAAACAGAATATAAACACGGTGACTTCAGTTTGAAGAAGTGAAACCATGTGCAACTATGATAGTACTCAATAATGCATTTTAGAAGGGACGTACCAACAGGGCTACTCCACAAGTTCGTGACTTTGTGACCCTGGACACGTGCTCTCTGGGGAGGGACAGGCAGCCCCTTCAGCCTCCAAAGGCAAAGGGAGTAAGTCTGCCCAAAAAGACCTCAAACAGGCAACATTCCAAGGTGATTTTGGATCCAACTGTTGACATAAATTCCCTTGAGTTCTGGAAGCAGTTGGTTAAGACATGGTACTGTTGCAATAAAAAGACTAGTCCTCTCTGGCAACAGCAATGCAGATCTCCGGTGACATATGAAACCTGGAAGTCCCAGTGGCCTTAGAAGGCACTTAGAAATTAAATGAGTTTACTTCAGTCTGGTTAAAATGTACACATAATACTATGCCATACACACGTTGGCTGGTTTTAGTTACGTCTGTTAACATTAACATGGAGGTGTAGAAAACGTGCCATGAAGAACCACAGCCTCTGTGACACTGCAGACCATCTTATAAAATGCACAAGTAACTAAAACAGAGAGAATGAATAAAACACGTCTTTGCCAAGCATCTCATCTCACAGAGATTTTTTTAAAATCACAGAGGACACTCAAAATTCACAATTTATTCTCCCACTCCTCTGAACTGACACAGGTTGATGCAGGAGTTCCTTCACTGAATATCCTATGTGTGTTTCTTTTTCTGTTTATCACTCAGAATATTCAGCAAGAGCACAGTGCCACCTAAAGAGACAGAAACCAGGTTGGTTCTCATGCATCTCCCTAGTATAAAATTCAAGAAGCAGCAACATTTAAACAGAGGGAGACTTTTGTGATGATGGTAAAATACTACAGAAACATCTTTTAGATAAAACCAGAGGATCACTCACAGACCATTCTCAAGATGTTCCTACATTCACAGCTTCCAGTTTCGGTCACAAGGTACCCCATCTGGGACTGGAACTGGAAATAAGAAATACGTGCTCCAATTACTTCAAAACGCAGCAACCAGACTGTTAACATGGGGAGATACTAAGCCACCACATCAGTGTTCTTGTTGATAAACTGGCTCTCGCACAAATCTAAGCCTTTAATTAAAATCTAGGTGTTGACCTCCATAATTCTCAAGGACTTGTACATCTGTATTTTCAGCCTTCTATCACAAACAGTTTCCTCTGAGATTCTTGTAATTTGTAAGAAAAGTGGGACTGTCATCGGATGAGTTAAGATCACTGGTCTAGAAACTAGGAAGTTTAGGAAGTAACTGTTTTCTTCAAGCACAAAAAGATGATTGAAACCTTTCACAAGGAAAAAAAATGGTAATCATTCCTCCTACTCTTCTTCTTTTGCCAGAACTTTCAGAGAGCACAAAAAAGTTCTATATAGCTTTTCAGGATGATAACACAGATACATTAGAACCAGATGGATGACTGACACACTCATGATAACAAAGGTCTCATGATAACAAAGGTACCCAGAAGACCACATTGGGTCTTCTCTTGATCTCTTTTAAAATGAGCAGAGTCTACACTGGATACATTACCTCCAAGATACTCCCATTATTCTCCATTCTGCATTTCCAATAATAGCTAAAATAATCAACTCTTGACAAGGAACATTGGAGATACAGATTATTATGATACTAAGACCCCTGCAAATGCAACCCTGTAAATTAAAGACTTACTGAACAAAAGCATTTTTCTTGATACTTCTGCATGATGGCTGCCATCTAGGTGAATACACCAAGGGTTAAAACCACATCATCTGTGAATCTAGAAATGTACCACAACACACATACTTGTCAATGGGCTGCAAAAGCATTTCTAACCTCCTGCTGGTCTCCAGGATAGTAAAAGTTATATTTGCTAGTCTAATCTCTTTCCTAAAACAAAATGGGGCATCTGATGCTCTCTTATACATCTGGGCTTTTTTTCACTTACTAGCTTAACGGAATAGTCTTTGGATTTGATGCCCCCATTTGATCCTTTCCTTGTCTGTATGCCACATTTCATACAGAACCTAAATTAAGAAATCCATTTACTTGTGTTCATTCCTTGTTTTGCCAAGTGACAAATTTATTGGCCATGTCAGTGACGTCACAGATTTTCTTTGCATTTCAGTCATCTGGAGTGGCATTTGGAAAGGGCATTTTGTGCCTAAAATCAATAGCTTCTCCAGCTGCTGTAATATTTCTTCTTACTTAGAAACATTACTCAGAATATAAAAGCAATTGATTGTAGGCAGAAAATACACTTGCCAATTACCAATGGGAAGGGGAAGAATACGAAGTGCCCTCCAGCTTAAGTAGCTCCAGCTGGTGACACACCAGTACTGATCAGCCCTTGTGTTTCAGAGGCACCAGAGCCTTCTCAAGCAAATGCCTGATTTTCCTAATAAGATGAAACCCAACGTGTGGTTTATTCCAATGAAAACATGAATCCCAATTTCAAATACTCGGTTTCTCAGAAATCTACTTTATGGTAACTGAATCAGAATATCCTGTCATTGAATTAAGGTGGTGAAAAGGCAAGTTAACTTTGCTCATTTTTAAGGCAAACTTTCCCATAACCTTAATAGAATCCAAACAGAGAAGTGGAACAGATTTAAAATTTGGGATATTTGTTCTTTCTTCCTTGGAATGAAATAAATAGTGAATTGTGTGATTATGACAGGTTGTGATTACCAAAGAACGGCGATACTAGCTACCTAACAGCAGAATATCAGCATAGCTTTGGTTTGGCACACTGCCAGAAGAACTTCCAGTTCTACAGTCCAGCCCGATAGCTACAGCCTTGACACTGGAACAGACACATAAGTACCTGCCTTGTTTCATATTTTGTCACACATAGCTGCACTCGGCAAATTGCTCCAAACAACACAGTTCTTCCCTGTTTGTCCTCTCACCTCCAAACCTATGGCAGCCACTTCAGCACTCATTTATTTTCTCTGTTGTAGCTGGCTGCGAGGAAGTCTTACAGATTTATGTAGTACCTCTGGCCATATACTGCTCATGTTCCCCAGCCACGCACAGGGGATGCATCAGCTGAGAGCAGTAAAGCTGGAGGAAGAAGAAAGCTCCGAAAAGGAGTTATGTAGTTTCAACAGGCTTGATGTAAGCAACAGCCAAACGGCCAAATCCCTGAATATTTGGGGTTAAGCCACAGTTTTCTCAATGAAATTATGATACCTTAAATACATATCAAAGAATTTTTGTAAGAACTGTTTAAAGGCTTGTATTTTCACACATACCTCAGTGAGGTAGAAGTACAAGTTCCAGTAACACTGGGTTGGAGCACCTAACTCAGACCTTTGCAAAAAAGAGAGCTGAGCACTTGTTAGCACAAAATCAGTTTTGCTTCTTGTTTTCCATGCAGTTTTCAGAGACTAAGGCAAGTGTATTCTTCTGGGCAGGTGAGGCCATTGGACCCTGCTGTAGAGGAAATTCTGGATTCACCATTCAGAAACATTACTTTTAACATACTTCTTCAAAACATGAAATTCAGATACCAGTGCAAAACCTAATTAAAGTGTGAATCTTTTGTTTCTTATATATGGCAAATAAACCTTTTTGTTAGAAGGAAGCTCCTGCTTTCATAGGTATCCCAAATGTTAAATAAATACAATAATTTCAGACCTAATTTGAGACCTAAAACCCAATTCCAATTCTTTTCTGTATGGGTTGTTTCCTTTTGAATTTTTATATATTGCTACTTTATGTACATCCCAGACATTTACTCAAACTGGGTTTCAAGTAGTGCTTTAGTGTGTTTTCAGTATCACCAAAATGATTTTGTAAAAGTATTTTATTCAGAACCTACTGTACAGCGGAGATAAAAGATGGCATGCTTTTTAAAGCAAAACAAAAAAAAATCCTAAAACCAGAAAATGCCTTGGCCAGCTTCTCTTCACAGCTAATACCCTCTTCCTTGCCCTGACATTATACAGAGTCATTAAAGAAGGTAGAGCTTTCAGTTAGAACACTTAGTAGGTCATTTACATTTTAAAAGGCTGTTTTGGAACATGCCGGATTCCAAGCAAGCATTACATAAAATTGAATTTTTTACACTGGGCAATACTGCACTCCATTTGACATGCTGTTTCAACAAAGAAAACGCTGACAAATATGTCAACAAAAAATATGTTATCAAAGAGCCTACAGCTTCATAGTTCCAAAATATTTTCTTCTGTCTATCAGGGAAAGTTTTTCACTCTCCACATGGGTTGCTAAGGTGAAAAAGAAAGAAGTAAAAAACAAAACAATGCCTCCCTGCCACCCCTAAAAAAAAAATCTCCACAGGGCTGTGCCTGAACCACAAAGTTATAGTTTCAAAACTACATATATAAATGTAGGTATTACTGTGACAGAGAGAAAAACTAATAAACCTCTAAATTAAAAATTTCCACAACATGTTTTTGATTCAGGAGGATTTTTAGTATGATTAAGCTTGAAAGATTTTGATTTCCCTTCGCTGGGAAATCTAATGGTGTTTCAGTCCAGCTGTTAACAACTAAGTTAGATGATGTAATGCTGCTCACATTCAACTGAACAATGAAGATAATGATGAGTTGTATTCAAAATTTACCATCCATTCAGGGATAAACCTGCTTGTCTATTTTTTTAAGTAGGAAAAAAAATCATATCCATTCTCCATGTTAACTGGTTTCTTGTAACTTCTAAATATTAAAATATATCCTACTACATACTAGACTTCTAATGCTGCTAATGTGCATAAAAAGAAGAAAGAGCTGTGAAGAACATGCAAATGCCCTCATTTGGGCAGATGGAAACTGAAACTGGTCAGGTCAATCAGTCACTTTATGCTTCACCAACTTTTAGGTGCTTCTACTTTGCTCATATGGCAACCTACCAAAAGTTGGTTTGCCCAAAATTCATTTTGCATCAGTTTGGTCTTTTGCCCAGCAAAATCTTGTCAAACCGAAGGATTAAGTGGAGTGCCACCTTAGGCATCCCTTGTATCTCCATCTCATTTTTTCAGTCATCCCACTTCTCTGTTCTGCAATACATAACCTCTGTCCAACTAGGTAAGTGGTACAATCAGCAGCTTTGCACTTGATCCAGTTTGTATCAATCATCCTATCACAGTTAAAGAGTCACCATTGTGTCCGCTTAGCCCAATATAAAATATCTGTTGTTGTTTCTATTCTGATACACTTTTGTTCTTCTGACTCCTAACCAGACCCAGATGTGTAAGCAGAAAAATCAAATGTTCCGCAGTTTTGTTCTAAGTAACATGGAAACAGGAATTATCTGTAACACTTAAGGAATTCTCTCTGCCAAAGTTTCGCCTTTATTTTCAAGAATCAAATGCTTTGGTAATTAGGGGTGTTCAGCTAAACCCAGTTGATTTTGCACAAGCTCATCATATTCAAAAGGTGAGGTTCATCTTCAGGAAAAGCACTTGTGCCACTAGTTAGGATTTCTTCTGACACATCACTTACTCAAAAGAAATTTCCATGCTGTCATTGCCCTAAAGATTCTTTCCGTAGTTTCAGTAACAGTGGCATCTGCACAGGGGAGCTCCAGCAACATGAAACTCATTAAAACATACTTGAGATTGACAATGAGTTGAAAACATCTGTCAGACTTGGCCAAGATTTCAATCAAGTGTGATGCTGCCGTGTTACTTTGCTACATTGACTTAATAAATTACTTGGCTTCTGTCAATGCAAGGAAAGTTGGGTTCTAATTAGTAGCCTGATATTTTTTTTTTTTTTTTTTTTTTGGTATCTGAAATGTACTTTCACTTAAAGGTTCACAGTCTACGTGACATGAATTAAAATTAATTTGCTGAATCTAGAAGCTGAGGTAAAGTAATACAGACTCACTTTTTAACGTGCTGTATTATGCATCAGCTAATGTATAACATGACATACATATAGAACCTCCAACAGAAAGTAAATGGTATGTTTTTCCCAAACTGCCTAGGAAGAGTAAACAAGTGACTACTTGATACTTTCAGCTTCTTTTATTATTATTATTATTATTATTATTATTATTATTATTAACCTCAACAAGTCCCAAACAACTCTTGAGCAAAAAGCTTCTAAGAACCTAGTGTCATTTTTGAAAAATAACATCCAGGAAAACCCTTTGAGTTGCAAGTTATTTTTCAAAGAAGCTAAAAAAGTGTATACCTAACTGAAGATATGCCAAAGTCAAAAATCAAAGGTCTGTATTACTATTTCAAACTGAATGGGAAAGAAGTAGCACACAATTAATTCTTACCTCTAGAAAGTGTTTTTGTCCAGATGTAAGTGAAGAGAATCTAGTCTGGGAATGAGATGTTTTATCCTTTCTCTTTACTTCACAACTGTTTTGTTTCATTTTGTTGTCAGTATTCATTTAATCTGAAGGTGTTATAGAGATTTCTTGAGCTTTCTCTTCTTAGGAATGGTTCCATAAACAGGATGCTTTAGAAAAACAAAGAGTTTTACACAAAGTAAGGTCTTCACCAAAATTAACACCTTAGCATCTAGAAAGCTGTTACAATAGGATTTAGATGATCTTAAACTGACACATGTGATGAGTATGCTATACAGTAAATCTCTAAGTGTAGGGACACCATGTCAATGAAATGTTAATATAAAGCTGCACACTTTTTATTTTATCATTCTGGTCCATGTGAAGTTTTCTGGTAGCTACTTTACTAAAGGGGTTATTTTATGTAAGTTGATTTCCAGTAAACAGATTTACTTCATCTGGCCAGATTTCAGGGTTTTTTGTTCAAAAGCAAAATAACAGAGCAAGTGTAAAAAGTAGTCAGACTTACTAACTGTTCTGGGAGGCTTCTGCTTCCACTAAACCTACTGTAAAGATTTGCCACCAGAATACACAAAGGCCAATGAGAAGTGCTCTTAAATATCCTACCCAAGCTGCATGCAGATACACGGGAACTTTTATTTAAAATTGCACATGTGGTTAGAAAGAAAAGTGAACACGCAGTTACTGACACGTACAGGTTGTGTGTGCACTAAAACTGCAGCTCCAAAGAGTGCTTTCTTCATTTGCTCGTTGTTGTTGGTTTTTTTCTGAAACTACTCTAGTTCTGTGAAATTATGGATATTACCTGAAGAAGTCACAACGGTTTTATTACCTCTTATTTTAGGTATAAGTTATGCCCAATTTGAATAAAGACCATTTAGATAAATATAACAAAAATCTTCAGTTTTGCATTAAGTTACATTTCATATATTCACTGAAAAATCTCTTTTCCTTTGTCTTCTGTGCAGGAGGTTTGTTTTACAGCAGGCCACCTGTCACATGCATGGTTCCTCTGTGAGAGACTGACAGACAGTCTGTTTGCAGCTGTATTCTTATTTTTGCAAAGAAAATTCTTTATGCAGTCAGCAAGTGCCTTTTCTAATATTTTTTTCACTTCAGAGGAGCATCTCTACTTACTTCATGTTATAATATCTGAGTGTAATATAATATATTGTTTTTTGCATGTATGTTGAATCACTGAATCACAGAATGTCAGGGGTTGGAAGGGATCTCGAAAGATCATCTAGTCCAATCTCCCTGCCAGAGTAGGAACACCTAGATGAGGCTACACAAGAACACGTCCAGGTGAGTTTTGAATGTTTTAAGTAATCTTTTCAAATACACAATATTACTGCAGTGACGACTCTTTTCTCTTTGGTTTAATGGCCAAAATAGATGTGTTTGCAACACACTCCCCTGACAAAGCAAGGTATTCTGCTCTAGAAATTTACCCTTCTTTTTCTTTGTGATCTACAGCCAGATGAAAACCATTCAGTTTCTCAGGCAGAGGGGAGAGGGGTGTCAAGGGCCAAGTTCTGACTACAGTAATAAGGTACATTTAACCTACGGGCTACTCAGACATCACAGAATCTCATTCTGGGCAAACGAAGAAATCAGACGATTACACACAGAGTAAGGTGAAATCCAGTTCGGGTAAAGATGACAAAAATCTAATCTTCATAAAACTGTAACAAGGTTCTTTGAGGCTTTTTAGTCCCCAGGATTTAATAATAATACCCATTGACAGTTTAGTCATTGAAGTCCTTGGTGGTATACCAGGCACTTTAACAGTCATCCAGAGAATATGTCTGTTTCTGCCAATTCATAAATGCAAATGTATTTTAGACAAGGCGTTAATAACCCACTCATTCATCCTCAGGTGCAATCAGATGAAAATTCATGTGTTGAGCAACTGGCAATATGTTATTATTTGTTATGGATCTCCTATATCTACATTCATTTTCATCCCTTTTCAGCAGCGGGACAGACAATATGATTAAACAGGCAATGTAAATCTCAAAATTATGGTCAGGAAACACATTTTCATTCTCTAGAAGCCCCTATAAACCCATATTGACTCATGGTCTATAACAACATGTTATTGATGTTCATGTCTCAAAAACTGCCACTTGAAAATATGGGTTAGGTTGTAATTTTGAGCTGATCTCCTGTCTTTCTCATATAAATGGAAGAGAACTGAAGGGGTGAAATAAAACAGAAAGTCATTCTTGCATCTTCCACCTCCAGGCTAGGAGAGACCATCAATGGCATGCTTCTCTTGTGATGAACACTCACTAAACCCTGTGTTTGAACTAGTTTCTATAATCGTTTATCTGTATAAGGTAGTTTTGCAATGAAATAATATGCTTTACTCTGTTTTCTTCAGAACATTGTATCAATGCTTGGAAATGCATTTGCTCTATACATTCAGTATACTGCAGAATGCAACTCTGCTGTACATCTGTAGCCTCACAAATTAAATACATTATACATTACTAGTTACCATATTCCAGTTGTGCTTTTACCATCATTTTAATACAGTTAACATCAATATGTAATTGTGCATTATTTGTATTAAATGTCTAAAGTAAGAAAATTAGTGTAACATTCATTTAGCAGCAACTAACATGTACCAAAGCATATAGTAACAATAAAAATAAATGCATCTTCACAAGCAGCTAAAGACAAATGCAAGCAAATTTTGCCTATATTCCAAGCCAACTCAGTCTTGGTTTAGCTATATGAAGTAGACAATGTCCTTGAGCTAACAGTACCCTTTTTTTCAGAATTCACACTGTTTTCCTTATCTTCTTCTATCATGCCGTGACTTTCATTGACAAACTGTTCAGGTCTCAGAAACTACACTATCCTATATCATCTAGCAATGACTCCCCTGATCAAAGACAAACAAAAAAGTGATCCTAACAGGTATAGAAGAAATCCAATTCTGTGCTATTAAAAACAAACAAACAAACAAACAAACAAGTACCATGTACATTTTTTAAGAATAAAAAGACACAGGAACCTGGCAAAAAATGCAAATAAAGTCTGTCATTTAACAACACATATTGTACTTTAAATAAATATAAGTAATAAACATTACTGTATCACCTCAAAAAATGTGAGAAGATTCCCAGATTATGTCTATACAGGATAAAGCTCACCCTAAAAGCATACACACCTCTTAGTCTAATACATATCAGGTTTTAAATAATAAAATCTGTAGAACACTTTGTGTCTGCTCTAGAGTAAATTTTACTCATTAAAAGGGAAACTTCATGAACAGTATCACTTCAAAATCATCCTTTGTATGAGTTTTCATCTCAAAAATAAAATGTGTCTCTTTTGGAAATCCAAGTTTTTCTGCATGGCCTGTTTGTGCTTCAACACCGCTTACCACTGCTGTGTAACTAGCACCTTTATTCTCACGTAGAAGTAAGTAAATTTAACATCCTACGGCATTCTTAAGAATAAAAGAAACATCACAGTATGAGCCAGTGAATCATTTTCAAGGCAAACACAAACCCATTTTCATGTCTTTGTATTCTGTCGAAGTTTGTCAATGTCAAGTCAATCCTCCCTAAAGACAACACATCTTCAATTACAGACATAAAAAACAAGTTTGTATGCAATTCAAATCTGCAAACTGGCAATCTTCTCATGAAAACCACAAACAATTATTCCTATTCTCATGCAGCAGTACTCCTGATTAACCATAATTTTTTGGTTACACAAATTGATCCTTAATTTCTAAGACAGGGATAGAGACCCAGCATCTTTGACAGGGGTTAGTGATTTACCATTTAGTCACCATACACAGTCAAGCTTCCATTGCTTATAGTTAAAACTACATGGCCAAATTATATTCTTACCTACCAAATTCTTAATGTACCTCATGGATTCCCACTCTATCCTCCCTCACCAAGAAAACAATATTTGTCTTTTCTCATCTTCCTCACTAAAACATTATAGAACTGGTTTACAAGCATTGTAAGCTTGCAAGCTTTGTTACACTGACCAGAAGTCAAATGTGACACCATGCAATTATTACTAGAGACATGTATTTAAAGCTATTAAAATACCAGAAGAGGCACTGACTTTTTATTTAAATACATACGGTTGTGTTCATGTGAGGCCAGATCTTCAGCTGGTTAAAACCTTCAGGGGAACTGTGCAGATTTAGATCCTGAATCAGCACAGCACTTGAGTTCCATTGGAGTCAGTCAGTCTCTATGGAAAGTGCAACAGCAGCATAAGGACATTGCTAAAACCAAGGAAGTGCTGAGTCACAATTTTACTGTCATAAAGAACACGAACTTTGTCTTTTAGGTTACTGAAACAGTGCTCAGGGACACACACAAAATTGAAAATGCATGGGGAAATGTCACAATTCAAAAGAATCTAACACCTCTCAAAGCGCTTTTAAAAAGAAATGTTCTGTTTAGCAAAAGTGGTAGAATACTGATCTGTTCTGATGAGTACTCATTCAAAATTAGGACTCTATTCAGTAAAACATCTCTTGACTTTTTTTTTTTTTTTTTTGTGGTGAAAAGTCAGAATTTCTGTTCCATTTTGAAAAATTATACTTCCAAAATGGTCTAAAAAGGTCCTATTCTGAAATCTACTGCATCTTTGTTTTAGACTCTGAGAATGCTGAATTTCTCTTTCTCACTGTTATCTCCATTGAATTTTGATTTATTTTACTCTCCCACTTTTTTTTAAGGTTTTTTTTAAATTAATGTAATTTCTCTCTCCTCCCCTTTCATGAAGGATTTTGTAATTTTTCTGAGTCTCCAGAAGTCCTGGAAGAGTCTGAAGTTTTCTAGAAGATAGGGAAGGTGTTCCACAGTTTGCAAGATGTGCTGAGATTGCCTGGCAGCAAAGAAAGCACCTCAGGGACCATTTTCTGGGACAGTTCTACTGCATTGGGCACACCAGCTGCCCACTAACCATCTAGTGTGCCCTGGCTTACGGGGTATTAAACACATACTCATAGATGCTAAGTTAATTTCTAACAAAAAACATCCAAGTAACATACAATTTCAATTTGAATGTGTACTTTTAGAATTTTTTTAATTGCAAATGGCAAATTGCTGTAAAATATTTTTATTTAGATGAAAGTGCAATTTGCAGAAGAAAACTGCCATGGTGAGCATTTTGTGGCAAGTCTGCTTCAGAGGAAAAAATAATAATAATAATAATAAATCTTTATCATTTGAAAACAATCTTTCTTTTAGAAAGAAATGTCAGCTTGCTTCAGAACAAGCAGATTCCTTCATGGGGGATAGTTTAGAAAAGCCCAATTTCAGAACATGACATACCCCCTTTATCGTTCAGAGCTGCTCGGTGAGGGTAGTGAAGCAGAGAAGAGAGGGAGAGGGTGGGAGGACAAGCATCGTTTTAACATGCGTCTTCGTTTCTCACTACTCTGATCTATTTTAGTTGGCAACAAATTAATTTTCCTCAAGTTGAGCCTGTTTTGCCTGCAACAGTAACTGCTATGTGGTCTCCTTGTCTTTACATCAACCAAGGAGCTTTCTCATCCATTTGT
The DNA here is from genome assembly GCF_963082525.1 of Nesoenas mayeri. Taxonomy (NCBI): domain Eukaryota; kingdom Metazoa; phylum Chordata; class Aves; order Columbiformes; family Columbidae; genus Nesoenas; species Nesoenas mayeri. The sequence continues at coordinate 14,967,957 of NC_137540.1, read as the reverse complement.
TTTCTCACCCCATCCTGCTGGAGACGAGTGAGGTCGGGGTTGGGTGAGTGTTTGGCCTTTAGCCAACGTTAACCCACCACACTGCATTAGACCAGATTTTTCACAGAGGACTAGGAACTCATTGAAAGTTTTAGAAAAATCTGATTCTGCAAATCTTTGTGTCCAGGAAAAGGCACAGGTCTGTGCAGAGCCCTGCACTACCTGCCTGCAAGCACATCATCTATGCACAGAAGATGTAGTTGGAGCCAGTGAGACTCCACCAGAGCACAAAGCTCCACCTACCTCAAGACATCTGCAGGATCAGGACCATGAATTGCTCAGATGAACCAAAAGGCAATATAACCATCAAAGGTATATGAACCAAAACAGGAAAATCTCTTCACAATTAACCCACAACCACTTAGCTATATGGTCATCAAAATACTAAAGAAAAAAAATTGTTGCCAATATAGTCAGGGCTCTCTTAATTTCATGCACTGTGACTTCAACAATTTCTTCATTTCTCATTTTATTTCTCTAAAAGTGGCTTCATTTAAAAGCAGGGAAACCACATTTCATGCTTTTCAGTTTCATTAAAGATATACAAAAGCCCTTACCAAAAGAAGACTACTCTAATTAAACCATTGTAGCAGAAGAAAATATTGAAATGATGAATCTGAAAAGATTCTGACACGCTCTATATTCTTTTGCACATCATTCCTTATGGTACTGGGGAAAAAGCTCCTCCCTTTAAAAATAAATAAAAGGTTTAGAAGCTTTAGAATGATGAAACATGCAGCACTCAACCCGGAGTAACACAAATGGACAATCTTCCAGAAAGAAGGTCATTGATCACTCCTTCAGCAGTGTGAGAACTTAATATTGCACCCTCAGAAAATCAACCTGTATGTGCTTGACAGGGAAGGTACAGTTAAATCCACTGCTTAAAAGTCATTTCATAGGAAACGTGATAAAAATACCATATGAATTACATGAAAGACATTCAGCAACATTCAACATGCGCTGCTTAATCGGCACTTGAATTAAAGCATTGCTGAAAATAAAATAAAAAAGTAAAACCTAAGTATTACTCCTGCCTCAGGAGTAATAAGGCTTTCCAGGAGCAAAAAGAATGACAATGACTGTTCCAAGTCTGATACTGGGAACAGAATGAGGCAGGGCTATATTTCACTTTCAAAGCACACAAAACTAGGGCTATGTTAAAACTTGCCTCATAGTGAACCCAATTTTGTAATTGATTAATTAATTAATTGCTCCAAATTCCAATAGTATTTTAGGGATCTTTTGGGTACAGGACAAATATATTAAATCAAGAGTTGGTTTCCACATGGGGAAGCAACCATTTCTGAGGCTGGCTTGAACCAAAGAAGCAGTTTTTATTTACTCATCTCCTTTCTTTCTTGTAGATTTGTCCAAGGAAAAGAGACTACCAGGGGCTTTCTCTCATGGAGCCTCTTCCACAAACACACCACCCACCTTCAGTTCATGATGTTCTTTACCTCCTCCCTCCAAGCTGTGCTGCCTCAGGCTCCTGTAGCTACAGGTTCCTGAAGAACCAGCCACCAGGGTCTTCCTATGTGAAAAGTAAGTAAAGACTGGGAATGCATCTGAATATTCCTGGTCCTGACAAATCCTGTGCAGCCCATAACATATCATGCTTCCATCTGGTTTCTGATACACTAAGACTTCCTTCTAGCTCCAAGATGACAGAGAAGTGACATTGAGAAGGGTGTTTAGACTTCCTTATCCTCATGCCGTGTTTTTTTTATTCCAGAAAGAAACATCTTCACAGACCTTCTGAATCAGCTTCCTAGCTACACAAAGTAAATAGATAACAATTCTGTACTTTTTTTTTTAATTCCTATTGACGTTGTCACATTAACCCAATGTCTAACAAAAGATCCAGCAAATCATTTCCAATAATCCAAACCCTGTTTATAGTAGGCAAGAGGCACAAGAGTGCAGATTCTAAGGAAGTCAAGAAACCAAAATATTGTATCTTTCATAGCCTGAATGAAAATGAAAGATGCATCTTCCAGCCAAACAGCAGATGAATTAATGCACCTTGTCAACCTCACAAAAAACTCTCCATTGAATTAAGAGATACAAAATATTAATTCTGCTATTTTAGGGTCACTTTTGTTACTCTCCTTACAATCCACTGGAAATAGTGAAATAATAGAAATAACCAGTAAATACATGTTCATAGCTCTGGCCCTGCTATCCATAGCAATCAAAGCAGTGAAGAGCACAGATGCATTACCGACTGATTCTTGGGAGACTTTCATCTTTTCTCATAAATCACTACTCTCCAGCTACCTGATCATTTGGATTTCAGAATAAAATGTATGTTTTCTGAAAGGTTCTGTCTGATCTGAGTGGCTCACAAGTAGGACCATGAGGAGTCTTGAATCACAATGGCCACATGCCATTCTGTTTTATATGCATCTATTCAGGAAGATCAGATTGTCTGAAATGAGCCATGATATCAACTCATGAGAAAAGGTTTCATTTTTGTTAAAGAAACTTACTATTGCAGAGAACTGTAACTAATCTATTTTTTTCTAGCTTGTAAGGTTTAGATGAAGATGTATTGAAAATATACTTCAAAAGTATTTGCTAAATCCATACACTAAAATCAAATAGTTTAAAAACTGGTGGTATATCTATTTCTTATTCACTTACTCCAGGTAAAACAATGGCGTGCATCCTATATAAACTGGTGGGAGAGTGAGTTCCCTAAAACACAACACGCTGGGAAAATGCCGTCTAACATACCTTGCCAATTTTGCCTGAAGCTGTTTCCATCAACAACAAAGAAAAGCAAGTATCATTGATTTTAACAGATGCTGGCTCAGATGCAAAGACAGTATACACAAACAAAGCTTTAGGGACTGGTTTTGATCACCCAGGGGTTTTTTTATTGTTGCTCATCTCTGCGTTTCCTGATTTTGCTGAAATAAAGAACAGCTGTTCTCACAAGCTTACCAATTCAAAGCTGCGAAGACAGAAGTTGCATCCAAATTTTCTTTTTCTTTAATAGCATAGTATAGATCTCATCTCATTCAACGGAGAACAAAATAAGTCCAAAAAAGGGAGGGAGGAGGGGCAGTCTTACAATTAGGTTGCTTGTGGGAGAATGTATCTCCCTGCATGTGTATCTACAGACAAGCTCTGATGGAATTTCTTGCTCCCCAACATGTGACCAACAGAACACATGCTCTCATGAAATGGTTCAAAACCCTGCAGAGTGTTCCACAAAATTGCTTTAGGGTCATTACAGTGACAAATCTGAGACAACATCAGCAGAGCTGGTATTCTTCCCGGACAAAAAGATACATGTGCACCCTTCCCCACATGTGACCCTTGCACTGAGTTATGATACACAAGCAGATCAGTTGTAGGCACACTACAACTGACGTGAACGTGTATCCTGGGCATGTTTTGTTTTCCGGACATTGTTGCTGCAGACACACTGAAACAGCCCTCCATGCTACAGTTCCCCAGAAAGATACATTATCTACCTGTCAGCTTAGCAAGAGGACTGATCAGTCGGGAGAAAACATTGCACCCACGCAGCTGCCACATTTTCAAGCAAAATTGCTCATTTTGGACTGGACTGTGCAATGCAAATGTATCTGCAGCCTAACAAAAGTTTACATATATCCTTAAAGTGAGACATAGTCTGTAGCTGAGGAACAGGAGCTCCACGTTTGATCATCATTCCTTTTGTAAACTCAAGGAACCAAATTAAGCACTGTGCCTCAGTGGGTGTTGTTCAAGAGCTGGGCTGCTATGCTTTTCAAACCCAAAGGACAAAGACTTCTGGCTGCACGTAGGTGAGGTCACACAATTAGTGCACTACCCGTGCACATCAATGGCTAGAAAGCGGCCTGTCTCTGACACAGCAGCAAACAAGTGATCACAACTTCTAGGTCCAGCACTTTGTTTCTTCCTCTCCCTGCTGTCACAGACAGTGACATGAGGCAGGAATGACAGCTATCGGGTAAAGTGGCTACTTACCTGCAAGTCAAGTGCCACACACAACTAGTTAGCAGTATAGTTTCCCCTACACATTAATGGCCCATTCAGAATCCCAAATAGTAATTTACCTCACAAGAGTTTGCTCATTATGTGCTTTGCCTGGAACTTGTGCTCTTGTAAAACCCTCTTTGAGTGGGTAGGCATGAAATCATCTCCTGCTGCCTGTAGCACTGGCCTTTTTTTCTTTTCATGTGACTGCAAACAGAAACTCCTTATTCAAAACGGAAAAGGTTATTAAATTCAGCAGAGTTATTTTAAAAAAAGACAGGAATGAACTGTGACTGCAATCTTGAGTGTGAGTCTTGCCTAGAAAGCTGTTTGACACACAAAAAGCAAGTGGAAAGCATAGATTCAACTCCAGTCTGGCCATTTTCAAGTATAGACACCATTAAGCTGACAAGACAGTTATCTGCTACCTCATTTTGTTATGAACAGTCCTTTAATTTGGGGTTACTATGATTTTTATCAAAGTTTCCTTTAAGCCGTGTGACATTAGTCTCCTTTTTCCAAACACATCTCAAAAGGATTTAGACATTGCTTGTACTTCTCACTGGTGAGTTGCCTCACTGATGTCAGTGACTCACATGAGCAGCACAAAGGCCAATACGTCTAAGCAGCACTTGAGCCCTGACTGATAAAATCTTTACATCCACAGCAGTCCACTTATAAAGCAGCATCGTGCTCATGACATGAAAAGTCAACAGCTGGTAAGCCAAGGAATCACCACCACATACCTTCAAAGGCACAGCTTTAACTTACCTGCTTGTTTTTAATAGAATGATGAATGACAGTAAAAATGCCACTGGCTCTTCATCTCTTTCATGCCTGTGTTTGTTTAATGGCTGGACTGCCCAGCTACAGTATTTCTTTTACACATAAAGCTTATTAAGTGCACTCCAAACTTGAAGTTTTAATGTTATTCTCTATGCTAACATTTGCCTGGTGCATAAATTGCCACAACAATCTCCCAGCTACTGTGATGACTGTACAATGCTTTGAAATAACACTATCTTGGGCTGGTCAGAATGATTATTAGCACCAGTCACACTTGATTGAAAATCACACAGATAAGCTATATTAAACCATCTTATTGGTAACCATCAAGAAATGAAATGAGCTAATTACTTTTTCCTTTCTTTTCCCAGTGATCTGCAGTCCCTTGTTGAATGCTGTGTAAACCAGAAAGGTTTTTGTGGCCATCCTTTAGTAATTGACCTTTAGCTCTCCCCATTTCATTTGCCCTAAGTGTTAATTGACTTTGAAAAAGCAGTATATTATCCTTTTAGGGAAAGAAAAAAAAAATAAAAAAAAAAAAAAAGAAGTCTGATTTGTGCCCGCCAACATCTTACAGCATCAAAGCCCTGTTAAATCATAGTGCAGTACTGCTGGAAAAGACTCTCCAGAAGAAATGTAAAGAGAGTGGGGGAAGGAAGCAGATCCATCATTGAAAGCGCTCCATTGCCATCTAGAGGCAATCTGCACCAGCCAATTTTCTGAAAGGGAGGATCAGGTCAAAATACTTCCATTCTGATGCTATTTGGGGGAAAGGCAGAGGCTCCATTCAGGTTCACTGCATCTGTACATTTTTTTTAAACCAACTTTGTAGTAATATGCAGTAAAAATAACAAATCCTGGAATATAATTTGCCATAAATCCTGAGGAAACCATGGGAAATAGCTTTAAAAGCTTACTTATACGCTCTCCTACAATAAGGTATGATATCTGTACAGTTCTGATTCAACACAGCTCCTTTGAAGAGGAAGGTGCTGTATCTTTGCAGAAGGGTGCTTCAGTCACAAACAATTTACATTTTGACAGATATGCTATGCTCCCAGCAGCTGCCTTTATGATACTGCTTGTCAGTTAGAAAGAAAGAATGTGCTATTTCAGGCTATGATTTTTTTTTTTTTCCTCTTCCAAATATATAAAATTGTCATTTCTGAGTGTTTTATGTGCAGCAGCTTCACAGAGACCAAGTCAGACAGAGAGCAGGAGGCATCCATGAAATGCACTACTAGTAGCAGTCTACTTTAATCTGACCAATTTAATTTACTCTGCCTCTGTCCAAATCGCAAATGAACTCCATTTAGTGTACGTGATGGGTCAGCTGCTATGAGAACTGGAGAGGTGTTCCTCAGCACCAGCACCTAATCTGGTTACCTTCTCAAGAAAGCCAACACATGGGTACATGGATAACTGCATTTAGAACAAAAAAGAATTAATTTGTAGGTTAGAGTACAGTCAGCAAGTAAGGAAACCGCATAGCTAATGCACCTCAAAAGGGAGAGTTCTCGCTGCTCTCTCACAAAAACACTCACTTTGAACTGTGGCCCTCTTGGTCTTCAGCACTGTTATTTACTTGCTAATTAAAGAACAATGTGGGACTTGTAACAGCTAATAGGGACTCACAGGTTCCTCTGTTTACTGACTCCCTGAAAATTTCAAAATAAAAACCTGTTGGAGTACTAGAGACTGCTAGTATGAACCTGGCAGCAACTGTTAAAATAGAGCCTGCATGATTTTCACCTTACAGTGCAATTTGTGTTCACTTCCTTTGTGAAATCCTGTTGGGCTTAAAGATCTTGAGGTGAACATGATTAGTAAATTAGTTCGTGGCTATCTCCTTAGCTAGCCAGCGAGGTGTTCTGTAGCAGTGCAAGCTATTTGCCCACTATGACAACAATAGTGAATTAATACTGCACAGAAAAAGATTACAGCAGTTATATTCTAGCTAAGAATATGTAAAATATGCTGCATTATACAATTAGGAAGGGCAGTATCTGAATTATTTATATGCTTCATTTCTAAGAATGGCACCTCAAAACAGCATTATCAAGGAAATTATACCCAGAAAAAACCATTCTTCATTTTCACTGAAATACACTGAAAACAGAAACATTCGATCCACACTGTCCTGCACTCCTTGACATTTATCCTGACTGGATGCTAAATGAGACCATTCTGAACACTCATTTTCTATGGGCATGGGTGGCTACTCAAGGTGAAAGCAATGGAGAATCAAGCCTACAGAACCTATTATGCAAACTATAAGGTTCACTAAGGCAAGAACTGGTCTCACTGAGGTGACTGGCATCTTCTCAGTTCTATTAATGGTAACAGTGACAATTCCTGGATGGAAGAACACAGTAATTTTGAGTGATGGGTTCATGAGGACAGAGAACCCGGCACTTTGATAGAATATTAGGAAACACAGAATACAGAAGAATGAAGTGGATGACTGACTAGATAGATCTTCCAGTCCAAACGTGTTGCAAAATGCAGGAGGCATTGCTTCCATTCATTACAGCCAACAGACTTGTCAGGAGGAAATACCCCAATGCACCTTTAAAACCCAATTTGTCCTTTTTTGCTGACAAACACAATTAAGCTGTGCAATTCAGGGAGCGAACAGTAGATATAAGAACAGTTATTGTGAAAGGACAAAGATGTAAACATGGCTAGTCTGGGCTCTTTGCTGTTATCCTGCTTCTTAACCTTGTCCACAGACCTTGAAGACAGTCCTAAAATAATGACAAAGAACTCACCTCAAAACAATTAAGCATTTAAACTGAATCAGGTGAATGTCAAAAGCCAGACAGTGTAGAAACAGTACTGCTTCTGGAGAAGCAAAAGTATAGACTTTCTTCTTTTTTTTAGGGCAAACAAATCTAGCCCATAATGCTTGCAACATGTAGACCAGCCTTTCGTCGTCTGTACTTCACACAAGCAGAAAGTCCTGTTAATGTCAAACACAAGTACATGAACTAGAAATGGAAAGCAAGATAACATTCATATTGTGGAAATGAAAGGATAGCACCTCTTTTGTGTCTGGAATTTATTGTGGAGTCAGAGGCCACTGAAGAAATTCTGTTTGATTTGTACATGCCACTGGATATAATAGGATGGGCTTCATGAAGATATGAATCTCTCAGCTTTTTTTTGAAGGCTTGCTTAAAATGTATTCTTCTTTCAAGGGTTATAAATAAAACTGCTTTAAAGCCACTTATTTACAGTATGACTGTAATCAATTTACTTCACATCTTGATGCTTCCCTCTCGTTGCTTCCAGAATTGGTCTTGCTTATTGAAACTCGTATTTCTAAGGGTGGACTCTCTCCCTGTTTGTTTGGGTTTTTTTTGTAAATGACTGGTACAAGGAGACCAAGTGCCCACTCTAAATGTAACTGCCATGTCAGGGTCCAGTCCTCATTCAAAATGAAATTCCCTACAACGTACTTGTTCATGCTAGCTGGTTTTGTGCATTTCAGCAAAAAGAAAGGCACACATAGATCTCCCTCCTTTTTTCACAAGCTCTTTCCTCATAGGTTCACTGAATAACAAAACTCATTCCAGATGTAGGTTCATGTGTAGGTTTCTCATTAAATACCAGGTAAAACATGACATAGCTGGCATTCCTGCGATGTAATATTTTATGACTTTGTAAGACAAAGAATCACAGAACGTTAGGGATTGGAAGGGACCTCAAAAGATCATCTAGTCCCATCCCCCTGCTGGAGCAGGAACATCTAGATGAGGCTACACAGGAATGTGTCCAGGTAGGTTTTGAATGTCTCCAGAGGAGACTCCGCAATCCCCCTGGGCAGCCTGTTCCAGTGTTCAAGTGTTCCCGTGTTTACTTTGATATTGATTGCAAATATTTTGGAAAATAGGCTGGGTCTTGTCTGGAGAAAGCAAAAGCAGCAGTTTGATGTTTTTTGTCTAATTTCTTCAGTGACCACTGCAAGGAGATACAACAGTCTATTAGGCATTTGGAGTTGAGAATTACCCTTCTTGCACAAATGCCAGTTCTTGCCTTCTTGGCACAGAGTATCTGGAGTCTGATCATGACGGAAGATCGTCATGCATGCATGGAACCGTGATACTTGATATCAAGGTCACAAAATCGTATTCAGCAAATATCACCATGGCAGGGCACTAACATAATTCATTACTTAAGCAGCCTGAGTCAGGTGCTAATCAAGCATAAATCATCATATCACCACAGAGACTAGTCAAGCTTCACCAGTTCTCACCAGCTAAAAAACTGTCCAGTCATACAATGATATGCAGAAGAGCCTCGTAACATAGAGACAAGAATGAGCAAAGAGGCGGCAGATATAAAGGAACCTCTAGGGATAATCTCTCCAATTTGCTTTTTAAAGAGCTGACACAATTTTTTGGTCAGCTGTTTCAGACGTGACTCGAAGCAGTGTTTGACTTCCAATGAAGAATGCTGTAAGATGTTTTGCAAATTATTGCATAGTCACATTAGTATGTGCAATATAGGAGATGAGCTGCTTGAATGGATCAAAACTAGCTAGCACACTAGAGCCAGAAGGTCCTTAGGACTAGAAGCTTTTCCAAGCAGAAGGAGTAGACTCGTGAAATACTGTAACGTTAGTATTGATTTTGTTTACTTTTTAAACCTGAAAGGAAGAAAATGCAGTAAAGTGATGAAATGTGCTGATGATACGAAATGGGTGAATCAACAAATACACAATAGAAAAGCAATAAAACTCCCAGGGACTTGGCTAGACTAGAATCATGGGCAGATAAGTGGCTTATGCAATTCAATTTGGAAAAAGGTAAGATAATGAATCTGTGCTCAAAATAACAAGAAAAGGGAACTCTATCTTCAATGGACAGAGAAGTAACTACTGAAAAGGTTTGCATTTAACATTTCAATTCAGGAAATAGTTTGCTGTAAACCCACATTTCTCTAAAATATTCCCTTTTCTGCCAGCCTTTTTTTTTTTTTTTTTCAGTAGTTGCTGCTGTATGGTAGAAAACAACAACCAGAAGAGAGAACTGAAAAGAATATGTGAAATTCTTCAACTTGTGGTCAATTGGCTGATTTTATACAAAAAAGGGACAAGAAACAATGCTTAAGCAGGTTGAAATTAAAGGAGATTATTCTAATACTGGACTAGCTTAGGTATTATGGAAGTGACATTTATAATATGTATATCACTCTGGTTAATAAAATGAAACAGAATCGAGAAAATAGGATGTGAAGAAGATGACAAGGAGAAATATGTATAGGTTAATACAAAATACTTAGTTAGGAAGACTGAGAAAAAGGGTATACATTTGTAAAGCAGTGAGGAAGATTAACCACATCATTCTTGCTGGCTTTACAGAAGCACAAATCCCAGGATATTGTTGTGAAACCAGTAAACATACTGTTAAGAGGAAAAGGGAAAGATAAAAACCAAACCCTGACATCTGAGACAGGATTTACTAAGGAATACAAAATCCCAGAGCTGTCAGGATTATCCCAGTAACTTTTGTACTATTGAGAGCTCCCAAGCATCAGTAACACCACTTCAACCCCAAACCTTCTGTGCCATGCCAGTACTAGCAAGATGTCATTATTGTTGAAGATTTTTCCCATCAATAACACAGTTTTAGCTGCCATGAGACTGATTTCTGCTTAACTTTGTGGTTGTGGATGAAAAACTGTTCTGAGGAGGGTTTAAGAAACATAGATTAGGAAAATGTCACAAAGCCAAGGAAAACATAGTGAGGGTTGGAGCGTCCCTTTCCTTCACAATATCTCCTCAGGCAGGAAACTTACCTGCACTGTGCAATTAAAATCTGGATCCCACACCAAGCCTGACAGGGAGGGAAGTGTTGAGTCCTCCTATCCCAGCCTGCAGAAGGCCAGCCTGAACACCCTAGGGCCTCCTACTCTCTGATGGATTTCTGTTGTCCTTTTCTGTGGAAATATTTCCACTTTGCACATAATCCCTGAGTATTTGTTGGGGCAGAGACAAGACCTCAAGTATTTTGTCTGTACTATTAACACATCCAGAGGGGCAAAAGAAAGTCAGTTCCATGCCACTGGATTGCAGCAGATACTTCACAAGACCAAGATACTAGCAAAAAAAAAAAAAGTCTGGCTCCTCACTCCTCATCCTTCCCCTCTTCCATTCAATTCAAAAATGTTAAAAAGGCAAAACCCTCCCAGAATTCCACAAGAGCAAGAGACAACATTTTTATGGTCAAGATACTAGTTCTCTACTTCACACAAGCAACTACAGCAAAAAGTATCCACAAAATGTAATAAACACCTGAACAGGTTTCCTCCCTCACACATGCCTCTGTCACTGGAAGAGGCAGCATACAAGATCAGATCCTGAAAGCTCAACAACGAAATGAAACCCACTTTTAATAAACAATAAATTCCTAGTACCAAATTAAAGACTCCAGCGATGTTCCAAATAGGGAAATATTTGTGAAAGAAATAGCTAATCAAGGCTCAGGTCTGCTCTGCAGTTGTTTTGGGGAAAAGAATAGCACTTTGTCCTTCAGTGACTCCTAGGTCAAATACACACATTTTGCATGCAAGAACAAGCTCTGTTTTGACTCCCAACAATGCTAAGTTTATTTGGATCAAAGAGACTGTACAAGGTCTTTCTATTTAATATGTAAATACTAGCAGTAATGGTTTGGGGTTTTTTTTCCACAAGTTATTACATTTAAACTGATCCTACACTCTATGATGCTCTTGCAAGATATTCAGTATCACCTGCCTGGCCATGAACTTAACTGATCCGACCAGTGAAACTTGTCCAGCAACACTACTGATACATCAGGAAGAAAAAAATCCTGCTCATTGGTAAACACTACACCTGCAAGTGAAACTTTCAAAACTGAATTGCTGCTAGTAAAAAAGAGTAACAAAAAAAAAAAAAAAAAACAATCAGCAGGTATGACAATGCAGAGAAGAAAAGTTTGTACAAGAGGAAAAGATTGTATCTTCCTGCAGACAGGACATGGTCTCCATTTCATTGGTGGTCCTCTTGTCCTCACAGGAGCCACTCAATTGTCTACTAGAGCCTGACAAGGAAAGCATTGTTTAATCACCTTCAGATTATAGACACTTGTGTTGATATGCAAAAAATTAAATCACAGCAACAGACAAGCAATAGAACAGAAGAAAAAACACCAGTCAATCTAATTCCATGATCTTCACTGTGACAGTTACCTAAATTACCAACCTTTATGCACCTTCTACATGTTTGAAACATGTATAGGACAACACAATCCTTTTATCAAATCTATCACGACAGTGTCAGAGATGGTAACATGTGTTACGCTCCTGTGTTAAAGAAGCCTGCAAGGCATGTCCTTCAGGTGGCATGCAGAAGTTTCACACGTTTGTGAAATATCTCTACTTCATAATTACTCAGACAACTACATCTCTCATTGGTTCAAAGAACAAGAGGTGAAGCTAGGCATTACATACACAGAGAGAGAATACTGCAAATTTTTTTATATTTTATTGATATTTACACCACTGCTAGAGGCTGGATACTAATTGCCTGAAATCAAAGTAAAATACAAAGCAACTGTCGTAGCTGTTAACTTGACAGCTGGTCATTTCCTCGAATCTGATAGAGAATCCTTGGGAGGAGACAGCTTTTAGAAGTGTAAGGCGTATTCCTGTAGGAGGCAACAGAGCAGCAGGGCTTCAAGGAGGGAAGCTGATCTTTGTTTAATAGACTGGCAGCTACAAGAGAGAACTCCAGCTCATTTGCAAATGTGCCTGTAGCTAATGAGTGCATGTGCAGCTCAGAAGGGTTACAGATCTCCACATAAAACTCTGACCTAAAGCTAACATTCAATTTAGAATCAAATTATAGGGGGGAAAAGACTGTGTAAATAATTCATAAGAATTTTAATTGACATTTCTTTTCTGTGGCAACAAGTCCATTAGCATTATGGGTGATTACCTGGTTTTTAATCACTCTTTGTGTTATAGTTTGTGCATAACATAAACTACCCAGTCCCGATATGCTAGAACAGACTAATGACTAATTCTGCAATAGAACTTGCAGTCACACAAGCAGCCCTATTTTCTTCAGTAGAATCATACCAGTAAAGGCAACTTACCAGTGAGAATGTATCACATCATTCCTTAAATCTGAGACAATTTCTGCCAGTATTTTATGCACTGTAAAGCCCAACTGGTTTCCAAGCCACTAGTTACAGAGTTAGATATTCTGTAATTCAGGGGCAGCTGATCCTAGTACATTTTCAAATAGGACTGGTATCACAGCAAGAGTGAAGGAACAGTACAGCACAGTACATTTATCCATACTCTCACCCACTCAAATTTTTTTATAACAGTACTTTACTAGCATTATTAAGCCTACTCTCTAAGCATCATCCTGTGGAGATATTATAACCTATCAATCTCTTTTCGTCAGACTATGTTTAGGGTTTTTTTTCACTTTTAGAAAACACAGTGGTGGTAGCTTAATGCTGTCTAAGGATTCAACGTCAAAGCAGCTTGGGGAGAGGCAAAGACACACAAGCAGTAAAAGCTTGGCCTTGGGGTCAGATTATATCAGTTCATCAGGTAACTCTATTCACTGGTCACTGGTGTTAACCATCTCTTTTCAGGAGTAGCGTGGCTGTGTAAATAGTTACACTCAGAGAATATCATTAATGCACATCACCAACTTTGTCTCCAGTGTGAAGTCATGTCTAGACAGAGTGGGAAGTGATATTAGAAAAAGCTTTAAGATATTATTAATTTTTTTCCCAAATGCAATCACGTGTGTTGATAGATTTCAAGCTCCTCCTGGAAATCTTTGTCAATGTTCTAGCACATTCCCTTCCACTGCTCTGCACAAGTCTGCACTGGGACACGCTGGTGAAAATGACAGCCCAGGAGATACTGGGTAATTATTCTGCTCAGCCACAGCTTCTAGAATCCCCCAAGTTCCCAAATGCTTTCTCTTGTCAGGAAAAGTCACACCACTAAAAAGACAAGGTCTATGCTGTTGTATTGTAAGATGTTCTTTTGGTGAATATTATGTATGCACCCACAGAAGCAGCACAAGAAGCATTTATGGGAACACATAAATAATAAACCAAAGCAAAAATAAAATGAGCAGTGCAAGCTTAGAGATAAGAATTGTCTTTCTCTTTGAGGACTCAACCTGGTGGCTGCAATGAGTCAGGATGTTTTTCAGTAAAATAATGTCAACTGTCATTAACACGGCTCTTTGTTTTCAGAGTGATTAAAGTACGTTGACCAGTTCTACATGTTGATTCACAAGCAATACCCCGATCCTGCAATCATGTATAAGTCTATAGATAACTGTAACCCTGAGTAGCTCCAACTGCTAAGAAAACAACTTACATGCCTGAAGCTGTGCATGTGCTTAAGTGTTTGCAAGAGTGGGGACTAAATTAAAAAGTATACTTCTTATGCCTCTGTGATTGAGCATGGCAGCTGTTTTAGCTTCATACATCAACACGACACAACCACTGAGGCGAGAGATTGTCTGACCTCACAATACTACAGGGAGAACTGTAGTAGGCTTATTAAAATTATTCAGATGGAATGGGTCTTAAAATACAAAGTTTACAAATGATATAGTCCCATCAATGCCACGGGGACTGACTGCACAGCAACTTCCATACACTTACACTCCATTTCAAACTCCCATGCTTTGGGGGTGAAGTTTGAACTCTGCTATCATGCAGAAGAGAAAGCAGAGGGCTAGACTTCCCGCCAGAGCCTTGGTAAAAATGGGAAAGAAGGAAACAAAAATCATCGGAATAATCAAGCTAAAAGCATTTCTCTTCGCAACAACATTAATTGCATCAGAATTAAAACTAAAATTCTGTAACCTGACCCCTAGTAGACTAGAAGCGTAGTACCAGACTGCCATCTGCTGGCATTGCCATCTAACAAAAGCATGGCACCAAAATACTGTTCAGCAGCTCTTCCAGGTCTTGGCTCTTGGCACATCTGCCAGTGGCACCGCACCAAAATAACTGCCCTGGGTTGCATCAAGAAATACAGATATTATGATGCTTTCTGATGTGTACTGGAATATGTAATAGGGACCAGCATAAGTTTATACAGAAAACCAAAACCAAAGGCTAACTGCGGAAGCAGAGTAAATGTTTGCTCGCATACACAAACCTGGAAGCAGGTTTTAATACAGGTAGTACACAAATTCAATACTAGATGAAACGCTAGGAACACAGAAAAATATTAATCAGACTGAAGGTTATTTTTGTCTGAGGAAAGTGAGCACCTTTTGATGTACACTTACACTTTGTATTTCCATGCCATAAATCTCCACGTAAGAAGCTGGCCGGAGCCTTCAACTCACTGTTTTTTCTGAAACTAAAGATAACATCTAATGTCTTTTAATTTAATGTTACTGTAAATTCATAAGCTATTTTGATTTTTAAAAGCTTCATACCAAGAACATCAATACTGCATACATTTTTTTCTAATATTCTCTGTATAAATGCAGGAGTAGTTACATTTCTACAGTCCTAAAATTACATTCGGTTCTTCGAAGGCAACTGGGAGACTGATGTGGCCCCCGGGTGAAAATGAGTTTGACACCCCTGTCCTAGAGTCTTCCCTTAACTATAAAACCATTTATGGCTAAAGTTAAACTGCCCAATTGTTCTATTACTTTCTCCTTCTCATTATGTACTAAAACATCCATTCAGCATTTTTTCCTCTACTAATGTAACAGAAACTCATCTGCTCAATGAGATTTATTGCTTGCTTTTTTTTCCTGTGTTCACAAGAGATTGTTGTGCATTTTGCAGTAGGTCTTTATTATCTAGTAATGATGGCTTGCAAATTAAATTAGTTTTTAATGGCATGGTTAAATTCTAATTTATGTTTTGGAGCTTTGTTTAATTCATTTAGTTGTAATGTAATCGTTTTCTCACTATTATCTTACATTACATAGGAAGAACAAAAGAATAGTGACTCCTCTCCTCATATTCAGTTGTTTTGCTTTTATTAAATCCTTTTACTAATTGCATTTCCCTGAGAAACTTTCCAAACTACTGTAGGCTTATCTGAAGAGGGGGAGGTGGGAGGGCAAACTATATGGTCCCTTGGGATTTGGAGCCTTGAAAGAGTCAAACAGAGCAGTTACTGCAACTCTCTGGGCTCTGACTGCACACATTTCTTGTGCATACATACTCTAGAGACGTGACTCAATACTGCCCTGCAGATTTTTGGCAACATCTACGTGTGAAAACAGGACAGTAAAAAAGTAACAACTCTTTACCTTCAGTTTTTCAGCTGTGAAGATCTGGCCCCAAACCAGCCTGTTACCAGCAACCTTCATAAGAGCTATTTTGGAAGGCTGAAATGAGACTTACAGAGTGATTGCACCTCCAGGTGTGCCTCACAGTGATTCTCCTCCCTGCATTCCCATCAGGTCATGTTCTGCCCTCTAAATCTCTGGTTTTGTGATAAAGGTTTCTTACAGGCATCCCACATGTTCAGCAGGAGGTTAAAAGGAAAATACTTATTTGGTACACCGTGTGAGATACAGTAAGTTTGTATGTAAAGAGTTTGGAGAGCTCTGTGCGCTGAATGACCTCATCCATGAATCATCATGTAGCCCTACAACAAAACTTGAGAAAGACATTTTATTGAGAGGGGAAACTAAAACACTGAAGTTATGTAACTTCTGAAAGCTTATGCACTAAATACTTTTTAAGAAATAGATCCTGCACTTACAACATACGTGTTTTGAGTCAATAAGGCTGATTTTGTCCACAAAATTTGATAAACCAGTTAACTTTGCAGTCAGTCAATCACACATTTTTAAAGGGCTTCATCTCTTATCTTTCCATATCCTGTGCTTTCCAAATTTATTTAAATAAATAATGTAAACTAGTTTTAGTTTAGTAGTTTAAAACAACACACACAAGTATATGCAGAACTAAAAATTTGGTCTTCTCTAATGTGTGTGTGACAGCACTGTAAGCCGTTCAGGCCTGAAGAGCAATCATGTTCCAGATGCTAGAAGAGATCATGAGCAAGGGCTTCAGAGGTCTGGTTCCTGCTCAAGTGACAATTCCCTGAATAACCCAACAGAAGACAGATCCCTTTTCAGTGCCGTGCTTTCCAGTCTACGACCTGCTAACAGCAGTTTTTACCCAGGTCTTCAGTCTGTTCAGAAAAATGGTTCATTTAAAAAAAAAAAAAAAAAAAAAAAAAAACCCACAAAACAAAACCAAACCACAAACCACAATGATTAAATATATTCAAGTAAAATGAAAATAGCTACAGATGTTTAAACTATCACTACCATAAAATTGTAACCAGTTGCATATAAGTGGCACTGTTTAACTAGAAAAAAAAAAATAGTAGAAAACTTTGAGTTGACATATTTTGGCAGAGTTTAATTTCAGCTTCAACATCTTCTGCCACGCTGTTTCCAGAAGAGATTCTGGAGAGCATATCAAGCTGAATTTACCCTCATGTTATGCCTCATAAACAAAGCTGTTTATGAATGTTTGTGGCATAAGCAGCAGCTCTGAAATTAATTATAGGCTTTTATTCAGTCTAGGGACACCTGTGTTATACATGTATGATGTTTTGTGATATTAAAAACCTTCAAAGAACAGCTTTTGTGATTTACAGCTCATAGGTGCAAATTCAGTTTAGTATGGTCTTGCATGTCAAATGTCATTAACATGGCACTCTAAAAGAAAAAAATAGGTGTATAATTTTTAGCACTAACATGCAGTACATAAAACTTAAGGTTTTTATGCTACTCTTGAACAAATATGATGAAAGCTGTTCACATGGGAAGAATTTGCATTATTTTAACTACATATCAACGTTCATCTCTAAAAATATATAGATCCCTATCTCACTGTTTGCCTTTAATGATACTATCAATAGATGAATAACTATCAAAAATCATTTGATGACATTATTTTAAAAGTCAAATTTCTCCCTGAAGCAAGAGAATCTGAGGTACTGCTGTGAACATATTTTTGATTAATGTTTTGTAAGAGAAAAATACCTTCCTGTCAATGTATTTTTTAAGATCTAGGAGACAAGGTTCATTTGGTTGGTTTGACGGCTTTAACTTACTTCTAACAGGCACAGTCATTTTCCAGTTCTACACCATGCTTGAACTTTGTCAAAAGTAACAAAACTATCCAAGATGAATCTTCTGGAAAAGAATGAATCTTTTCTGCACAAAACTTATGATTTATGTATTCAGCCCAAAATATTTCTCTCCAGCTTGCTGCTGAATACAACAGCCAAAGATTGCCTGCTACAAGACAGAGTCATGTAATTAGTATGACAGACCACTAGAGATTTCAATTACTATATCATGACCAGTACCTAGAATAAAGAGGGAAATTTTGTAGAAGAAATCCATAGGAAATAAACTAGACTGACAACTGACTAGAATTCAATTTTGTTGAAGTGATATTGAAATATGGAGAAGTAGCAGTACATCGATTAAGTTTCAAACTGTTGCATTACTAATACTGTCTCATGAACCTGTATGCACTGTTATCACCATGGCAACATGATCATCAGAGCAATCCAGAGAGCATGCAACACTACAGACTGTTCATTTACATTTGTGACAGACACTGAAAAGACTTGGGATTTAATAAGCTCAAATTTTTTCTAGTGCATGGAGGAAAATGAAGCCCAGAACTATAATTGAAGTGCATAAATACAAGTTAAAAGAAAAGTAAAGGGGAAAATGTTCTCAGTAATTTAAATACATAAATTTATTGTAGATTTTATAATAAGGATTTACACCCTCCAAAATTCTCATGATGCATTATGTTGCTGGAAAAACTATACTGTTAATGTCTTGTGCTACATTCAAGTAGAAATGCTATTATTTTAATCTTAGGCACATCTGCAGCTGAACTGGTCTTAAGAGTTTGGACTTTAATCTTTCCAAGTAGTCCCAAATTTGTGCATATTTATATCTGAGATATCATGATGCACATGTAATAAAAGCATACAAAGACCTTTAGAAATGTCAGATTTTAAGTTTCCAGGCTCATAATTCTGAGTAAAGTATAATACACATCTGTATCAATCCCCTGGACAGTACCTGCATTCACTCTCTAAGCATGTACAAAGTTGCAGCCAACATCATCCTTTTAGGAGAGGAGGACGCTCAGATGGTGATCCAGTTTACAGCATGGCTCCACATACAGGTGTTCCACTACAAGTCACAGGGCTGCAAATTAGATTAATGTAGGAATATGCAGCCAAGAAAAGGTATATAAGGAATTACAGGTTATGCCAAAAAGACATATTATTACTAGACTTAAATGTACAGCATTATAATACGCAAAAATGCTGTTATACTGATGGCATCTGATGACACAAGTCAACTTAATTTTCAAAACCTCATTTTGACCAAAAAAAAAAAAAGGTCTAAGTAACTTATCTACAAATATCACATTAAAAATGTGATTTTTCTAAAGAAAAGCTCCCCAGAGTACAACAGTGAGCTGGGCTGAAATTGTTGTCTGAATGACATGACTTCACAGGACATTATTATCTGAACGTCTACATTTTCCCCGCTCTTTCTGTAAATCATCTTTTTTGAGAGAAGAGATTTATAGTAATGGTACTACAAAAGCTGGCTTTACGAATAAAACTTAAGAAAAAGAACAAATAACTTTTCAAAACTTCAGAAAAGTATGTTTTAATAGCATATGTCTATTAACCTGCATTCCAAACTTGTGTACTTCACAAACTGAAAATTACAGAGAGTTCTCCATCGGTCACTAATGAAATTCAGTCATTACACATACACTAACCAAATACATGTATTCTGCTCACAGCAGCATGGACTTCTCCAGTTATAGAGAATGTCTGGCAAAATATGAAGTTTTCTGTTAGGGCTTGAGTGAAGCTCCGCACTGGGTAGAGGGATGAGTACTGTAAGACAAAGTGTTTTCCTTTCAGTATATCTTTTTTAATGACAATTATTCGCACTGCCTCATGAAACTGAAATGCCACTGTAAATCCTGGAGAGAGAGATTTAAAAAGGACATAAAGCAAGTGAAGCAGTCAGGGGCACAAGACAAAAATATCAAATCCTGATCAGCTCCCCATACATGGTACATAAACAGAGATGGGCTTATATGGCATGTGTATATATACACAATGGCACTGAGAGACAACTTAGCAGTTCATATATTGACTGGAATTTGAAGCCAGAACAATCAGATACGCCAACATTACAAAATCCATTGAAGTGAACCCAAGTAAACACTCAAAAATAGTAAAGATAATAACACCAGATCAAGCAGTATTAAACAGCAAACACTGAAATGTAATTCAGAGCCACTACAAGGTAGTTCATCTACAGTCATCTGTTCTTTTGAACAATGAGGAAAAGTAAAATGCCATAGTTTGCCAAATGTATAATTACAGCAGCTCAGAAGGCTAATTACAAACAAACATCACCAGCTCTTTTCCCTGCAAAGTAGAAACGTCATGGACAAGAATGTAATTATTATAATTGGTTGTGCTCCCATGTGATCGGCCGCACTACCGACATAACACGTGTTGCAGAACATCTGCAGAAACAGAGCTCAAGCCCAGCTACCACAGTAAGGGTGAGCATTTCTAGCACAAGCTGAGAATACATGTGATGGAAAAATGCATGCTAGAGGAAACCCAGTATGTAAACACTAAATCAGAAGCAGGAAAAAAATGACATTAGATTGAAATCAGCCCCAGACTGTACTTGCAATTTCTTTTTGACCTAAAAAAGGGCACATATCTTGGCTTCTATCAAAATGTTGTGAACAGCTCTTGTGTTATTTCAACAAAAAAAAACCAGAGAAACGTGACAAAAGCAAATGATATCATAAAATCAAATGCAAGGCTGGCCGCCTTACATAGTCTTCAGGTTGACCTAGAAGATTAATCAGTATCTTAAGCCTCAAATCTTGCCTCCATGATCCACATTTACTGAAGTCCTTCTCTCCCTTCTCTCCATTTTTTCCTTACTGATATATTATTAGATGGTTTTAAATATTGCTGCAGATAGTTTCTAAGCCACCCTTTTATTCATTCATATTTCCTGCTCCAGCAACCAAAAGGCTTTCAGTTTACAGAAAATAGCCCAAAACACATGCCAGCAAACACTCAAGGATCTTTGAAAAACTTAATTACACCAATAAAAATAAAAAATAAGGAAGCATTTTGCCAATGTATGCCACTAGTCTTCTGAAACATGTTAACAACTTGTGTCAAGGGCCTGCTGTAACTGAGTACCAAAAGTGCATTAAATGCAATTGCCTTTGACTAATAGATACTTTATGTTAAAGATAACCTCTAATTCTGCTCCAGGAAGTATATACTTGCCATTCACAACAGATGTTAGGAATTATGATTAAATACATGAATAGGAGTTATCCTAGGGAAAAAAAAAAAAAAAGTCCACATAAACTTAAGTGAACCAAGACATTGGAACTAAAATTGTGAAGCTAAAGAAATAATTGGTAGAGTTCAGAGCCAAAGGAAAATTAATATTAAGAACTGCTAGATTATTTGTGTCTCAGGAAGGCAAAGTATTTATAGGGACACATCAATGCCATGTATCACCATGTAAAATGAACCCCAGGAGGGACTCAGGAGAATTTTCTCAAAATAACATCCTAGTTTGTTAAACCACAGTATGGCATGACCCCATTCTCATGTAACTCAGTGAAAAATGGATTCTAGTAGCAGTGGGAACTACATTTATCTCTAAGACTTTCCTGTGAGACTCAATATCACAAAAGACTGGCGTCATACAAACTTCCAAAGGGCAAAGCCCAGCTCCTTTATTTCCATGTTCCCCCAGCCTCTGCAGTTCCTCAAGTCTTTTAAATGAGTGTCTGAAAAGACAGTATTTCCCCAATGCACACAGAAGAGCATTTTTCAGCACAAGTGTGGTTACTGAGATTAAACAGAAGGCCAGGTCCTGAAAATGCCATTTTGGGAAAAGCATTCTCAATAAATAGGAGTGCAGTGAGAGATCGTATCTATAAAGAGTATATACTTAAGCTCTGTCCCAGTCACACCCCAGAACAAAATTTGTCTGTGCACTGTCCCTTTTCCATTCCCCTCTCCCTACACCCCTTACAGGAGCTAACCAAGGCTTGGCCTGAAGATCAGGAATGCAGGCACACGAGGCACCATGGAGATCCAGCTGCTCACCCATCAGCAGCAGAGCCAGTACCTTTACTGCTGACTAAAACCACTCAGAACAGCACCATCTATCTCTCAAGCATTCCCTCCTGCCACCCCATTGTTGTCATTCCTCATTGCCTTTGATTTAAACATTATTTCTTAGCACTCCTGCTCTTACTTTCCTCTTGTTGCGGCACTGTCCCATTAAAGGTCACCAAGTTCTGCAAAAGGAAAATCCAAGGACTTTGCTGTTGTCAAGCACGGGGCTGCAGGAGGCAGCTCTGGTCAGGGAGCTGCAGGCAGGCGTACACCAGCCTTCCAATGAAAATACAAGTGACAGTGCTCTGAAAGCGGAAGACAAGTTTTATTCAGACAAAATTTACAACAGCAAGCCTTCAAACAGCTAAAGGCCACCTTCACAGTTAGGACAGCCAGGCACAGGACTTGCCCATACCATCCCCAGCTCTGTGCTCAGCCCCACGGCCAGGCCAGCAAGGGCAGGAGCTCCCTAGGTGACTGTGCTTTCCAGCCATGCCTCTGAGTCCCAGGGAAAAATGTCTTTCTTCCCCTGCCTTCATCCCAGGCTGCTCGCTGGCCCCTGCAGTCAAGCACCGTGGCTGCTCATGGCTACAATTAGGCCCTCGTGGGGCTGGTTGGCTAATTGCAGCTGGCTATAATTAGCCCCTTACAGACTGCTAGGCTGAAATTGATCACTGCAAGGCAGGACTTTTTAAAAAGGGTTTCTTGGCAGCTGTATACCAGGCCCCTGTGGAGGCAAAGAGCATACATATAGGAATGGCTATGCCATGGGAAGCAAGCAGTCACTCGCAGGGATTTCTTTTATTGCCTTTTCATGTTAACACAGCATAGTGAAATAAATTAACCATAAGTTTTCTAATATGGAAGTACACAGCTGAATGCAAAATCACAGAATTTTCTAATCAAAAGATAGAGGAAACAAAATAGTTTTAGTCTTGAAATATCTATTAGTAGACCACTGATAAATTCTTTCACAGAGGAAGCAGGGACTGTACAGCAAAGGTGTAGTGATCTGTATGTACAGCACATGTAAATATTTGGGGATATAATGAAGCTTGAATCAGCTTGAAGATACCAAAGCAACAGGTTTCTCTACTGTTTATATTCCTAGACATCAAAAAGGATAAGCAGTCAT
Organism: Nesoenas mayeri; assembly: GCF_963082525.1. NCBI lineage: Eukaryota > Metazoa > Chordata > Aves > Columbiformes > Columbidae > Nesoenas > Nesoenas mayeri. The sequence goes on along the minus strand of NC_137540.1, from coordinate 14,944,766 downwards.
CATCTTTGTTCTATATACAGCAGGCAGTAATTGCACATTTAAGCCATTTATGTTGTACCCGGTAATTTCATAGATACTAGAAATTTTTTTTGACAGCTGTGCCATGCCTTCATCATGCTACAAGTGTAAAGGATAAAACACAAGGTGTACCCATATTTTCATTTCTAGTGGAAGGTTTCAGGTAAGCAAGCTATGATGATGAGAAACACTGTTGTTATGGAACTGCTGCCTATGTGTTCTTGGGCTTGCAAAGTGAGAAAAATCTGTATATTTGCCATTTCCTAAAAGTATCTAAGGTACAGTGTTAGTTCTCAGTATACACATATCATATACCATTTCAATGTGAGTCTTAAACATGCAAGATCATTCACAGTTACATCCTTATGACCCTGTCCTAAGATGTCAATTATTTCCTTGAGAAATGTGTTCATACTGCAGAAAGGAAAAATCTGCTAGCAAAGAAAGAAAAAAATGACTCCAGTATAAACTGAGAAAATAGCCTTTCAAGGCAGAATTCTAGGTATACTAGACATCCTTTATTTCAAAAATAAGATCACTTAATAATAATCTAATGCTTAAAAATAAGAAAGTGCTTTTTCCCCAACCTAAAGAAATCCACCCCCCTTTCCAAAGCTTCAAGTGTGAAGCAAGGTCTGTTTTAGGAGAAAGGTAACAAATTGCAGCAATTTGAGGGCAAAATATGGACAGGATGAAAAGAGTAGCCACTCCTTTCCATTCTCTTTCAATCTTCTGATGCAGTATTTAGCACACAGTCTGGAGAAGTATAGGGGACTCAAAGTGGGGAACAGTTATTCAGAGACCTCACCTCAGGGCAAAAAAACCTTCCAGCTCAATATTCCACTTAGCAATTACTGGCAGCAATAGTTGCAATTCCAGCTCTTCATCCAGCCAGGCTTCACAGGGAAAAGCACCACATAAAAAAATACCCATGTGCTCGCACTCATCTTCCTCCAGTGAGGTTTCTCCTGCCCGTACATGTCCCCAAATCCACATGGATCTCTGTTTACTTGCACATTTCAAGTTGTATCAACTAGTTCATCTTGCCCTACACCTTATACCTAACCAGCCTTTCCAGAGAAATATTTTCAAATTATGTGAAATAATTATCAGCAAAATAGCTGACATTTGATACTAGTTTACAAACAGTTAAGTAGGCAGCCCTAGAAATGTCAAACCTATCAGAAGCTATTTTGGTAGCCACTGGACTGACAACTATTGACCCACAATTTTTTGTTTGTTTTTTAAAAAAGCTTTTTTATGGACTTCACCCCCAAGAACCACCTTAATACATATTTTTAAAATATTAAACAGTCATTTTTGAAGTGCACATGGGAAAAATAGCTGTTCCAGCTGACTCTGAATTAATTTATTCTGTCTTGTTGAGACCTAAACTTGAGGGAAAGTCCCTGTAAAATGGGAAGGACGGGCTACTGATTTTCTGTGTCATCCATCAGATTTCACAGGATTTTCAAAACCAGCATCATCTTAAACAAAAACTTATTTAGAATTGGCTTGTTACTGCACAACAATCAAAGCGATTTAAAGGAACATATATTTCTCTACCAAAACCTTAAGTACACTCAGCACAGCTGCTGCCTGATTTCAGAACAGAAATGGCAGCTGTATATATATGCTACACACAACACAAAACAAATATCATTATTTGCTCCAATGACAACTTGACCACAGGTGCTGGTACTCCAGCATAAATCCGCACTATTAAATATCCTGCTTCAGCTTCATACTACGAGCTTTACACCCAGAAGCTTTATGTTGACAAGCAGGAAGTTATATAGAAATGGGGTCTCATCTTAGCACTTAGCTTTAACAAAACAGGTATCACAGACAGATCAATCCTCAGCACCTTATCCCCCTTTCAGCAATTTACTCTTCTACAGCTTCACAACTCTCAATAATTAAGCCCTTGAGGTAGGGACATTACCATTTTTCCTCCTTTGTCTATAAAGACGATACAATTCCTGGTGTTACAAAAACAATAGTAATGTCCTGATTGAATTAGTTTGTCACTGTTTGCCTGGAATAGAATGAGCACCTCAGAAAAATGTTATTTTTTGAGGATGGAAGGAATAAAGTGAGTTTTAATCATATTTGATATTGGCCTGTATGCCCTGTAACATCATTTCAGAAAAGTCTGGATTCAATTTGGGCTGAGGCTATGCTCCCACAGTAACAGTTTCTCTTTCGTAAGTCAGATTTTCTTGCATTTCAAATTTACAAATATAAAGTTTCTTCCACGCATAAGTAGTAGAGCAATCACTGCTCCCTCAGTGTCTATTCTTTCCATTCTCCTTTTGAAAGACAGGAATTATTTTGAACCAAGTTGTCCTTCATGCTTCATCCTAACCACTGTTTTCCAGTTTTGGAATGTAGAAAGTTTTCCATTGTATAAATTTGAGTAATAAATTCTAGTCCTGTAATATTGTACTCAACTTTCTGAGAACTCAGTTCAATACTGAACTATAAAATATTAAAAATACTTCATTTTATTCAAGATAAAGATAAATCCTCTTTCATAGAAGCTTCACGTATCTCCAGCATGGTAATCATCCCAAGCAAGACTTCCAAATGGAAGTACATGGTTATCTCTTGATCGCACAAGATATCAAGGTCATCTTTTGCATTGCTTCTGGATTTTACAGGAAACTACCAGGTCTCTCAGCAAGATCAAGTCATACAAGTTACCTTGAATATTCCTTTGAAGAAAGTCACGCAACCTTGTACACCATTGCTTCCACTAAACACTTCTTTAAATGCACAGATCACTGACTGGTGGCTCATTTTCCCTGAGTTCCCACAAAGCACCCAGGACAAGAGAGGTGGCACTAGATAGTGACAGCTCTTATCCATCTATAATACACAAACCCACTGTTTAGCCCAGTTTGCAATGATGAAGCTCTACTGAAATCAAGGGAATTCTACCACTGGAGTATAAAGCAGTTACCAGTCAGGTGGAAATCTTTTTTTCCCCTCTCCTCTCAAGTGTTCAATTTCATTTGTGAAATAAATAGAGGATAAAGTAATTCTTAATAGGGCACAAGACTAGATGCCAGGAGAGGCAGGTTCAGTTCTGTCACTTTTCTAAAATCCACAGCAGTGAAATCAGTCTACAGACTGTGGAAAAAATAAAATACAGCAAAACAAGACAGAAGTCCCCTATTTAAATTCCAGTATTTTTTCTAAGAGTAAACCTCAGAAAGTGTTTTCTCACTCTAGTTGCATCTTGCCTGGACAGTTGGAAGACACTGTACTATATCCATCAGACAAGAGGGAAAAAAATCTTCCAAAGTAAAATAATATTCAAAAATATCATATGACTGGGGAGGGCAGTAACTCCAGTGTTTATTTGTGCTGATAAACCTTTGGGGTAAAGCATATTAAACCCACTTACTACACTCAGTTCAGTAGTAGTAAGTTCAATGGTGCTTAGTAAATGACACTTTTAGTGCAAACATTAGTTTTTGAAGCAAAGGACGCCAAGTTCTAGTTCCCATGCTCTATTCAGACACCTAGCAGAGTGAAGCGGTTACTAGGCTCGGGACTACATGGCATTGTGTTCAGTGCAGAGCGACAGTTTTCAGACTGACTGGTGGGCTTAAGTTTCATAACATATTCTAATATGCACTTCCCTGTAAGCTCATTCTTGCAATGTCAATAGAAGACAAGCACCTAATTGCTTACTCAAAGATTCTGGTGAGCAGCTCATTATCATCTCCATCACAAATGCAAAACGTATGCTACTAGGCTAAAACATCTCACCACTTCTGTCTGCTGAATCTTACATTTGCTAATGACTGATACAGACACAGGTGCTGCTGTAAAGTCATGGGAAAGCACTGAGTTAGCCATCTGACTATGGTAGTAACACAAAGTTGTCCACAAGAGGGGAAGACTTAAAATTAAAACGTGTAATTCATTTCCTTCACAGAATATTCTCTGGTGACATTTGTACAGACCTCCATGTGTTAGCAAGCTATTTGTGATGCTTTGCAATTGGTTCGAAAGCAGCTCCAGCTCTGTGGAGTGACAGCAGCAGCAGTGTTAAATGAAGCTGGAATGCAAGGTCCTGCTGATGTTCCCCTGCCAGGGACCAGCCAAGCCACTGTACTTGGGAACTTTACAGAGCTTTTGTGGGTTTTTTCTTGTTTTCTTTGCCAATTTGTGATTTGTTCTGTTTGACTTACTTCCCCTTTCCTTAAGGCTGTCACTATCTATGACAAGCTAATTATGATATATTCATTTCTGAATACTTTTAGAGAGATGTCCCAGAATGTCAAATAATGTTGTAATAGAGATGAGAAGAAAACAGCAGGTGCTTGACATCTAATTTAGTTAAAGCTGCCAGCCTGAAATAAGAGAAGATATGAACACACAACACACACCATGCATGTATTTATTAAATCTCTCTGTACCTGCATAGCAGAGAACTTGAATTAACCTACCCAACAGATCTCACTGTTGTTCTATATCTCTTATCTACATTTACAAAGAGGAAGGAATCCAGTTTGGAATATCCAGTTTCTCTACAACTATTAACCTGCACATATTAATCAAAAATCAATGACTTGAACTTAATAGCAGGACATTCCCATCACATTCAATCGCAGCTAAAGCTGTTCCACAACCCACAGATGAGGCATCACACTTTCCAAGGCCTGCATTCAGACAAGTATCAGTCAGAGAAAACAGTTAGGAATATTACTGAAACAATCTCAAGCAGTTCTGCCTGTCCTGTCTAGGGAGCCATGATCTTATAGAAGTGAGTCCTTCTTAACAAAACCATGAAACAAAATGCAAGTTCATCCAGATTTCCTCTGACTCCTAGATCTCAAGTACTTTGTTGAGAAAATCCTTCTCTGTTCACCAGATCATGAGCTCACAAGACAGTGGCAACACCAGCAGGCTTTCAGGAGAAAGAGGAAGCTGTAATAGGAAAGGTTTTCTGCAGCAAGAGGCATGTTTCCCTATCACTTATACTGCTTTTAGGTATCTCCTTGTATTCATTATTTTGTCATTTTAATGCTTTCCTATGCCAGTTCTAACACTACAAATATACACAAGCCACCATACGGCCTTTCTCTCTGGACAGGTACGCAAAAGAGAAATGTAAGCAACAAAACCCCCTCAAAGGGTTTTGACTCTCAAAGCAAGTTGCTGGTTTGGGTCTCAGCTTCCTTTGAAGCTGATGGGACTTCAAGGAGGTCAAAACAATTTCACTGGAACTTAGAGGGAAACCTTTCCCAGAGACTTGACCAGACATTGAGAATGGAGCTACATCATTTTTCTCCTAAAAGGATGCTTTCTTTCAGACATTGTTTTCCACATGTATTCTTGGTACATTGCAGTTTAGATTTGTTTAATGTGTGTTTCCACTCAAGAAGTTTAGAAGGGTTTGGATTTATTTTATTAGCTTCATTTCATCTGGTAGATATTAATTGTCTTGCACTATGATATACGTATGTATTACATGTATTCTTGTGATGCCTGGGATTCCTTGCTTTCCCATTTAGACAGCAAGACTTACTGAGTAACCTAAGCTAGGCTAACCTAAACTACTCTGAGCTGTGTCTAATGTTAACAGACATTGGCAGAGCAGCTAAAGCACCGTCTAGCTGCGACTCTTTGTGTCTCGCCGTTCACTCTGTAGGACTTTAGGAGTGCTGTCCAAGCATCCATAAAATTACATGGCTAGACAGTACTAGCTAAGCAGAGTCAATACAGCTAAAATCTGAAGAAGAAAACAAAGCAAAGCAAACAAAGCAAAAACAAAAAGAAACAAAAACAAACAAACAAAAAAACCAAAACAAAACAAAAAAAAACCCAAACCACAAAACCAACCAAACAAAACAACAATAAAAATGATTAAATATTAACTCTGCCTCTGTCATGGTTTAACCCAAGCTAGCAATACAACCACGACAGCCCCTTGCTCACCCCTGCCTCCTCCACCCCCAACTTGGGAGAGAATCAAAAGGGAAGGGAGAAACTTGGATTGAGATAAACACAGTTTAATAAAATAACAAAATACTAATACACTACTAGTAAATATATATATATATATATATATATGTATAATAATATAATAGAAATAACACATACTCAAGGCAATTCCAAACAAACTCCATGCACAACTGAGCAGCCAGTCCCAGCAAGCCACAGCTGGTCCTAAAGCCTATCTCAGATAGAGAAAAGAGAGGAAAAGGGCAGAAAAGCCCAGAGGCCTCTGCAAAATGGCAAAAGGCCAAGCTAAACATTCCGACCAAACTTCCCTGGCTACACCCAGAGAGAGAGCAAGAGGTATCAGAAGGGTCAACCAGAAGGCCCTGACTTCTTAAATAATTAGCATGACGTTAATGGGATAAAATACTCTCATTGGTCAGTCTGAATGTCAGTCAAGCTCTGCCTCACACCTGTGGGCAGAGCATTCAGAATATCCTTGGCTCTCAGACCAGAGCAATTAAAAACATGAGCTCTGTGCTGGGGTGTTATCTGCTTGTTCTCCAACTGAGTACAAATAGTGAGCATGCTAGCTATGAAAAATAAAGGCTTCTAACCGAACAAAGAAAATTTACCCGATTTCAGTCAAACCAGCACAGCCTCAGTATAGTTATTCCTTTTGTATTTTCATATTGTTTTATACAGTAGCAGGCAATGTTATGCACTCTGAGTTCCAACTGTCTAAGCCAGTCTAAATCCAGCATTCCTCTTCTGCAGCCACTTTTGACACCTGCCCAATATATGCCTGATTTTCTATGACTGCAAAACAAATATAACTATTTTGACAAGAAAAAAAAAAAGGTAACCATACTACCTTCTACTCTAGGTGTACCTGCTTTAGCAGGTGGGTTGGATTAAATGATCTTCAGAGGTCTGGGATTCTGTGATATGTGTAGAGACTCTTTAATGCTCAGGTGACAAAGGACAGAGGACTGCCTGGCTCTACACATCTCCTAAGAGAGCTGCAAGCCACACTCTCCAGAGAGCAGGCAGCTCTGCAGTAGGTGAGTAAGCCTTCAAAGCCAATAAGGCTGCTGGAGAAAATCATGTCACCATTCTTGAATCAGAACTGACCCATGACAGAAATCTGTTTACTTTTGCATTGAAGTTTCCTCTGTTCCATGATTGCTCCAGGACTAAACCAAAATCATGCTGTCCTAACTCAGAAGCCATACCATGAGCCTTGAAAATGGGACCACCACTGTTCAGATAGAAATTTCCTTAAAGTCTCCTGTGAAACAGTTTATTTCCACATCATTCAGCCCTTCTAAGGGTTGACAAGCATAGTAAGAAGACCTATAGCCAAGAATGAAGTGCTATACTTCTCTGTATGTTAGAGGAAAGAGGCTTTGGCTTTTTTTGTGTTAGCTCTCAAGAGTCAATAATAGCAATTATAACCTTCAGCATTAAAAATATCATGGTCTGTGTCACGTAGAAATATATATATATAATACGGTCTTATTAACAAAACCAAATTTTATTTGAGTGCTCTGTCATCTCTGAAGTATGCAAGGATATGAAGAGTGGGAAGACATTAATTATTGAACTGAGAACAGAAGAACATAGTCCTTGTGAGATTCAGAAGACCCCTGGGAAACTGGACTTCCTTGTAAAGCACTTCTGAGACTGATGTACTCATGGATCAAGTGCTTTTGCTTTAAAGCAGCTGAATGGATACCAAAGAAGTCCTACATAGAACAGTACTCTCTGCAAAACCTCAAAAAGGACATCTTTATTCACCACTGCAAATTGCTAACTCAGTAACCCTAATCCTGACATATGGTATTCTCTTGTCTCCAACACAAAAAGCACAGCTCTCTTAGCAGTTATGAAACTGAATCTATAAACATCTCCAATTGAAGCACATGCCCTGCACTCCCAACAGACCTGATTGAAGTTGATACTTTCACATTTGAGTAATTCAAACCTGGAAAGAGTTGACTATGCCTCTAGATTTTTCCAAGTGCTGTGCACCACTAATGGAAAAAAAATATATATATATTGTAACAAAGAATCTAGCATAACACAAAGATTAAGTATTTCCAACAGTATAATGGCAAAAGCCTACATTTTAATAGCTGGCACTATGCATTCTTTATAACACTAGCAATACCTGTAGCAAAGTGCACTTATTAGCCAGAAGCCTAGGGCTATCATGGTCACCTCAATAAATTAATGCTGCATGGAGAGCTCAAGTAAAAATGCAAAGCTGTGCTAATGTAAAATGTGCAAAGCCCTTTCTGCAATAAGCAGACAGCTGTGACACCAGTGTGCCATGATCCAGGTTGGCTGGCTGCCCGTGTCCAAATCATTGGTCTGGAACTTTAAAGCTAGGGGGTCTAATTTATCTGCTAAAACAAGTACCTGTGGGGCTAAGCAGTCTGGACAGAGGATTAGATACACATCACATTTCTGCTAGAATCCGGGCTAGCTGTCAGTATAAATGTGCCTAGTGTGTAAAAACACTTCAAGTATAATATCTTAACTCCCAGCTCTTAGCAAGGACCCTAGCGACACTACCAAAACTGGTAGATGCAAATGCACTAATAAGTTCTCCAGTCTAAACAGAAATCCTGGATGCAACCACTTCCACACTGCTGTGAAACTTGCACCTTGATCTTTGCAGGACAGAAACCCAGGAACATATGCTAGAAGACACAAGGAGAAGAGCACTCCAGGTTCTTCAGTGGGCATTTCAGGATCAGGACCCTGGGACATACTGAAGAATGCACCCAGCTCTCACCATAAACACAGTATTAAAAAAAGTAAGATGGGACTTCTGCTTTATGCAACACAAACTCAGCAGAATTTCCCTTTTTCTTTCAGACACTGTTAAAAGAGTTATCAGTCACATTCATTATTAGATGGACAGTTTTATACTTCCTCTGCATGAGTTAAAACTAGCTAAACACAGCACAAGAGTCAAGCTAGCTGATGTCTTAAATAAGACTCTTTTCTGACTATCTTCCTCCATCCTTACTCCTCTTGCTTACATATAATAAAACAATGAAGTGCCATTTAATACTTCTCTGATTGTCCTTGAACTTTTAACGTCTCTATCCCTCCTCTCAGACTATTTATGCCATTCACTTTGCTTCTCATACAGTATTCAGAGCCAACTAAGAATCAGGCACAGACCTTCTTCCTTCATTGACTGACTAATAGGTCAGAGATGCTTAGCACAGCACAGCACAACACAATCACCTGGTCCCAACCATGGCCTCCAAGAGAACCTTTTAAAAGCATAGAAGCTGTTTCAGATCAAGGATAGAACAAGTTCTCAAACACACCCTGCCAGCAACCCTCCATATTTTCTAGTAAGCTCTAAAGCCTTCATAAACACATCTGCACCAATGTCTTGGGAATATACATGCGCCTCTAAATAATCAAGTAAAATAAAACTTAACACTTTCAGGAAATTATGGAATCTTTCATTGAGAGGTTCTGCAAATTATCAAACTGTAAATTGCTCCAGCTCATGATGTTCTACAGGGATTTGCTGCAGGTATTATATTTTACGAAGACATGGCAGCCTCCTGCAAGCTGATTGTCCCAACAAAAACTTCAATGCAGCCATACTTATGCCAATCCGATAATCACATACAAAGAAATCAGAAATAGGATTTCATAAAAAACTCTAACAGGTGCCCTAGAACACACACACAAAATAATTTTACTGTTGCTTACAAATTCCCACCTGCAACTGGCACAAGTTACCAGGTAGGAGCAATTAGCCTGATCCATTCATGATAAATCAGATTAGATTTCAGAGTAGATTTAACTTTGAATCCAGGTCAAAATCCAGGATAAATTTTTTAAAAAGTAAAGTTTGTGGGTTGTTTTTTTTTTTTTTTTTTTTTTTTTAAAAAAAAGCCACTTCATTGAAATCCTTATTTTGAAATACTCATTTTTAGAGCTATGGGTGGAAAACAGCAGCAAGCCCAATGTACTTTCTTACAGGGCACATAATTGGAAGAGCATACCCTAAGTTTGGATGACACAGAAAAATTTAACTGACAGAATAACTAAAGGAGGGTTCAACAGCCTTTAGTAAATGTATTGCACTTTAGTAAACGTATTGCACTGTCAAAATAAGGTTTTATAACAAATGTGTAGAGCAGCTTCAGCAGTTTTTAGTAAGTGATCACTATGCCCTTCTTTGATCTTATGCCTTCTCACTTTTCTAATATAACCTAATGTGCAATTTGGGTATTTCACTGAAACTGCTTCATGGGTTTATGGTTTCAATAATTTTTTTTCACAATAACCCCCAAGTCTTTTTCTTGATCACTATGCTAGATGATTGTTCCACTTAGCAGGTATTCCCCAGATTACTTCCTTACTTCAACTTCAATTATCTTACATTTCTCTGCATTGAACTCTTATTTGCCATCTGCTGGCCTGGTCTCAAGTGAAACAGTTCCTCCTAATTTTGATTGCATTACTCTGCATTATTTGTTCTACCCCTAATCCTTGTATATGCAATCTTGAAAATGAATACTGAAAACAAAACCTCCAAGTCAGCTTGATATGTGTCAAGAGAAATGACTCAGCCAGTTCAGGAAAGAAAGAAATGCTTTAAGAAAAAAAAAAACAATGCTCCTATATGAATTTAAGTATTCTTCAGTAACTCAAAAAAAAAATTTAAAGTTCATGTTTTATATAACACAAGAAATATAAATTACATATTGCCATAAATAACCTGTGTGCTGTATCCTTTTCTCTCAAGGGAAGACCTAAAAGTCAGGTCTCAGAATAAAATTTTTACCACTCTGGAGACTTCTCTGGGCTTGTAAATCCTATTTCTTCTTAAAATTGGTCTTAAACTGACCTGTGAATTAGTTGACGATTTCAGATCCCTATTTCAAGTTTTGTTATCTTTTATTGGCAACTAATAACTGTATTTTGCACAGCCTCTGTAACAGTATCCTTTAAGAAGGGCAAAGAATCAGTTTTTCTAAAGATCAAAGATCTTGACAACAACTGCAGTTCAAAAAACTGTACCTTGAATGTGGGTCCCACTAAGGAAGTGGTGGGGCTGTTTCCAATGTTTCAAAACAGTTTTGTCTGCTTTGAATATACATATATTCAAGTTTGACCGGAGCAACCTGCTTAAGCCAGACCTTATTTGAGGTCCCTCCCTACCTGGGTTTGGTGATTCTAAAGCCCTGGAAACAGATCTACTCACATAAGCCAGCAGTTCTCCTAAAGACAAATGCAACAAATAACATGAGAGGTATTTTCACATCTGAATTCTAGACGATGCTTTTGCATCTTATTAATGTTTCTCATTAATTTCACTTCATATAGACATTGTAAGAGCTTTAAAATATAGATCTTTGAAAAAGATGTATGTTATATTTAAGGAGAGAGTGTTAATTTAAACAGAACAGTTTGCTTTCAAAACCAAGTTTTTTCCACTCTCACACCCACTTCACTTCTGAGGAGGACTAAGGACTGCTCCCTCTGCATGGTTAAGTTCAGAATGCATCTGCATATGTGTTCTAATAGACTGAACTCTGCCTTTAAAAATAACAACCCAGTTTACCAACCACACTTCAGCAACTCCACCCATAGGTTACCCTCATGGGCTAAATCCTTTCTATACAATTTCCTGCTACGATAAAGCAGTTGCTTTTATCTAATTTCTGAAGGGTTCTGTTTAGCTCAGTGACAGCACTGATTATGTATAAAATTATCAATTATCTAGTAGTATTGTTTATAAAGTGGCATCATCTTCATACATATTTACAAAAAACCTCTCTTCAAGGCTGTTTTATTTGCACAAAATTACTACCTTCACTTGAACGCTGCCTTTTGAGAACATCAGAGGAATCAATTATATACAAACACATTTTAACTGGGCTTTATAAAACCCACAGAAGTGTCTATGCCTTACCAGCCCTCTTAGCAGAGGCTTAAATTATGAACAAGAACCTCTGCCCTAGTGGCAGGAAGGAGTTGGCACAGAAGCCTGACAGTCTTCTGCTGCTCTCCCTTATCCCTGGCACAGTTTTCCACTGGAGGGGAGCAAGTGAGGGCAGTCGGGTACTATTTCTAAAGCGGCTTTAACTCACCATTAGCTTCCTGCCAAGAAATCTGCAGGGTCAACAGAGAACATTGTTAGGGAGTCATGATTCTTGTTGCTTGGGTTTTAAGCTTTGTTGCCATTTGAGCTTGTGTTAAACATTTATAATACCTTAAGAAATAAACTGTGAGCGCTGATAAGGGACATCTGCACTGTGCAGAATATTTTTTGCACTCCACTAATAATGGACCAAACAGCACCTTTAAGAGGCATGTCCTTGCTTTTGCTAAGAGGCAGAGTTATCCTAGTCTTGGTGCTTTATTTTATCTTTGCAAAAAATTCCCTACCTTTCTAGTTCCAGACAATTATTTGTTTCTATTCTTGTGAAATCTTTTTTCACCATTTCTTTCCTCTAGTAGGCTGGTACTGGCCTTCCACACTCTGAGTCTTATTAGACAAATTAGGAGATTCTTCCTCTTTCAGTGAACTGCACCTGAATTTAATACAAATTTTAAAATATGTAAATAAAGGAGGTGCTGCCTTCATCAGGCTCTGAGAATCTTTGAAGCAAATTTCTTTACTATCTTATTCAGCATCACTTAAAATCTTTTTAGTCATTGTGACTATTGTGTCATGATAACATGGGAATGCATCAGGGCATCCATGGTCTCAGCATCAAGAGCAAGACATTCAGCCTTCCTACTTGAGCTCTGGTATATACTATGATTTCCATTAATTTTCAGATTACTTTTAGAGAAGGGACTGACCATCATTCAGTGTGAATCCTACAGCAACTGAGGTTCAGATTCATCACACTAACTGAGATACCAAGGCGTGCAATAATCATGAGCTTCCTCTGTAATCATTACAGACAGACAATGAGAAAGAAATTCAGATTGTCAATGGAAGGAATGGCTTTTGGAGTATGTTTACCACCTTTAAGTGAATACAGAGGGAGCCTGAGACAGCAGCATTCTCAGTTTAGGCATGTCTGCACAGTGCTAAAAGTTAAGTGCCTGGAAGGTCCAAGTTTTTTTCTGACTATCGAATACTGTTACACTAGATAAAAATAACACGGGTGCACATATTCCTCTCTTGAAATAAAATACTCGATAGAATTAAGGGATGAAACACAAAGACCTTAGCCAGTTGATTGACATCACTTGCATGTAACAGAGTGACAAACTACACAACAGCCAACAAGTGTCCATCCTAACCTCATTTAGAGTTCCCATATCCTTTCTAGAGCTCTTCATAACTGCCCATGTTAAACACTCATTCCTGACTCCATTTCTACACCTACATCTGGATTTAAACACCCAACAGTACATCAGCCCCTCATTCTTGTTTTAAAACCTTTGTATGTGGGACTTCCATGTAAAAATAGTAACCACTCACCCAACCATTTCTTCAGGAACACGCTGAACATGATCAAATGTAGTTAACCGTAATGAAATCATTACAGGTTATAACGCCACTTGATGTTCATAGTAAAGTGAACCCACTAAGAAGAAAAAGTGGCAGTGTGCCTATTTCCTCGTAAGGAAACAGAATCATTAATATAAGTAAGCCAAGCTTCATTAGCAAAGCAGCAGTATGTGTGAGTCAGAGCAGTGCTAGTAGACAGCAGGCTAGCCTATTTGATCCATTTTAAAATCCATTTCTATTAGACTTCAACTACTATTTTCGACAGTACGATGTTTAAACTGCTTACCATAACACAAAATCACCTTCCTCCATGTATAATTGAAGCACTCAATAAATGAGGTATTCTGGCAAGTAATGAAAAACAAGGCACTACATAAGACAGTAAATATTTGACTGATTCTTCAAAAGAAAATTGCAGCATTTCAATATTTACTTTCACTCAGAAGCGTTGATGATTTCCCTGCTGAGCAATAAAAGAGCCTTCATAATCACTTGATCTTCCTTTTAAAAAACAATATTTGCCAAAATATTCTCTGTATTCCTATTGTTTGTGAATTAGAAAATGTAAACTTCCAAATACATTTGGAATTGCTACTGTTTCATCCCGAACTTTGATTTTCCTATCTGCTCTCTGCCCTGAAGCAAATAGCAATTTCTCACTATGACAAGATGGATCTGGCATCCTCAAGCTATACCAGCATGAACTATCATCAGCACTTGCTGAGCATCTATCTCACATTATACACAGTTCCCAACACGTTTATGCTACAATGGCAATTATAAAAGTAACATCAGCTGCCTGCAGATGGTTATTTGATCCATAACAAAAATGAGCCCTCTCATTGTTTATTACCACTGGTATAAAATTCATCTTGTCTGAGTAGTAGACAGATAACAGATATCTCATCTCTTTAACTACGTAGTCTCTTGAGAGTAAATCAGCAGTTATACACAGTGATAAGGATGGCCCAAAATGTCACTTCAATTTTGAGCATTCAAAACATTTTGAGTAAATCTCATCTAAAGTAGAAACAATAGCCTGCCTGCCTACGCCTTTCTTCAGAATTAAATGTGAATTTAGCACAACAAGGTATAATTCACAAGCTAGAAAGTCACCTCATTTGCTGGCTCCCACCTGGCAGGCACACAATTGTTACCAAGTTCTGAATCTCATCTCTATCTTTACCAGACAAAATAACTGATTAGGTAGTGTGCTGTTCCTAGGGTTGGTAGTATGATATCGTTTCTTTTCTTTTAAAGGCTCGATCTGGCACTTATTTTGAAATACTTACTCTATAAATAAAGGGTCAAATCCTTAGTTATGCCTGAAAGCAGCTCTTCAGCATTAACCTTATTTATCCACACCAAACCCCAAGTTTTTCATGATGAAAAGTAAACAGAGAGGTGTAATTTTTCTTCCTTTGACTACCTGAAGTTATACTGATAGGACAAGCAAGACCTCTAGTCTCTCCTTAGAGTCAATAGTGAGAAACAGGCATCTCCAGCGGGCAATTTGTCCTATCCTAAAACAAATTTTATGATACTAAATTGCTGTCACCTGTTTGTGACTGAATAAATGACATACCTGCTTTTTTTAATAACTAAAGATGAGAAAGTCTTCTCAGAGAGTGTCTTTGTCCAAAGTAACACTCGACTCAGCAACAACAAACCAGAACCCGGGTCCATGGAGTAGTGGCTACAGCCAACCTGTGCTTCCTGGCCTAATTGTAGGACAACAGCAACAGTGTTTCAGATAAGACTATGTTATGACTAGTTGAAACTATGCTATAGATAACTAAATTGTAGCATAGATAAAATGCTACATGAATGTAACAATATTGTTTTCTCCATTATCAGAACACCCTTTAAAAATCTTTAAGAAGGAAAATGTGCTCTTTTTCAAAGAACACTTGGCTGACAAACGTTAGTCCATCACTTACCTGAGAAAGTTGGATTTGATGGATAATTATGAAAGAGGAAAAAGTTGTCAGGCTTAATTTTATATTTTCTGCTTTTGTCAGCTTGCATGAGTAAATTCCATACCCTTTTGCACATCTCTTAATGTATTAAAAATAATGAATACAGGAGACTAACAGGAGAAGTCAAATATGACAATATAATTAAATTACTCAGCATCCAGAAATCTCCTGCTTTTCAGATCTGTGAGTTAAATATATGCCAATTCAATTTCCTTAAACACTTGACAGGACTTACTTTCTATGAGATTTCTTGCTAACAGGCTTTCAGTCACATTAAGTGCTCACAAAATGCACAGAAGTTGTATTTTACTGCACAGCCCTAATTGAGCTGTCTGGGCCAAAGTAGCTGAATGTTACAGAAATGTTTATTATACAATCCCACTTACTCTCAAACTAGAACATTCCTGTAGATTTTAGTGTAATTTATCGGGGCGGGGGGAGGCAAAAGGTCTTTTATCACCCTCTCATTTCAGTGAATTATGTTTATGGAGTTCTACAACTGAAAATCTGGTTTCACTCCAAACTGCAGAAGAGCAAAGTTTCAAATACCTTTCAGATGGTTCCCATTATATTTGATGTCTCTTTCCACCAAGAAGTATAACTTATCCCCTTGTAGCATTCAGAAGCAACTTTTTATTTGTAATTAACTTGTAAGTGTTCATATCTCAGCAGCACTCTATGAATGAGGACATTATATATTTTTGTTTTCAATAAATACTTTGTTGTGCATGTTTGCCTTCTTCCTATAACTTTGTGTACTGTTTGGTTTTCCATTTCTTTTGAGCATCTATCCATCCAGTCTAAGTTAAAAGTCATGTTTAAAGACAAATAAAATAGAAAGAAAATAGGTGTATAAAATCCTAATACCTGCATGTGAAATGCAACTGTGGCTCAAATGTCACACACACCCCAAATCCCTGACTAGCTATCTGTTCAACCCATATGCCTTCCTCATGGCAGCAAAGGAAGTAAAGGATAGAAATAACTTCTCTCAAACAGAAATCTGAAAACCATCTCTGTTACAGAGTAGGAACGTGTTGTAGCAACCAATTACTGGATAAAAGCTGTGGCAAAGCTATTTTCATTGTAAAGAAGGACAAGATTAATATAATATCTTGGTATCAGCACTTACCCAAAAGAGGCCACTTGCTTTGGAACATTTTCGCTGCGTTAACCGGGATGTCCCTCCCTTCCGTAGCCAAGCATCAGAAAATAACAATGTTCTGCACTTCACGGCTCCCTGTGTTCCCACCACCCTTCACTCCACTCTTGCCACCTTTGTCTCCTCACTCTGGCCACCACTGTCCCTGCTGTGCCTGCAGGACCAAGGCAGCTCTCTTGGGCAACTCTCTGCATCTCTGCTGCTTGGTCCAAGAGCTCCCAGCTGTGAGCAGAAGGCAAAGTCACTTGATCAACAAAATCTATTCATTCAAACTTTGGGTCACCTTATTCAGGGCACCTTACCTTAAAATATGCTAGCGGCCCACCAACTCAGTACATACTGCATCTAAGTGAGAACCTTAAATACTAGACTTAATCTGATTTATTTTCTTTCTGTAGTTTCTAAACAAACAAACAAACAAATCAGCTCAGTGGCCTCTCCTAGGCTACAGAAAGCTTCAGTTTAAATCCAGTTTTTGCCTCAGTCTGGATCCTGAGAAGGCAAAGGAGAGCACACTAATGAAGATCAAGAACTGCATTCATTTGTAATCCAAAAGCCCCAAAATAAATATAAACCCCATTATTTTAGTGGGGTCCCTTCCCAACATGCAATTAGTGTAACTACAGGCAGGGATATTCATTCACAAGATAGAACGGAGCTTGCACACAGGGTCATAAAAATAAAGTCTCTGCTCTCCTGTCAAATCTTCTTTACCTCCTGTGTATTACCTCAGCTTTTCAAACTAATTAATTTTATTTCATTTACTTTTCTCAAGTGTCCTCTCATTAATAATTAAGTGTCTACACTAGACCAGCACCTTGGCTGACTGATTTTTTTTCCCCTTCTGTCCATGCTTGGCAAGCATTTAATAGTAATTAAAGATTTCTCTAGTCTATTCAAAAGGCTACACAGATAATCAACAGGCAGTGACTTTGATTGATAGTCACTATCATGAAAACTGGAGAATGAAACCTTCGAGTTAATTTCCTGGAAGAAATGCTCTGTAGATAATATGTTCCAAACTACAACTGAGACATGTTTTTACCACATGCCAGTATGGCTTAGAAAGATGGTACAGACTAGCAGAGATTTCACAAGAAAGAGATGTCCTGCCACTATCTGAATTTCTCAGTGATCTCATTTGCCTTGGGGTATCCCACCTTCTCAATACTACTTTGGACTCCTTAGTGGTATGACATAACAACTGAAAACCAATTGAAATAAAACTGAAAATCAATTGCAGTGAAGCAAATTTCATTGCTGAGGAATTAAGACAGAAAGTGAGTCTCGTGGATTTCAAAATAATGACAAAAATGAACAGCAATGGCAAAAGTGTAAGAACAGCTAAAGGGTGTCTACAGGTCACCATTGCAAAACATTATTTCTGTATACATACACTTGATCTAGTGCTGGTTACATGACGTCTGTAGTATTGCAAAAGCTCATAAGTCACTGCCCTGGATGGCAGCTGTAGCACCTGTGCTTCATCAGGCAGCAGGAAGCCTTGTAAATCACATAGAGAAGCAACTCATACCATACACAGCAGAGTCCTATTTCAGCACACTGATTAGGTTCATTTCATTTTCAATATTATTAGAGCCCACATAAACACTTCATAGTATTATTTATACTTTTGCCCTGATTACTGCTTTTAGGATCAAGTCAATATCACTTTCGCTTCTTGCACTAACAGAGATGCATTCTTTCTGACTTTTGCCAGCACTTCTTTGACAACAGTCTGGAACATTTACTAGGAAAACTAATGGCTAAAGAGTGATGTTCTAGAAGGCTCGAGGCACTTTCATTTGAGGATAGAGAGAGTTTTTATTTATATGAGAGTGAAATGACAGGAAAACCTTTAAAAGTGTTTAACTTGGTACTGAAAGTCTTTGTTTTTGCTTTTTCTTAAGTAAATTGCTCCACTTTTTCACGTCAATCAAATTTACTTGGAGTCGAACAGAAATTCAGATTATGTGTCAGCATCAAGGAGAGAAGTTCCACTGATGTGACTAGACCTCTATTTAATCAGTAGGAAACAGTGTCACAGGGTCTTGGTGCTATGTAGCTGAATGTGAAACTTCAAGTAACTTCATGTGCTGCATCTCAAATTCCAGTCTGGAAATGCTCTAAGATGATTCTGAGATTTATTGTTCCCAACAAATGAAGAGATTTTATGCAGGTTTTTAAAAGTTTCAAAGCAGAGCAAACATGAAAGAAGTCTTTTAAAGTATTTGAAGTTGAAATCTACCATTAATTCCACCTCTAAACAAATGAAAAAAATAAATAAAACAAAATAAATTAATAACTTTAAAAACATCACGCAGAGGATACATGAACGGCCACTAGTGTCACAGAGGCATCCCAAAACAACTACAGGTAAATAACAGAGTTCAACCAACTTTAACTCTGAACTGAATCCAAACGACAGACAGACAGCAAACTGCAGAAAACAAAGCGAGGGTGGGGGGCAGAGTAAAGGGCTGGGGGTGCTGGCAATCCAAAAATCGACCAGCACTCTGGCAACATTTAATAAACTGCAGGTTCAATGTGCTGTTTGAGGATGTTATTACCACACGACCCCACAAGAATGACGACACCCAAGGTGCAGCCCCTCACTCACAGAAAGAAGAGGCCTCTCTCACCCAAGGGTACCCAGAAGAAATAATCACTTGCCTGGGGTGGCCAAGGGCTCAGTCCAGGATACATCCGGAAGAAAATCACTCACCAAGGAGGAGGTGGTGGCTCAACCCCAGGATGATCATCCTTAGATGGTGTCCCTGAGCTGAGGTGAAGGTTCTGTTCGCAGCCCCACCGCTCCGAGAAAACCACTCCAAGGGGTTCTTCGGCGCGGGCTGTGGGCATCTCGGTCCAGAAGCTTCTCCGGGCTTGGGCACCTCATTGGCCTTTTGATCGGGGTCTCACCCCTCCCGCTCCCCCAGCCCGGGGGGAGGTGACTGTGAGGAGCCACCGTGCCCCGGGCCGGGGGGGACAGGCACAGAGGGAACAAAAGGTGCTAAAGAGCCATCAGCTGCCCTGTTGAAGGCTCCGGGCCCCATCGGGGTGTGCCATAGTTACAAAGACAAACGCTGCACCAAAATTCCTGGTGTGTTCAGAATCACAGAATGTCAGGGATTGAAAGGGACCTCGAAAGATCATCTAGTCCAATCTCCCTGCCAGAACAGGAACACCTAGATCAGGTTACACAGAAATGTGTTCAGGCGGGTTTTGAATGTCTTCAGAGAAGGAGACTCCACAACCTCCCTGGGCAGCCTGTTCTAGTGTTCTGACACACCATGAAGAAGTTGCTTCTCAAATTTAAATGGAACCTCCTGTGTTCCAGTTTGTACCCATTACCCCTTGTCCTATCATTGTCTGTCACTGAGAAGAGCCTGGCTCCTTCCTCATGACACTCACCTTTTACATATTGATAAACATTAATGAGGTCACCCCTCAGTCTCCTCCAAGCTAAAGAGCCCCAGCTCCCTCAGTCTTTCCTCATAAGGGAGATGCTCCACCCCCTGAATCATCTTTGTTGCCCTATGCTGGACTCTCTCAACAGTTCCCTGTCCTTCTTGAACTGAGGGGCCCAAAACTGGACACAATATTCCAGGTGCCATCTCAAAGTTGAACACTCCTGAGTTTTGTTTATTAATACCACAGCGAAGCACCAGGCCAGACCGGGGCTCTGCCAGTGACCACCATTCTGGTCAGAAGCTCCAGTTTCACCCTCCACCTGAAGGCCTTCATTCCCAGCTGCAGGCTCTGAGTGGCAACATATTACACTCTTAATATAACCACATCTTCTTCAATTATACCTCCTTTATGCCCTCTTGACAATACAGATTTGATCAGTCTTCCCACTCACAGAAAGTGATGACAGACACAATCAGTAGAGATTTAATACAAGTGGAGAAAATTTGAATGTACATCTTATAAAAAACACAAATTGGTTTCATCAGCTGGAATACACCGACAGGAGGTCATTAGCCAAGGAATATCATCACAGCATTATAGCCTTAAATTGCAATGAGAACAACTTGTAAAAATGGCATAAAGGTCGTCCGCTCTCACTTCAGTCTTTATTACTAAAAATATTTTATTTTTTAGGTTTTTTTATTTTCCTTTAAGATGGCTCCATATGTCACAGGCCTGAGGGTCACAAGATTAATGCTTCAATGTTCTGAGAACTGCAACTAAATTGCAAAGAATTTTCAGTCCTCATTTCAACCTGCATTAGCGATCTGCCATTCTACTGGAGTAAGTGATAGATCTTTCTAGTTGCTTCTCAACTTTCTACTAACTTCTAGCCTCACTAAAGTGTCATTCACAAGTACAATAAATACTCATACAAAATAGACTGTTAGGAAGACCATAACTGATATAGCTTAACATTCTTAGCTAACTGTATGAGCTGTAACAGCCCTGATAACCTCTGGCTATCTTTCTATAGAGTCTGGTTCATCCCTCGCAGTGAGGAAATTAGGTACAGAAGAAATAGAGTGGGGAACTCTAATAATTAAATATGCAATTATTATTTGCTACTCATAAGTAGGAGTATGAACAGCTCAACACAGAAAGAAGGCCCAATATTGGAGAAAAACAAACAATCAACCACAACAACAAAACAACCACACCTGAAGACATCAGTCATGAATTCAAAGATCATACAGACAGATATATTCCCATAGCTTAATGAGTTATGAATCAACTGAGCAGCAGTCACAGTGTATGTGCATGATTTTGACCAGCTACATACAAAAATTTTTAGTTGAGAGAACAAAGAATTTAAATTCACACTTGTATCATACTGAAAATGTGCAGGGAGCCAGTTACTGCAATTCAGCTGATGCAGGTGAAGTTATTAAGGTAAATGTCTGAGCTCTTAATAAGGAAAAAGACAGACTATGTCCACAAAACAGACAGAACACTTAACAGCATAGGAGTGGGCGATGGAAATCTGAGATTACATGGCTAGCAGTGCATATATTTTTTGCAAGACCTACAATGTGTTTTTTAAAAATCAATCAAGACTGTGCTGATCATTCTTTTACAAGCTACTGGGCTAGTCAGATACTATTTGTAGTCATGGTTGAAAGACTTGACTTAATGTGTTCATTTAAAAGTTCTATATTGGTATCCTTAGTTTTAGGATTAAATTCTTCAACACTTACAGGGTGCATTACAAATCAAAATTATTCAATCACCTTCAACGCGATTTATTTTTCATTACAGGAAACTGGCTGAATTTTAAACTATTTTTAACACTGTTTTTAACAATGTCAGTTTCATCTTTGTGTTCTTGTCAGTTATTTAGGGACCTCAAAGGGTTAAGGGTGTCCAAACATTCCATGGGCACCCAGGCCACACCTAGTTTAAGGAATGATAGCTGATCAGGGGGATGGCTTAACCACTGGAAAGAATTCTAGTTCTGATTAACAAAGGGGAATGCACAAAAGCAAGACATTATGTTAGTTTATATTTGCCTGCTCAAGTTAAATAATTATACTCAGTTTTTATAAACATTTGGCCTATGAGTAAAGCCTAGTAGATTATGCCGGTTTCATTAGTACACATTGGGAGTTCAGGAAGTGGAGAAGTTTCCTTCCCTCTTCTTTCAGAGAACTGGCTGCTGCAAGGCAGATTGTAATAGTGTTCAAATCAAGTATTTTGTACTCAAAAAAACAAACAGCCAATGGGATCGCTTACAAATAAACAACTCAATCTAACAAACAGATCCAGTGACTGAAGAACGGAAGTCAAAAATAACTTATTGAAGAGGGTGGGTTTTGCTGTTGTTTTCTTTGTTGTTGTTTTTAACAATAGGAGTAATTATCACCTAGTACAACACTCAGTTTTTCCAATTGTTTTCCCATTACTTAATGACTAAAAGTCTAGATGTCTTCCAAAAATATGCATCCTAACTCAACTAGGAATTTGTTATAATACAAGAATTTGGGGTCATCCCATTATCTATTAATTTGGTAAAATATTGCCTGGGATTAACTTGACTCTTACTTCAAATTAAACCTCTTTAAAAGTGATACACATGTTCCAGGTGATCTCAAGCTTTGCATAAGCTAATCTAAAAGGCCATTAATTAAAAGGTTTAAGGACTTCAGAAGTCTCCCTGAAATGAACAATTCAGTTGAAATTCAGGTTTCAGGATAAATGCATGTAATGCTTTATTGGTTTTTAACACAGATTAACACTTTATTATGAAGAAGATAGAATCATAAAGATGTTATTTTACAGACTTAAAACCTACCAGAATGTTATCATTCATTCCCATCTTTGGGAAAAAAGCACAGCAAATCAATGCACAAATAAACAAGCTGTCTGCAATAGCTTTTTAGCAGTTCACCACTAAAGTCTTCTAAAGAAATCTAAAATATTTTTCTAATAGCTTAACTGTGTGTTTTAAAATAGAGGGGTCTCTCACTGTTCATGCACACAAACTATAACATAGTTACATGTTTACTAACATAGTTACCCTATCATACCCCTATACTTAGAAACAGTATCCATAGCACTTGTATTTCCTTTATTTCACCAAAAAAAACCAACCCATGGATTAGACCATGCAATAACTCGTATCTTGAGAAAAAGCAGCAGACAGATACTGCTTCAGTCAAACCTGTCACAAGAAGGGCAAGCTAGAACCACATCTTCACTGTTGCTACCACACCGCGTGAGAAGCTGAGAGAGTAGAGGTGATTTGATCATACTCCAAGTTCTTCAACTCAGTAGGAAAAAACACATCACCTCGCAATAGATTGTTCAAGTGCTCAGCCTTTCCTTTTTGCATTCTTACTAATCTTGAAAGCTGTCAGGCTTCCTGGTTCTTTCACCTTTAGACAGATGCTAGGAATAACTCTCTTCCCTCTGGATACATTGAAGGGCTGAGGAAAGGACATTGTATCCCTACGCTGTCAAGGATGGGCTCTGCTTTCAGGCTCTCCCGGACACCTGGGGCCAGCTCCAGCAGAACACGCCACAGCTGTAGATACAGAGCCCTTGTCTGTGACTCATCCCTGTGCTGCCCCACTAGCTGTGCTACAGCAGCCCAGCTCTGTCACCACTGAAGCCAGAAGAGGGAAGACAGACCTTAAAGGTTTTCTCCTGCAAGCCAAACGTATCCTTCTTTCCCTCTCCCAGTAACCACTTCATACAACGCTTCAGCATGCGTATTATTTCAGAGGCCAAATATTACATTTTTCTCAAACATGACATCTTTTGATCCCTTGAAGCCTTTCAGGCAAGCTGGGATTTAGGCACACAGGTGAAGTGGGAGCAGAGAAATAATTCCATTACTATCTACATTGTGTCTGTAAATAAACGGCTGTGTGCTCCAGGCCTTCTCTTTTAACCAACAAAGCCAGCTACACATTTGCAAAAGGTTACACTATATTCTTAAAAAAAAAAAATCCCATTTAAATCGATCTAAAAATGAACTTTCCTGCATTAGACTGCAGGAAACAGAACATTCTGGCTGCAGCTTTTATCGATTCTACCCAATAGTATTTTGACAAACAAGTTTAACATTGAAACCAACAGTTGCAATTTGGCAGCCAGGAGTTTTCTCTCTTTCATTTTAATAACATTTCTGCCAGCACTCGCTGTTCTTGTTATTCAAGGTACAGCAGCCATAACTCATTTCTGCTGGGGCATTATTGTATGTATACTTTGGAGTAAAGAGGGCTCTTACAATGTCTAATATGATGTCCTCTGCAATCTTTTATTGGAGTACGAATCACCTTGCCAGTTAATCATACCATTATGAATGCTGAAGACATGAAAACCAAAAGGGATTGAAATGCATATATTTCCAGATTAAGCAAAGCTATTTAAAAAATACAGGGAGACTAGCGAATATAGGTTTTGAGCTGTGTTAGATTGGTGCACAAAACTGAAAAAAATTTAATCAAAAGGGCTTTTTGCTTTAGCTGCTTGTAATGATACTGGGAAAGAAAGGGAAAAAACAAAACAAAACAAAGACCTCCATCTTCTGCTAAAAATGAAGATTTAAAAGAAGGAATTCAGTACGTTTGGATGAAACCAAATATAATTAAAAACAATAGATAAATGCATGAACCCTCTATTTACGTGCACTGTCATTCTAAGCTGATGTGTCTAATCAGAGCAAACCCCAGTACCGCACAGCATCATTGATCTCTTCCTCGTTTAAGCGTTCGTGGTTCATTTTGCTTTCCTTGCGCGTACTTTGCTGCCACCTCCAGGATACTGTGGTTGTAAGACTGGAAGTTTAAAACAACCTGTAATCAACTGAAAGTTACTTTGCTCTGAGATGCAGTATATCACATTGTAAGCATGCCTTTAGATTCATTTAAAAAAATAAATCACCAAAGATCTGCTTGTAGACAATATTCACAAGCATGAGTGTCACGATGGCTTACAGATGCAAAAGCTGCAGGCTGCTTGTTAGAAAAGTAAAACGGTGCCTTAAAATAATAGCCCGTTTAGCATAATGCTGAATTCCACAGGAAACTCTATAAAAATATTTATGGCATACATTCATTTTGAAGAAGTCTCTTGTGATTGTTAATCCACTTAATTCCAGGAAAAGAAAGAGTAAACAGACAGATCTTAAATGTAAGTATTTTACAGGTTGGTTTTTTCCTCTTAACTGTGTTAAGTCATCCAAGGCACAGAGGTAGCCCCTTAGAAGTCAGCAATAATTGCAGCAAAGATAAAGGTTCAAAATCCTTTAGAATGAGAAGGTAGTAGTGGTGTCCTTGTTCCTCCTTTATTAATGAGAGGATCACGTTCAATCAGGTATCATTAAGGAAATCATTTTTTCAAAAACTGTAACAAGGTTTTAAGTCTCACAGTGCAGAGTCATACACAATAGACTATAGAAAATTTGTCCTAAAATTAAGATCAACATCAGACTACAGCAATTTTTAAGATGCTTTATAATTAGTAATATCTACTTAATATAAGCTATGCACAACTAATTTTGTTCCTCATATCTATTTGTAATCCTCTCACCTTTTCTGTTACCTTCCTTCAGATATTTCCTGACATTATATTAATGTATATGTATATTAAGTTCTGTATTTCATTCCTTTACTCTCTTGACTACATACCATGTACCTTCACTTGGTCACAATCCCAAATCTACACCTGAATTGATAATACACTGGTAAAAGTTCCTTATGTCTCTACCTGAACATCAAGCAATTTCCAAAAACATATCACTTGCCTTTTCTACATTCACTTTCAATGGTCCCTTGTTTGCCTCTCCACCTTTTGGGCCATTCCCACAATACTGCAGCCTTCATTAGCAAAATGAATTTGACTTGTGCCAAGCCAGTGTCCTAAATGGCTATGACATAATACCTATTAAATCCTGATATATCTCATTATCATGTTTTAAAAGGATGCAGAACTTGCCAAGACTAATGGTATGTTCTGATTGTAGACATACTATATAGTTTTAATATGCCCAAAAACATAAGATCTTGAACTCATAATTTACAACAGTGAAGGAGAGCTCAGCAAAGAGATGCTACTAGAATTAGTTTTTATTTAAAAACAAGATTCAGTGAAAACTAGGTAATACCTTACTAGGCCTTTACTTTTTATTATGCAGCTTCCTATCTCAGACTTATAGGATATAGCCTAGGTCCATTGTCTAGAATCTACACTGCAGATTTTTCAGTCCTTAATTAACTGTAACAAACGATCACATCACACACCACAACAAAAATAGTCTATACCACTCAAACAGGCTTTGCCACAGTCTTCCCCTGTAGAGAAGATCAACACAGGTACTACATCTCACAGAAGGCACAAAGCAAGTTTAGTGAGATTTGGGCAAGGTCTTCATTAGCCTTTTGCAGAGTTTATCCTATCGGCAAGTGTTTCTGTACAGGCTTTTTCCACGCAATGCATTTGTAGATGGCAAGCTACAATGCAAATATATACAAACATCCTTCCATATTATAGCTGAAATGCTTTGTCAACCATCATTCAAAATTTATGTATACAGGGTAAGTTATTTGGCTCCATTTTTAGTTCTAGTCTTGCAGTTATTTAAATAAAGACTTAGGTTACTCAAGATGAGGTGTGTGCTCACTGGCTTCTTCTAAAAGTACTTGCCAACAATCTCACCAGAAAAAGTGGAAAGCATACTAATACGACTTTCATTGATTTCCTGCACTAAGATCATTACAAACATATCAGAATCATAAAAATGCATTGAATAGGTGCTCACTGTGTTTACAATAATACTGAACTACATGTACCTTTTGGAATTCAAACAGCTCAATTACTTTTCCTCTATTTTAGATAGAATTCACTTGCTTTACAATCTGATCAGAATTTGTAGTTATTAATTTGTACACAGTAAATGTAATCTTCCATTATAGTAGAAGAGAGTAGTTTGAGAGGAAGACAAAACAAAAATTACTCCATCAGCTTCGGTGAAATGTTTGCATGTAACTTGATAAAATCTGACCCACAATTCAGAAAATGGTGCATTATATGTCAATATTTCAGAATACTTCAGAACTACTAAATAAATTATACCAAAATAAAAGCATTACACTTAGAGTAATGACTCAGCTGCCTTAAAAAGTCATCCACAGTAGCCTGAACTGAAACAGTCACCTACTCTGGGGCCTTGGACCAACATGATCATCACCTGAAAATCCCTTTTAAAAAGACACATTGTAACACGTCTCTTTTCTTTTTCTCTTTTTATATATTTATATATATAAGCCATCCCAAAGAACTAAAATTTAACATGAACATATTTTGTTCAAAAGGGAAGTCTGTGCTAATTTACAGCATATCAGAACCTAAACAACATGGCATATTTGTAGTTACTGTTTGGACAAGGGCGTGTCTGCTAAAGAAATTCAATCACTCACATACTAATAAAGGCCTTTTTGATTGTTTTTCTCTAGGTTTTTCATTTGCTTTTATGTGCTCCGGTCTGTAATCCAAGGAAACCTAGAATAGAAAATGAAAATAGTAAATAAACTGAGAATTCCTGGGAAGAGATAATTTTCTTGTTATTCTGACCAATTTCTTTCTTACATAGAACAGAAATAAAAGGATTCAATTACTGTTATAATGCTTAACAGTTTTTTCACAGCAGAAGGCTGGATCACATTTTTCTCGCTGTTGTTAACTTGCTACAGTTCCATGTAAACATAATCCTGATTACATGTTCATCACACACAGACTTTTGCTGTCAATATTCAGTATGGTTCTTCACCAGATACTATCAATATGACCTACACACTGTATTTTCTGACAGGTCATGCATCAGCCACATGCTGTTTATTTGTTAGCTTCATTGATTTAAATGCTTTCTTATGCTTTCACTTGGATATCCAGGAGGGGGTGATATTAGTAGAGGACCCACAAGAGATGCAATGAACTACTCAAAGCGAACACACCATGAGATGAGTGATCATGTCTTGAAGAGCAAGGGAAAATGCAATACTGTAAGTATATCACGCTGCTTTTGCCCTCTTGATTAAAGAGCAATAAGCTTTCAGGCATATATCTAACGAAGTTTATGCACTCCACTTACCACATAGTAACATCAGTGTCTAAGCCATGACTTTTTTTTTTTAATACAAAAATGCAGCAAACTTACTTTTTTTTTTTTTTTTTAAATAGTTTATACTGCTGTTGTGACAGTGAATATAGACAGGAGAAAGAACTCAAGTCTCCAGTGTGGAGGCCGAATCCCAGTTTCTGACACCTTTAAACTAGACAGAATTAAGTCTCTTCCTCATCACACAAGGCTGCATGGAAACAGTATTGCTTCATGCTAAATCAAAGATTTGATGCTCCCTTAACCTCACCTCATAAATAATCTTCATGAAATTACAGTACCTACAAAAAACCAGGAAGGTATAATTTATACTTTCACCCCACAACACCAAAGGGGTCAGATTCCCTACATTCTCTGAACATAGGCAGAAAATTCATGACAATAAAGAACACAGGAAAAAACCAAAAATCCCGATCAAGACAAGCCACAAAGGAAAGAATTAAATTAGTGACCACTGTGGGCATAGTGCAACTCCTATTTCAGCCTAAATCTTATTGAGATGAGAGTCCCAAGACAGTCCCATTTAAACTAATTTAGCATAAAATACCACTCAATATAATGGTGGCAATGTCTATTCTCAACTGTCTCCTGCAATTTATTTTTAGCCTATAACATTCCCTACCTTCTGTGCAATTTCATGGCAGAAAAGTAATACTTATAAAGGCTACTTTAAAATAGTGTTCCTGGTTACAGACCATTAGTTATAAAGACATTGAAGTACCCTAGTGCTTCCATCCAAATGTAAATATTTGTGATTTTTAAAATCTTGCTATTCAAAGAAAAATAAGCTATTCATTTACCACACTTTTTATTCAGAACACTTGGAATATTTACAGTCAACATTTTATTTTCAAGGACTGTAATTTTTTTCCCCTCAGTTCAATAATAATTGTCTTTTAAATGTTTCACAGATAGTTTTGTTGCTATTGCTGCTAAATACCACATCATCTCTTTCAGAAATTATGACAACTGTAGGAAAAAGGCAAAATATTTCAATTACAAAAGCACATTGTGAACAACAAACCGGGTAGTTATAACTGCTCTGCCTCAGGAGGAGCTGAGGGCAGGATCTTTGAAATTATTATTTCCTTGCTACTTTTTGTCCCAAGACCTTTATCAGTAATAGTTTAGTTCTTCCTTGTTCTCACTCCCTCCTCATGTCCACCCTTCCCAGGATGAGTTAGAAAGGCTGGCACAGCAAAGGCTAAAAAATAAGTGTTGTCCATTCCCCACTTCTCTCAACTTACCTCATTCAGCAAAAGCAATAGACAGAACAGACAGCAGAGAAGGGGCGGCAGAGAAAAACAATCATGCAGATGAGTGCACACAGATCACTTACCCGCTCACTCCCAGGCATTCTGGCCCTCAGCAACTGGGGAAGCCAATACTGAATTTTCCAGTAAGATCATAGTGTTTCAGTAAACAGTTGCGTATGACCTTTACTTTAGTGATAGAAAATGATGCAGGATTCCGTTATCTACACTGACAAGTGATTTATTGGTCTACTTTTTAGTCCTCAAAACCGCTTTACATATTACACTTCTTCACAACGGTACTGAATTTGTAACTCTACATGTAATTCTCTGTCTGAACAGTATTACTAGAGATCCATAATTGTTAATGATATATTAGACTAGTCCATTTCTTGCACATTACATGCTTCCTTAGGATTTTTGAAGGCTGAACTCAAAGTCCTGAAATTTGTTTTTCACATCAGATGTTTTACAAGTGTCCTGTCCCCCCACAAGACTATACACAATCAAATGAGGCAGGAATACCTCTCTGTCAGTATTTTGTTTCACTATCATGCAGCTTAGTATATTTTGCACCAAAGCATTTCAGATGGCCTCTAGGTTGCTGGCTAGCTGAATACAAATAAACAACTTTAGATATTCAAAATCACTCCAACCTGTTTCCCGGTCATTTTTGAAAGGATCAATGGGGCTTCACTTTTCAAAACTTATCAGAAATTTTCCCATTGGATTCCAGGAAGTCTAGTGGTTTGCACAGAAATAATTAATGAAAGGGTAAATATGTATTAAATCCAAGTATTGCTAATGCACTGGACACGCTGCATTGCTCTCATAGATAATGCATAGGCACTTTTTCTGTCTCAACTACAATTAAATAGTAATCTGATACATAGTAAAAAAGTAAAGTTTATTCCAAAATAGAATTCAAAATCTGAACTCCTTTCATGGCAAGTTTCAAATAATAAACAGGAGAAAAACAATTCCAAAATGCAAAAATAACATAAGCTGTTTTCCCTCAAAAGTTACTTATGATACATACATTTGTGCTTCACATGAACATCCACATAGTCACATCTGGAATATATACGGTCCTTCCCTCTTACTTCAGGGGAAAGCAACGGACTTTTATCCACACTGTTTTTCAGTCCAGACACCTATGTACCAGCCATTAAATCCAGGTTGCTCCCAGAAATTGGAATGCACAGTAAAAAATATCCTGCTTCCACTCTAGGGCAGGGTATCTGCCCACCACCTCTTGCACACATCTCATTTAAAAAAGTATTCAAGTTGGAGATAGGAGTGGAAGAAAAAAAGCCTTTTTTTTTTAAGACAAGAAAATGCTAGATAACACCAAAAAGTTAAATAATCAACAAGCATAATTCCCTTTTCACTGCATTATATACCTAAAGGTTATGTCTGACAAGTTTCTAAAGGAAGATATGGCTATTTTAGAATACTGCAGTTTTTAGGGGATGCTATTAAAGAAAACTGAAGTTTCATTTTATTCAAATAACTTTTCAAACATTTTTGAAAAGCACATCAACCTATGAAAGAAGTAAAGCTTCCAAATCTCCAGTCTCCCAAAAATACAAAAACATTGTGTAATTGTGGGAAACAAGTTCTCCGTAAACTAAAAAATCCCATTTCTTGCTTGGCTTTGCTCAGCGATTCCACATGAACTCTGTTTTCCTCCACTGCAGGAGTTAGCTAATGTTACAAGTCCTAAGCCTTAGCTGACTGCACCTAGAGGTCTCTATTTCTTCTGATAGCCCCAAATAAAACCTGTGGAACATTCCAACAGAGCTTCTGAACCAGCTTTTGCCTTGTCCTGGATAATTCACATTAAAGCATCACATGTGACTTTTGTGAAGACACTTCTGTCTGAACAGGTTACTGAGTTCTTACGTCATATTCTCTTTTCACTCTGTTTAACTGAAGAGTTTGCCAAGTCTGTCCTCTTCTTGCTGGGTCTGAAAATAGATATACCACAAACACAACAGAAAGACACCAGGACACAAGCTGTTTCCTTCTGTTTTAATGAATCTGTTTTGCTTTAGAGAAGAACCAGTGAAGTACCCGAGTTCTTGTGAATTTTACATTAAAGAATGTAGCCATTGTAATTTGTGATTTGTTTTTCTAGAACCTAACTACAGTCAGCTTGTTCACACAGCCTTCAGAATATTCAGGGCATAATGCAAGGTACATAAAAAAAACCAAACCTTAAAACATCAGAAGGAATAATCTTAATAATCTAATTAAAAAGAGTAAATACCTCAAAAAACAACTGTTTTCCTTTTCTAATGTGTTGTATTTTTTAAAACAAAAGGTACATTCATAGAGCAAATAATTTCTGAAGAAGGGGCAAGATCAAAATTTGTTGATGGCACAGTGATAGTTCTGTATAAACCAGCTTTCAGCCTAGAAAATACTTAGAGGTGCATTTATACTTAAAAGCAGTGCTGCACATTAATTTTCAGTAATCATTCTCCAAAGTTTCACAAAACTGCCTCATACATTGGTTCAAACTTAGTAGGAAGCTCATGAGATCTCAACTCTTCAGTGTTCTAATCTAATAGAAGGCAACGATATGAAATTAAGAGACAGCTTGATGATACCCAAAGTCTCCCTAAGGAAAAGCAAGTAATTTTGCTGCTTAGGTCCACAGCAGCACACCAAACAGTGTTTATGAACTTTGATACCCTTCTTAAAATTGCAGCTTTGCAGTTAATGAGCCATTGATATACATACTTCAGAGATGCATAAAATTAGGACTATGGGAAATTGCTGACCTAGAAAACTTTTCATTAGAACTTATTCAGGTGTCGTTTTTTACCAAAGTCATAATGAAACGAAGACTCAGGGAAGGCCCATTGATTTTAAGGAATAGTCCCACTCTGTTGCAAGGTGACCCCACTGACCTCAGCAGGATTACTGATGCTACTAAAGCATGAATTCAGACTCTGTGCTTGACAACAGCCTGAGCAGGCACTGAGATAGAATCAGTGTTCCAGCCTCTGTGCCCAGGGTTACAACATGTTCCAGAGGAACACCATGGAGTTGGGTAGTGAAGTCACTCTTTATACAAAAGACAGGTGCAGTAAAACACTGACCTTGGCTTGCCAGATATTTTCACAGATATCACGTTGGCATTTTTCACGAGCACTAAAGGTTCAGTGAAATTGAATGGGTTTAATTGGATTAATTAGTAATTATTAAATTAGCAGTGAAGTGATGATAGTACTTGAGAGTCTTGCCTCAAGACCTTGCCTAAGCAGAACACAGGGTCTAACTAGAGTTCAGTTAGTGTGAACTTGCAAACAAAATCAGTTTACTGATAATAAAATAAGTCGAAATGTTTCTTTTCTTATCAAATATACTTGTTGGCCTTCTTGAGAATGGACAACTTCAATGCTATTTCAAAATGCTATCAGTTTACTGCACTATGCAAGTTGAAAATAAAGCCTGAGGTATATCCTATATTAATTGTCAATATTGAAGTGATATTCTTGCACAACAGAATGATTAATGGCCTTAAATGGCACTCACTGCTGTGCTAGAAAAATAAGATTCTCTCCCCCCCGACTCTCTTTAAAGCAAGAAAGAAGACATTATGTAGACAAACACTAGGATGACAATTTAATCCTTTGCTGAATTAAGACAACTAAACACTGCTTCCAACAGATATCCTTTTTACCTGTTTCACCAGTATAGGCACAACCAGTTGATGGCACAAACCTGCTAAGCAACTATGGACTTGATCTAGGAGTTTAAGTCATATCATTATAAGTTATTTCCTCCTTGAGAATGACCAACAATGAACCAAAATTCCTTAGTTTTGAACCATTATAAACACATTCCATTCCATTGTAAAAGAACCATCATTATTTATCACTACCCAATGAATATGGTAAATCACTATAAATAATTGCATCTATTTTCTTCTAATTTTTCTAGGAATGAAGCAAGAAGTGTAGATGTCTACTAAGGGAGACATCTCATACGAAAGCACATGCAACAGTTCCATACACATGAAAACTCAGAAAAGGGCAAACAAATTCAGAGGGAGAGCTTTGGAAGTCTATGAAGTCTTATTTTAGTATCTTCTATGCTACTCAGGTTCAACTCATTTAATAAACCCAACAGCTTAAAGCTTAAGCGATTAAAGAAAGGACATGTAGTAGGAAAAGACATATTAAAAGTAAAAGCCACACTCAGATGTAGGCACGTTAAAAAAACAGAAAAAATTGTAATGAGCCCTATGCTTATGAGAGAGCATTGTGCAGTTAATGTAAGTAATGAACCTTTCATGTGAAATGATGTAGTGTCACAATTCATTTGCATCCCACTTAAAGTGTAATTAAGTTTCCCTGACAGCATGGCTTATGGCTGAAAGAACAGACCTGGCTGCTAAATTAATCCAGAATCCCTCTAGTTAATAACACTTTGCAAAGAAAACTTAACACACTTTCATTTAAAGTTCCTAAACTTACATTTAAAGTGACACTATAAGGCATTTCAGAGACTGTTTTTAAAGACTTCAATCCATGCTCCATCACACAGCTGACCTGAAGATAGCTGTTCTGAATCCAAGACAAGATTTGACCCAAACTATAAAACACATGATGCAGCAGTATGTCTAAACATGGTTCCATTTTTCGTTTCTCTCAGAAAACTGACCTATGCATTGCAGTAACTCCATCACCAGAGGAATGTTCTCAACTGCAAAGAGAAACAGAAGGTCACAGAGCAGAAATGTGTCTCTACCTACAAGCAAAACAGATGATAATCAACTGTTTCATTAATTGTCATGATACTACTTTCTGATTTTCTCATAGAACAATAATATCCAGCAATGCTCAGTATAGTCAACAGTTTTGCTTTTAATTGAAAGAAGCCCTATTATTAACCATTCTTTTCAGTCATCTATAAAATCCATAATCTCAAAAATAGTTACTAAAAACATTATAGGATTGCCTGTATAAAGCAGTCCCGCTTTTATTTTGGGGGGTAACTTTTTATGTTTTATGAATCAGTTAATTCTTCACTGAGTTTCACCTTAAAGGTTCTATTTAGAACAAAGATAGGTGAAACACTTCAGAATACATAAATCCTGTAAAATCCACATGGATCAAAGAAAAGTTAATTCATTACCATGAACTACAAGTCAGGTACTGTATAAAATAAACGGTTCATAAATACTGCCATCTTATTTGCTGATACATTCCTGTAGCCATGTTACAAATAGCAAGGAACCTACTCAGTCTCCCCATTATTCTGAAAATCTCATTAGAGAGAATTCTGTTTCTGCCACTGGAAAGAGTCCAATTTTAGCAGCTCCACAAGATCATTCCCAGGAGTCATTCTAAAATACATTACATGAAAATCTGCGAAGTCAGAATCTGTATTCAAAATGAACAGGTACACAGTGGTTATAATTAAACAAACGGTAGCTGTTACAAAGGGCTTATTCCTTCCCTACAAGAGGATTAGTTATAACAGCTTTTGTGACTACCAAGTATGACTAACTGAAAAACAAATCATGTTTTGCAAAGTATTCTGATGTTCTATAGTCAAAGACAATGAAAGCTGGTAGGAGTAATTTTCTTTTTATATAAGTAACTGTTGTGATTAGTCACAAAAGACATGGGTTTACAGCTGCTGGTAAAAGAATATGAACAACCAAGTCTCTGAATTTGGGAGATCAAGCTATAGCTTGATAATATAAATACCGTCACTACTTCAAAGACTCGTGAAAATAATTTCAAATACTTTCTGTTACGGGAATGTTTTAGGAAAGTGCGTTGTGCCCAGGAAGATAAGTTTAAAGCACCAACTATCCCTCCATAATCATAACTTATAACAATCAATGCAAAACCTAATTAGCGCTTGAACTGTAGCCCATTAGATGGTAGAACTTGCTCATTTGCCTGAATGTGACTTTCAACATGAAACAGAGCTTTAGTGATCCAGACCAGATGTTTATTTTCAAGTACTTTTAGTCATTACATGACAGTAGGAACTGATGTATCTGTATCCACAATAGTAAGGCAGCTGGTTCCTAGATATACCCCGTATTCCATTTTTGACTTAACTTTTTGAAATATACCAAATGGTAACTAATTAAGAAAATAGGGAAGAGGAAAACAGCATGCATGTAAATGTTACAACTTCCACTAATAACTTATGCTCAAAAATTAAGTTCTCTTAGATGTGATGAAACCAGAATTCACAGTCTCTGGCTTCCATGTGCAGTCACTTCCAAGTCTAATATGTTACTCAAGGCCACACATACATCTCATCAGATACAATTGTGTCCTGGTCACATGTTTCAGGGCAGCAAATTCAATACTGCTTTGATTGCTATGAGTTTTTTGAGTTGGTTTTGCAAGTAATTATCAAGACCTTATTTGCATTGACTGAACTAGAATTGTATAACAATTGTATAGTAATATTGTATAATATGAAGAGAATGACTGCTATTATACCCCCAATCAGGTAGTTAGATATCAAAACAGTGAATGTTTTAAAGTAGCAAATAAATACGCTATTTTGGCAGTGACAGAGCAATTTCCAATTCCTTTGCTGCAATAGTGAATAGGAAAACATGCTCTAGTGACATAAACAGATCACCCAGGATCCTTCAGGCAGCCATAAAATTGAGGTACTACAGAACCACCAAGACAGAAATACAGGAAAAGCTGCTACAGCAGGGTTCTTTGTATATATTATATACATATATATATATATCTCTATATCTGAATATATTCTCTGCAGGTTGTTTGCATGTAGCTGTTACACTTCCTCGAGAACATTCATTCCTTGTAATTGTATGCAAATAATCAACTTACATAGGATAATCTGTATTCTTATTAGCTGAAAAGTCTGATTGCAAATGACAGTCCAGATGACATACCATTCTGGATTTAATCCAAAACCCACTACAGTCAAAAGGAAAAAACTTATTCCCACACTTTGGTGGCCTAAGAGTCTAATCCTGCTTTATTGGCAACAAGAAACTGTTCATACTCACAAATCAGGCTCCTGACCCAGTTCAATCTCTTCAAGTATTGGATAAAATGCTCATACATTCTTCCAATCATATATCCATGGATAACTTGGAATTTGTTACTCTCGGGTGGCAAACACTTGCAATGAATAAATGACACACCATTACAACTCCTCCAGCTTACATCCGTGTTTTATGGTGGATCAAGCCCTTTGCAGGGCATCTAAAAGAAAGTCATTACAATTCCATCCTTATTTGTAATGTAATATTATCAAAGTACTTTGAATGAAAGCATTTTCAAACACATCCAAATATTTTAATTATCTGCATTACTCAGACAATGATCTTCAAGCTTGTCTACTATTTCACAATAATTATTTAGTGATTATTCAACTGATTCCCCCCAAAAAAGTTTCAACATAAGTTTAAAAAAATACAGAAGATTACCTATGAAAAAGAATTATTCAATGTTATCATTGCAAACATTAAAGTGCACATATTGAAATACAGTCACTGATTTTAATGACTTTTTAATTTTTAATAAGATTCTTTCTTCAAACTTCAATATCAACAGTTTAGTCAGAGATAGGTAATATTTTTGTTAGAGATCAAGCTCCACTGAGTAGCAATTCCTGATGGATATAATGGATTGTCTGGAACATCTTCCAAACTAGTGCCATTCCTATATACTTCCTCCTCTCCCATTCAAGATTGCACATGGGGGTTGACAACACAAGAACTTCTCTCATGCTTGCTATTAAAATAGTTGTTGTAACTTCAATAACTTCTTACCAGATAAAATCATCATTAAAGTATTTTTAGCTGTCTTAACAGAACTGGGCAACAGAAAATTAAATGTCAGTTAGGAATACACACCTAGCTGAATCCTCATAGACTTGTGTTTTACAGACAAAAGTTAGTGAACACAATAAGGATCAGATTTTGACAGAGACGGTATTACTATTGGTATTAAATGGAGCACTGTATTTTCTTATGAGTTACAGTGAAATTAATTTCTAAACAGTTCTGTTACTTGTACATGCCAGGAACAAATACTTCATAAAGTCTACATATACACTGAAGAATGCAGGCCTTCTGTCAAAGTGCTCAGTGGTACCCATTAGTTTTTCCATTTTATTTACAATTTTAAATTTTCAGTTAATTTTAAATTAATATTCTTCATTAAAGTACACAAACATTATAAAAGTTACCTGTCAAATTTTTCACACATTACAGAAATTCTATTAGTCTAAAAACATTAACTTAAATGCGCAGTCAACTGAAAGTGTGAACTGTTGAAAACACGTATTTGTATTCTGCACAATGTGCTAAAGTGAGGCTGGACTTTTTCACAATTAAGAGAGAAATATCAGCTTTGGTCTTCATAGAACATCCATAAAGCTTAAGTATAAACTCAAATATGAAGAGATATCCACAGAACAGTTTTCCGATTAACTGGATTACCTGAGCCAACTTACAAGTGACATGGAGGTACCTTGTCATTACTCAAAGTGCATTACATCAGTGATTTATTTTAGGACACTAAAACAAATGAAGTGAAATGCATAGGTTTTAATAGCCAAAAGGAAAAAAAAAAATTCATAAAGTGGAATATGGTAAAAAGAGCAAACATCGTCAATTGGCATGCCTCTCTGTAACTGATAAACTTGGAAAAACATTAAAAGCAAAGATAGAGAAATGGATTTTGCCATGATGGTTCTCATCTGTTTTCTCATCATTAAAAAAATTACTTGCATTTAACCTTGAAGATATTATATTTTATATAGAAACTTACTAAATTAAATAATTGGCAAGGTGTGAATTTATTATTAAGAAAAAAATATTTTACCCATTCCTGGATCTTATGTTATACTGGTCTTGAAGTTACTTTCAAAAATACATCAAATAACTCATTTTCCACTTAAAACAGATTACCATGAATAAGCAAGCACTTCTTGATTTAAGAGTCTTTTGTTTAGTGCTGTTACATATTAAAGTAATTCAGAAAAATATTTCTAAATCCTAGTATTAAAAAAAATCCTCAAGTCTTATTAGGCATCTAAACAGACTAACCAAATCTGTTTTAGAAGTGACCTACCAAGGAAAATAAACCTAATTTTCTTATTCTAGAATTTTGTTTTTATTATGAAAAAGTACATGTGCGGGGAGAGTGGTTAACATACAAATATGAAATAACATACTTTTGTTTCTCTACCATTAACACTATAATACTAGAGTATCTTTTCAACCCATATACTTGTCAGCGTTATTCAAAACTCACCATTGCAATATTTCAGTGTCTGGACGAAAACTTTTAACCGTCAACTTTCTACTTGCTGCCCAAGGGGGCAGAACAGCAAATCTCCAGGAACTACTCTTATCACTGTGGCTACCAAGAGAAGAAAGGACAGGGGCTCTGTTTCCTCCTGTGAATTTACAGTGAGGCACAATTTAAGCCCAATTCACATGCAAGATTTATAGAGAAATGCTGTACTTACAGAAATAACTATGAAGAGTCAGTGGCACTTTGCCCAATTAGGTGTATCCAATTTATTTCTAATCCAATTATTGTCTCTGATTAAT
This sequence comes from Nesoenas mayeri, assembly GCF_963082525.1. Classification (NCBI taxonomy): domain Eukaryota; kingdom Metazoa; phylum Chordata; class Aves; order Columbiformes; family Columbidae; genus Nesoenas; species Nesoenas mayeri. The sequence continues at coordinate 14,905,698 of NC_137540.1, read as the reverse complement.
GGAGGATTTTGTCAGCATCTTGAGAAATTTACCATCTCTTGTCCTAAACAGAATTCTTCACATGGATCTCAATAGTTTCTAAACACTGAACACACCTAGAACTCTATGACTTCCTTACTCATTGTTTTTTTCCACGTAAATAACTACCATATTTTCCACATACATAGTTGAAAATTACAGAAGAGGGGAGCATTGCTTGCAGAAAACCGTCTCCATTAGGATGCCTTTAATTCAGTAAAAGTTCAAGAATGCAGTCTGGTTTTATTGTGTAAATTCAAGGCAAATTCAGTCCCTAGTTAAATAGGCTAGGAAGATATGAAAAAAAAATATGAATCATGTCTTTCCAAAAATCTGATCATTCTCAAGTTATTTTCCCTGAAAATTCTCTGATCTCATTGTTAGGAACACAAATAAGAAGCCCTTCACCTCTTCAGAAAATAAAAATAACACCAACAGAGGAAACATGAGTTAGTTTCAGAAGGCATTTTGTTATCCTTGCAGGATACTACTTACTGAAAAGTAGACTCCTCCAGAGAACATTCCTCCGTATTCAAACAAAATCACCTCAAAACAGAATTTCAATTACAGTGTTAAACCAAGCTGAACATCTAGCCTCTTCTTCAGTCGGCAACTTGGCTGAGCTATCCTAATTTTCTATCAATAACAAAAACCACAGGCATACACAGCCGCATAAAAGATAATGGTCTTTTATCCTCATGCAAATGATTGCAATAGTTACCAGTTCAAATTAAAATGGTATCCAAATTTAAATTACGCACAGACACACAAAGCATAAATAAAAACTCCATCAGCTAACTTTTTTGCTCCATCGCAAGTTAATTATTAGACAGCGAAAGAAATTTAAGGACCAGATGTTTGGACTCGTATTATTAATTGCTCATCATACTGTATATAACTGATAAAGAACTCTATACGCAAATTTTCAAGTCAAGTGAAGCTTCAGTAATCAGTCTCACAATCAGTGTAACGTCTGTTACAGAAACGAAGGCATAACTTTCCTTACTCAAAACTGATGCAAATGATTGTTTACATAAACTCCCACTGAAAAAACTAGTAAATGTGGTTTAACCCTGAAGGTTTTGCTCTGGCCCTCTCTTTTGGCAGCTATATGAACTTTTGTCTGATTTTCCAAAAGTGAAGCTTATGCGGTTGCACTGCTTGTGTATCTGTCTGACTTTACTTTTGAGTCCATGAAGCAACCTCATCTAAATGGGGGAGGAGGGAGATACATTAGCAAATTTTTACAATTATCATGGTGAAAAACACAGTGAATCGGTAGAGGGTTCAAGTTACTGACCCTATGAAGTAAATAGGGGTACAACTTTCAGTCATTTGCATTTCATTTAATAAGCAGCTGCTAGTCAGCCAGCTGATGCACGTATTCAGTATATCAACCAGACTACCCATCAGCCCCCATAGCATGTGCACAGCTCCAGGAATAAACCATCTTCTGCTTTGGATAGGCATCGCAGAAGAGAAAGGCACATGGATCCCAGAAAACAAAACTGTAAGAAACCATGCTCTGCAAAACACAAGCAATATGTTCTAATTAGGTGACAAAGGATTCTTGGTTCATGATAAAGACTGGTGTATTATAACTTGCCTGTTTAAAAAACAAATGAACAAACAAACAAAAAGTAATTAAAAAAAAAATTCCACAAAACCACAGCTCTGTATTTATCAAGGGCTCTGATCCTGCCAGAAAGCAAGCATCCGCAATTCCTAGAATATTAGATTGGACTTCTTACTAATCACAAGCTTGCAGATGCTCCTCAGCAAATCTCAAAATTAAACTGAAATTTGATTCGTACTACTGATGCTTATATACTTTAAAACCAATCAATATGCAAATCATTATAGCAGGGCAATTCCAGCAGCATTTTCTGGGAACAACACAGTTGATTTAATAAAGCTGGAATGGACATTTGAAATTACAACATCATCTACCAAAGATATTCCCCTCCCAAATGCCAACTTTGGTATGAGTTTTCTGATTTGAGATTTCAAACTTGCACTTGAGACTACTTGATTCCAAGCAGGCATTCGATGATGTATGGTACTACTCATTGCAACTTATGGCCTGACATATCTAGTCACAAATCAGCTTCCAGAGTGGGAAACAGATGGCATCAGGTGATTTCTTACAAATACAGCTCTTCCAATGTGAGATGTCTCCTAACACCCAGCCTTTCAGACCCACTTCAGATTCTGCCAACTTTCAACCATTAGATAGAAAAATAACCTTCAATTCAGCACTATTAAATCTTAAATGTGAAAAACTTCAGACTATCTTCTCTTTAAAAAAAACTCCTAAGATATCACATCCCAGCTCGTAGACCTTACTGAACACTGACAATAGGCATGCAAGCAAAGAAACAGTTAATCTTTTCACCAAAAATATCTCAACATGTCCTGTTTCCATTTGTGAGATGACTGATCCTCAGCTCATTCAGAGTCTGACAGCAATTACAAGCTCCTTAACCATCACTCTTCTAACACCACCTAAAATTCTTAAGTGATTCCTAATGCAGATAGAAGGGCTCAGGGAACATGGAACACAAATCCACTGGAAACTAGGCTTCACAAAACAGCTTGTAATTAGTATGTTCTAATTAGATGCTGAACAACACGCAACCATCCACAATTAATTCTATGCGTGATATGGTTTAGGAAACATCACAATTAAGTTAGAAAAGATCACAAGTCCCAGAAAATGTGAAAGCAATGCTAGGTGGCTCCCTTTATGTGGCCTACTGAAAAAAAACAAACCAAAACAAAAAAACCCATCTTGTATAATGCTTGAGATTTATTTTAAACAATCCAGTTCTTATGACCATCATTGGTTACATTACAGCTGCTGACAAAACCAATTAGTGGGAGTTCTAATAAACTAGCCATTAATTTGTACCTATGAATGCCTGATTTTAAGGGCAATATATTTAATAGCTTAAAAGAATCATTACATCTGTCAATTAGCACCATCTTTTTTTAATTAAGTCATCTTTCCACAAGTGAAGAAAAAAATACAGGAGATGTTTCATGAAGATCAGACGATTCTTCTGCCTAAAAATCAAATTTTTAAGGCTTGCAATGGCTAAAACAATGTTTTGAGCTGCAAACATGAGCTAAACAGAGAAGGGAGAGATGTTGCACATATCTTTGGGCACAGTTCTACTTTAAGGAGGCTATTCTGGTCCTGCTAATCAGGAAAGAAAAAATGGATCTCAGTAGGGGGAAAAACAAACAAACAAAGAAACAAAAAAAACACACACAAAAAAACCTCCACCACCACAAAAAACCCCAAACATACATTGCTGGAAACTACAGAGGGTTTTCAGTATACATTTAAGAATCATGGAGGAGGAAGGTGTTAATAACCAAAGAGCAGAATTCAGCATCTCACATAACAGTGAACACAAAATTGGGCAAATACAGTCAACGCTTGTGATGTAATCTGTGTGATTGTCCCCATTTTAACAGATAAATTACACACCTTATAAGCAATGTTATCATGATTTTAAGCACTTCAGGCATTGTAGACTCAGGAGAATGAAAATAAAGTCTTGGCACTGTGATACTAACACATGCAGAATGTGATTACTTCCTCCTATGTAATTTCCTAAATCTGCTAATTGATCTGGAGAGCCTCACCCAAGTTTCAAATCCACAGATTAACTGAGAAGGAAAGCAGTCAATTTACTACTTTATTAAAACTAACTGAACAGGTGCAGAAATAAAAAACAAAAAAATCCACTTCTCCTTAGCTCATCTATGCTGTTCCAATCCTGAATGCTAAGTCTCAATAAGTCTTGACACCACAGAGATGCAACATGTGAAAATGGACTCATATCTGAAGGAACTTCCAGTATAAAACCAAGAAAAAATGCCACACCTTCCTTTGAAGGAAGCAAGTGCCTTATGTTTACCAATACCTCAAATTGTAGAAGTTCTCTCTTTTGCCTTGACATGATGTCATGTCCCTGTTCCTTCCTTTATGTCAATACTAATTCAACTGAGGTTTATTTTGGTTTAGGTTTTTTTGAAGGTGTTTTGATGTTGTTTTTTTTCCCCTCTCAGAGAGGACCTGTGGTCAGTTGTGAGGGTTGGGTGAGGAAAGGGCTTGTTTGCTTCTTTATAGCCAGAGTGTTGTCTATACTGACTCGCCTCATGCCTGGAAAAATTCTTCAGTGAACACAAAAGGGATATCAAGCCAAAAGCACTGGCTGGACAAAGCCGTCCCCTTCTAAGCAGCAGCCTGCGCTCAACTTTCAAAACCGTCTTTCATAGCAGAGACTTCACTAATGACCATCTCATCAACAGTATCTGAATAGATATAATATAGTCATCATTTCCTAGCCAAAGAACAATACTACTACATGACTTGACAGAGTTTGAAGTATGAGGTCCCTTAAAGGAAGATTTTGCTGTCTTCCTCTCTACGAAGTTTATTTCCACAATTTAAAAATTTAAATAAGATAGCCAGATCTATTTAACATTACAAGGAAAACATGACAACACTAGTTTGAACAGTGATTTCTGATACACAGACTGGAGTCACTTTATCTATTACCTTCAAGGCAAAAGAGCCTGTAGCAATGATTGAAGAGATCCATCAAAGAATAATAAAGGATGAAAAACCACTGTGGCATAAGCCATTCAAAAGTTGGTTTTGTTCATTTATTTGTTGGTGTTGCGGGGGGTGGGGGTTCTTTGTTTTGTTTTTCCTGGCCCTATTTCCATTTCCTCTTTTGCTTGACTCTCCTGGACTTTTTACCAGGTCAGGTGTACTCTCCCCTACCTTCCCTTAGTTCTTCAAGCACGTATGCCCGGCCATCCCCTTTTATTTCCTAGTCCAGCTACACAAAAATGTTTTGTATCCTTTTCCCAGAATTAGACTTCCTTCATAGCTCCATGTCCCACTCTGCATTTCCCAGCCTCTATTCATGGTTCACACTCCTCCCACAACAGCTAAGACTGAGCTTCCCAATTTCCTGAATTCCAGCAGTTTCTTCTTCCATTTCTCATTACCTTGGCTCAGCATGAGATTTTTGGGAACATTAGCAACAAGAGTTGCTTTGCCCCTCAGTTATAACACACAGTTCTGGTATAACTTGTAAGCAATGAAAAACAGCTGCAGGGAGTAACAAAACAATTCCTTCCCTTGAGTCCCAGCAACTGCAGAGCCGGCACCCAAAGTCCTGGATTGGACTCTGAAGGCAAACGGAGCTGGATTCAGTCTGTCACTAGGCCTCAGTTCACAGGGATGACTAGCAAGGTCCTCTCCTAATGTCAGCCATAAGGAAAAGGGATGAGATCCTCGCGATCTCCCCCAAATTTTATATGAAGTATTCACGTGAATGGGATTTTATACTCCATTGGTCAGTTTCTTTGTCACCTGTTTCTCATTGCCCCATCATCCATGTGCATCCATGCTTAGCAGTAACTTTGCATTCCATTGCTATGTTTACCAAAACATGTATCTGATTTTCCAGGAAAATGCAGCTAATATGAAAGCTTTAGCTGAGAGGCAAATTCACTAAAAGAAGCTTGTTTTTAACAAAACCAGGACAGGTTTCCAGATACAAGAATAGCTGCAGCGTTTCAGATTGGGAATCCATCTCACACAGAGGCCTTTATCTGTAAGAAGATGCCTAAGGAAGAGCAAGAATGGGAAGTACAGAACGCATATCCTTATCCTACTACACTCCCAACCTCCAGTTATTTTCAGCTGAGGGAATTTCTTAAACCTGATTTTATATATGTAAAAAACACACTTTTATCTTTCTTCCAGGTATCTTTTCCAGTCTCCCACTGAGTCCACAGAAACTTCTTAAACACACAGTGGCAACACAATGTTATAAAAAGTACCACCCATTCTCTGCTCTGAGAACAGCACTCACCAGCTTCATGTGATGGTCCACCCTTCTACTAGAATAAATCAACTTCTCTTCAGTTTCATGCATTCAAACACTATACAGGAATTTGTAGCCCTCTAGCATATGCTCATACTACCTCTTTTCCAGGCTGGGGACAGACCTAGCCTAATCACTCATTAAAAAAAAAAAAACAAACGCTGTCACATAACCTGTCACTGAGAGGAAGAAAGACAACAATTCTACCTGCCAGTGGTGTATTCCCACTTCCAGCCGAATCTTCAGAGAATTCACCTGTAAAGCTGCAAAAAAGCTCTTCTGAAGATGTGCAGAATAGTTTCTGAAAAGCTGTTCCATTGAGATTACAAAAGACTCCTCTTGACAATGATATGGATCTCTCAAGATTTAATTCTGTAAGACATAAGAATATAACAAGGCACAAGAACACATTTTTGTTTTCTGACATCATGAACTACCTACCTCTGAAACAGCAAAGTATTTTGTTGAAATTAAAAAAAGAGATTTGAAGTAGATACCAACCATAAGAGGTTACAGACCACCCTGTTAACATTTAGGAAAGTAATATGCAACTTTAAGACAAAACCTAATTATTTAAAGTGCCAGGCACAATTAAATATAAATACCGTGACTTGTATAAGCTATAAAGCACCATGAAAAGTACCAGTTTCCAAAATGTTCAATTTGCTGATGAAAGCAAACTCAGCAGTAAGAAGCAAGTAAACCACTTAGATTGCCTACAATTAAAGAGATGAATAATTTTATGACAGGACAGCTACTACTGACACCACGATATAAACTTCATTGCCTGCAGTGACTGAGTTCAAGAGAACGAACTCATGAAATGAAAGACAAGATTAAACTGGCAAAAAAGGGTTCTAGAGAGGGAAGTTCTGCAATTTAAAAAGGTGATATCCAAAAATTCCTTTGTTTTATTCTTAAGAATCTGTTGCATGTTCCAAGAAAGCCACTTAAATGGCTAGGTAGCTTTTAAAACAGCATGGAGGGCACAGTAATTTAGATTTTTCAGGGCTATTGTAACACAATTTAGTTCTATTTTACAAATGTATTCTTGCACATTTGGTATTTGTAAATAAACTACTGTCAATGTTTACTGCAAGGTGACAATAAACCCTGGCAGATGGACAAAACCAGGACAACTACGTAACTGGCAGAGGGTATTTACACACATACTCACTGGTACTCTATAGCATTATTTCTGAAAATAAATCACAAATATATTTTGGTATGTTCATAGCTAATACAGATACAAACAGTGTCTCCCGAACCATCACTTAAACCCCTCCCACAGACACTGCAGCTAAGGCTTTTCCGTGTTTTAAACCATAGTAAACAAAACAAGCAACATCAAGCAGTATGATCACATAGGACTAGCTTCTGGAACTCAGTTCTCCTGATAACACTGATACTGATTTCAACAGATGAACAAGTAAACAGAAAAAGGCATAACTGTCATATACTTTAACTGTTGCATTGATCTCACTAGGACTATTTGTATGAGCATGTGTATAGCAACTTATACAATCAGTGTAAATAAGGGTTCCATAATCAGGCTTGAAGCACTGTTCAGAGACACTGCAGTAAACTAAAGCACTCACTGAAAGCAAAAGGAAGGAATCATCACTAGAAATGCAGATTAACTATCAAACTTCAGTAGCATTATTATAAATGCACCATAATTAAATGCAATGAAGTCCATTTTAGAATTGGTTTTGGCAGCGTGAAAGACTACTTTTAAATTTTACGTGCAGCAAATTACGCACTGTGCTATTCATATTTTGAAAGCATTTTACATGGTCAGAATTTCAAATACAAGAAACATTCTGTGCTGTGCCTTTCAGAGGCACAAAACACCTCAGCACAGGAAAAAGGAGCAGCAAGCAACAGTTATTTAACATCACGTTAATTAGGCCTGTATCATCATAGTGCTGCTGGGCAGTACAAATATTAACTGACTCACATTTCTAATGAGTTAACTAGAACAGATGATACAGCAGCGATGGCAGCCATGGCAAACAAAACATATATAATCCATCATGAAGTTACAGTTTACTAGATAGCATCTGACCTGGCATATTAAAGAAAAGTATTTAAAAGTATACAAACACATTAGGAAAAATTTTTTCCCCTTCAGAGCTTTTGCATTAAAAAAAAAAAAAAAAAAAACCACCACAAACTCTGTAGGGTCAGTACAGGCAGCATTAGATATTATCACCTTCCACATCTGACAGACTAAGTTGCTCCATCTTTGCATTTAAGACACTTCTACCAGTGGACACTTAAGTTTTCCTTAAAGAAAACTTTCTTTTTGCATTTTTGTATTGAAGAACAGCAATTCTCTGTTCCTCTTAGGCTACCGTTTTCCACTCCAAAGTGTTTGCACCACTCAAGTTTGGCTCTTGAAGGACACACATTCTGCTATATTTAAAAAGAAAATATTATTTCAGAATTAAATACAGTCTTTTTTGAAAGTTTGCAAGAGACTATCCAAGGCATTTATAAAAAAACCCAGTAGAATATTCAAGTCATTTGTGTATCACAACACTATCTTTTCTATTACAGACTCACACATCATGGAATTTATCTTCCTGCTTTGCTTCAGAATTATTCATCAATATGCTACTGTACGAAATTAGACATAAAAGCTCTAGCTACACAACACAGAATAGTATTTCTTTTGATAAAGATGTCCCAAGAAATAAAAATAAGCTATCATCTGCTTGAATGAAACATTTTTTTGGTTTTTTTTCTGAAATCAATGATACAGTTGAGGATAACTAGGCTGTTAGCATCAAGGCATAGTTTTGATAACCTTCTTCTTCCACCTAGTGGCAAGACACATAAAAAACAAGGTGGTCTTCAGGAGTGCAGTCATAAGATATTTTCAACCAACTCTATAAAGATTCACTGTTGCTATAAGGAGGGCTGCATCCTGTAGAATTCTAGTTTTAATGTTGAAGTTCACAAGTAATAAACATACTATCACAAGGAGCTTAGAAATGCACTTACATGACAAAACTGTTGAAACAAGACAAAGTTATCTTTACAGGTATATTATTCATTTTTGAGGCTCAGTATTTTTGTCTTCCAGGCTATTCAGTCTGATCATCTTTTAAGTAAGTGGTTGGAAATACCCAAATCTGCATTCTGCCTTAACTGCTCAAGTATTTACTGAAAGGACTGGCGGGGGGGTGGGGAAAGAACCACAGTAAAACTGCTCAGTGTTTCATTAAACTCAGTAAATCAAATACCACAATACCATAAGCTATTTAAGACAGAGAATTCTATTGCCCTATAGGAAGGACAGTTGTAGGAGTATCTAAGAACTAATTAAAAGTTTATGACAAATTATCTGGCCACAATAGAAAAACAAGCCTATTACTATTGAGTTCTATGTAAGCAACAGAATAAGGGCTGAGATGATCTCTCCTTTTCCTCAGCTTGGGGTACCATAGTGAAGAACTGCCTCCAGCTGTTCATATCCACACTTTTGGCAAGAATCCAGTGTCTTTTTAGGCTGTCTGTTCCCCTGTTTGGTTCAGGTGCAATTGGCTAATTAATTTAAAAATTGTTGTCGTGGTGAAGGAAAAGGTGATGACAACATTGCCAGAAAGGCAAGAAGGCAGAGCTAACCCAACAGTCACATTTTCTTGGGAATTCTGGCCAAATATGGTAAAATAATTAAAAATTGCCACGCCACTGACGTTTTCATACTTAAGGTTATCTAAAGCCTTTGAAGACCTAAAAAACCACTCTGTACCCCAAATGCATATTCCCCCATTTCTAAAGTAATAAAAGTCCTGCATCTTAGACCTAATACATCACAGGGTATAACTGGCACAAAGCCAAATACTGGTAGGTTTTTGTTTTTTGTTTTTGTTTGTTTGTTTGTTTTTTTGAGAGCAATGGCTAAGAAGTGCTCAAGGAGAAATGGATTTGTGGCTAGAGTACTTGCATGATCTATGCTTTCTATCATGCAGCTCTGCATTTTATCAAATTGATATCCTACATAAAGTATACCTAGTGTGACAATTTAGAAAATTTATCTGTACGTATCAGATTCCTGATAAAACTTTGACATACAAAATCAGCACAATACTGAATGCCTCTCTATCTATGCATGCATGTGTATACACACACTGAGCTACACTAGATCAAATCATGTTCCTTCTAGGCCAGAATTAATCACTGAACATGTACTTACACGGAACCCATGCAGAACAGAATTTGTTTTTTCTTCAAGTTTGTATGTCATGAAAAAAAGGCAATTGAGGAAAGACAGCCTACAACTGGACTCCAGTGTAAAATGAAACCTGGTTAAAAAGCCAATCAGAGCAAGAAGGCTACAAACCAGCTTGTCATCTCAACAAACACCGATGCCATCGCTGCAAAGCCCCGGGAGCTGTGATGCTGGCAGACATTGTACTGTCCAGTGAGGAGCCATGAATTCACTACTGTGAGCCAAGACACTGTGCTTTCATCTAATGCATACCTTATGTCAAGATTCCTCCCTACAGTAAGTTTCTACCACAGGATTAATTTAACTTTAAATCTTTAGAAACAAGTCAGTGCACAGGTTTCAGCTCTGCACTTCAGGAGCCCATATGAAAACCTTCTGATGAAGGGCAGCATTTACAGTTCAAACAGAATGTTAAAGCTCAGAAACACACATGTGAATCACCTGACAGCACTGTGGAACAGCATGCCTCAAGTGATGTCTACACGGCAATTCCCATTTTCAGAAACGTCTAGCATTACATTTTGTACTGCAGAGACAATTATTTTACGTTAAATTACTTATTTAGAGAAAGTAATCTATTTCCCTCCAAGTTAATATAATTTGCATCCAAAGTCAAATCTGAAGTAGTCAGTTCGAAGCGCACATGAATACGAGATGAAGCCTCTGAATAAATTATTTGATTTACTGTCCCTTACATACAAAACATCATTCATCACATGAAGACAATCTTTGTGGAAAAAATAAACTCATTCTCAACATTTGCTTGCATTTTGTTGACAAACCATTTAAAATGAAGTCTAAAAACATAGCGAAATTTTGATTTTTGTTTTGCTTTTGACTGAAATTTCAAAAGCAGCTTTTACATGTATCTAAAAAGCATTTTAATCAACATTTATTGAATTATTCAATATTTCAGACTGATGACGTTCTTTAGAAAACTGTACACAGATTGAGGGTAGAAAAGCCAAACAATTAAAAGTACAATACTTAGAATTTTCAACAGATGGCACTTTATAGCAAGGAATCTATAGCGTCTAATTAAAAGAGAGCAAAACCAATTGGATGGCCCAGTGTATTGGCATGCCAAAGTCTGCACCTGAAAGAGTTTAATATCCTTAAATTTGAAAGTATATATACATAAAACTGGAAGTACAAAGAGGAAATTCTAAAGCCAAACAAAAACTCTGAAGTAACATTCTATTTCACAGATATTAATCACACAAAGATATTCTTCACAAAGGCAGATATTCTCATCTTCTTTTGCTCTCAAGCAGAATTTACATGTAAAGTTAGAGATAGCACAGAAAACATGACCAGACTATGGTTATTACTGCATAGAAGCTAAGATAACAGAAAATCCTTTTAGTAATGTGACTTAAAGTGCAGTCTTGTGCAAAATTTTGCACGCATTTTGACAACTAAGGATACACACAAGATTTTTAGAATCATTTATGAGCTAAACAAACAAGAAAGGCCTGGGAACATTGCTGCTCTGAGTTACAACCCAGCTTACACATTTATGTTGTCAGTCTGAGGGGAAGGTGCTTACTAATGAGAGTCACAAAAGACAAACTGAGAATGACAACATTTCAAGAAACCCGAGAGGAGCTAGCAGTTATCTTCAAAAACCTAATGGGTAGTTACAGTGAAAAAGTCACTCTTCTTGGAGATGCTCAGAGAAAGGACAAAAGGCAATGGGCACAAGTCACAGCACCAGGAAACGGAAATTACGTAAGTTTTTGTAACAGAAGTAACTGAGTATTGAAACAGGCTACCAAGAGCATTTGAAACTTTAACTTTGGAGTTATTTGAAACTCAACAAGGCTCTCTGCAAACTCATCTAGTTTCAACGACAGTCATGCTTTGAGCAGCATGTTAGACTACAAGAACACTCGTCCCTTCTAGGATCTTGTGGGATTCTAAATTGTTCAGTAGAAAGTGCTGCACAAAAGGATGAGAAAAAAAACAACACATCCTCATGGTATAACTTCTGAAATATACGCCTTCAATTTTGACTTGTTGATATTCTCTCAGACTCCCAAAACAATCCTCCTCACAAACAACCAGCTTCTACACTGTGATGAAAAAAACTTCTCAGTGAGGGTGACAGAGCACTGGAACAGGCTGCCCAGGGAGGTTGTGGAGTCTCCTTCTCTGGAGACATTCAAAACCCACCTGCACATGTTCCTGTGCGACCTCACCTAGGCGTTCCTGCTCCAGCAGGGGGATTGGACTAGATGATCTTTTGAGGTCCCTTCCAATCCCAAACATACTGTGATACTGTGACAGTTCAACAGGATGCAGGACTGAAGATCATGTCATGGTCTGAATCCTCATTCTGAACGAAACCAAAAGTTTGATTTTGAAGTCACCTACTTTTCATATGTAGGATATGCTTAGTGGGTGAGATTCCCATTTTCTAATTTAATTTAAAAAGGATCAAGTCAGCAGCCACAAACAAGCAGCTCTTAGTATGCTAGACCAAAAAAAAAAAAAAAAAAAATCCCATTTGTAAGACCTGCAAGAGTGTACATATTGGATGTTACCAGCTAACAGTATTCAGTACTGTTAAAAATATTCATGCCTGTATGTAGAAATGTAGGCACATACAATGCCCAAGGTGAGGTGGCCTGCAAACAAAATCCTCATGTGTCTGAGCTGAATCCTTAAGGCGGTGTGACAAGGCCTTAAAACCCCAAAGGACCTTCCAAAAGGAAGACGCGGGGAACTACAGACCAGTCTCACCTCTGTGCCTGGCAAGATCATGGAAGAAATTCTTCACCGTGAGGGTGATGAGGCACTGGAACAGGTTGCCCAGAGAAGCTGTGGATGCCCCATCCCTCAAAGTGTTCAAGGTCAGGTTGAATGGGGCTTTGAGCAACCTGGTCTAGTGGAAGGTATCCCTGCCCATAGCAGGGGGGTTGGAACTAGATTATCTTTATGGCTCCTTCCAACCCATTCTATGACTTTATGATAACAAACAAGCTTTTGTAAGCACACAGCTACATCAAAAAGTTTTACTAAACATTATGAGCAACTTTTCCTGGAATGCATAAAGCCTTTTGTAAATCTACCCTCTGTATCTAAATATCACTAGAAGTTCCACACTAAATGTGAAGCAGCGAGGTCTGCTAATAAAGTAACTAATTAAGTTCTGCCTTCAGCACTGTACAAAGGAAAACTTCAGGTATCGGAAAGGGGCTGGCTAGTGTTATACCTCCAGCATCTTGCAATGCAAGTACTGTGCCACAAAATGCCATAACAGCTATATTATTTTCTGTTCCTGGAGGAAGCATTCTTTCTCCTGATAGCAATTAAAGAGTTTAGTGCATATGATCTCATTCAACAGCCAAGAAACAAACAAGCAGCAGTGAAAATACTTCAGAAATGCAGCCACTACAAGAAGCCGAAATATTCCAAGCCAGATGTTGCCCTTGTGAAGCTTAGAGTTCTCATGAAAACACAGGTGTAACTTTGGCACATTTTTTTCCCCCTTCATTGGTAGAAGCAGATTCATCTCTGTCATATAGATGAAAAACTCCATACCCAGATGAACTGAAACAGAAGCCATTGCTTACTTCACACATTTAGAATGAAGTGGCCTAAATACTTCACAGTTTAAGATTGATCAATGCTTTCATTGTCAAGGAAAGCCTTACTAATCTGATATTTACAAACACTGCTCAAAATGTTCAAGTTTTTTACGCACACCTTCATCTAACCTTAATGCTATTGTATAAAAACATATGTCTCAACCCATTTAATTAGAGAGAGACTTCCATATATCTGATTCAGGCTGCTTCCAGTCTTCTCCCATTAGTTCTTTCAGGTTCAATTCTTTAAAAAATTCCAGGCGATGACTGCAAAGAGAAGAAATAAACAAAAATGTTACAAGTCTCAGCATGTGTCTTAATTAAAGGCAGTATCCTCAAGAGGTTTAATTAATTTTATTTTCATGTTTTCTTGGGCAGGAATGTAACCATCATTCCATGTGTTCTTTTTCCAAAATCTGAGTTTATTTATAAGAACACTACTGTCTTTCTGAAAATTTTGTACTATAAAACAGGGCAAAATGCTCAGCTATGAGCAAGTATCACACAGCACAAAGTGAAGTGAACAGAGTGCCCTCCTTTTAAACTCCCTCACCTTATGTTGCCTGGAACTGCAGCCAGAGCAAGAGCACAGTACTGTTCTACTTTATCAGTTATCTGCATTCCAATGAAGTAAATATAATTTACAGCTCTTGAGCAATTGAAAAATTGTATCCCAGTGATATCCTCTCCTTACAGAAAGGAGGGTGGCAGGACAGGATAACAAAGCTAGTAAATATATATTTTCTGGAAGGCTACAAGGCTCATTTCATTTAAACATTATGAAATCAGTTCTTGCTAAGAGTTTCTCCTTTAGGCTACCATACAGAAACAGAAGGAAGACACCATGCCCAATTCCTAATTCTTACATAAAATAACTGTCAAACAGTAGATAGAACATCTGACACTGCACTACCCATTTAAAAAGGTAAGTAGAATTTGTAAAAGTGAAGACAAACTAAGAGCAATGAACATAGCAAGGAGCAACCTTTCACATAATTGCATTTGCTACTAATGTCTGAAAAAGTCAAGGGTTCTTTCTGGAAGAAGTACTACAGAAAGCATATAAATAATCCCTTCCTGAAAAATATTACTGGCATTCTCCAGTTTACCGCAGGAAAAAAAGTATCTATTTCTTACAGAACACAGCTAAACAGAATATTCTTTATTAGCAATAGCTTACAATTTATTTTTTACTTCCAAAAGTTAAGTTTTTCTTAAAGAAAGGCAAAAAAGGGTAACTTATCTAAAATTTACCTTACCTGGCCATCATTTTATGTTGATTAACAAGTTTGTATAAGAACTACGGTGGAGCTCTAGAGCTAGTTCATTTATACGAAGTGTCCAGAGGTTTTATCAAATCATCTCAGCCTCACAGTCAAAGAAAATAAAGAGGCTCAAAGCATAATTTAAAAATCAAGATATTCTAGTTTTTTCTACTCATATTGGGTATCTTTTTAATATACTTTTCAGTTTAGTCTGCCTTTCCATTTTTTTCCATAATATGGAACCATCTGTATAGGTGAGGTCATTTATCACAGTAGAGGAGAAGCAAAAGAGATTTACTGGAAATGTACCTAGTGAAATTAACACTAAACAACATTTCAGAAGGTGCTGGAGGCAAGGAAAATATAGAACAACCTATCTATGATTTAGCTGAGGAAGGTAATAAAACACATGCCAATGGAGCCGAATGTATCACTTGCTGTGCAGCTAGGGGATAACCCAGCAATCAAGCACTGGTTACAGCTATCTGCTATGGGGCCTTGTACAAAGTACAGTGCCAGTGGAGCTGGGGCTGAGCAGTATAGTTAAAATCCTACTGGCACTTAGTCTGGAAACCAGGTTAGCTTGCTTTAAGTATTCCAAGAATGGTGCAACTATTCTATGAAAAAGCTAATTTCATGCTTACAAATCTGGTTTCTGTCCTTCCTGTAGTTCATGTCGAGGCACAGGATGAAGCGCTTCATACTTTCTCTCTTCTCCTGAGCCATGAATTGCAAATGCATTGAATTTGTTAGTGCACGGTGGAAAATAGTGCCATGGAAGGTGAGCTTTACCCTCCCATTTGGTTTTCATTCTGGTCACCTCAAACTCTAAAGGAAGTTCTTCCTGGTAAAGAAGAAAAATAGAGTTAACATCATCTCCCAATCAGGCAACAGGTACCTAAAACCAAATATCTTTTCTGTACCTTATGAATGTACTTGACCACTTACTTTCCAAACTCTTCTTTTGCCAGAAAGCAGCAGCAACAAGTGTTGTCCATGGCTGTCAAGAAATCAGAACACAATTTTCTTAAAATCATGCCAAATTATTAGCGTACTGTTTTGTCACAAACGTTCACATTCTTCGGATTGCAACAACTTTGGTACCCTGTCTTCGTCATACATATATCTAACAAACATTATAACTGGAAATGCAAATTAACATTTGTGACTTTTGCCAGAGTGCTGTACTTACGGACAAAGTTCAACTTCTAAATACTGTTCAGTTCTGTCACTCAGGAAAAATGCTTCAACAACTAAAAAAAAAAAAACCCACAACACAGGCTATCAGTATTTTATAATAACTATTTTAAAATATCCTAGACACCTTCATATCCCTCTAAAATAATCTTGCTTTTCATTTTTGGCCTGTGCCATGCCAGAGTTTGTCTAGCTGTGTACATGCTACTGACAGCTTCCTATCTATTTAAAATCCTCTGCCATCATTGTAACTTCAAGAGCTTTTTTTTAATGCCTATCGCCATAAAGAGCTTTACAAAGCATTGTACTAATTTTATTTACTTTACCAACTCTAGCTTTGGAAATACTGATCTTGATGCAGCAGAAAAATGGCAGGTTTATTAACAACCACTAGCTGCCAATGCAGTAAGAAAAGCATCAGCACATAGTGATTTCAACTAGTATGCCTGCTGTGAACAAAACTGACCAAGACAGAGCAATTCTAGTCAATCATACTCACAGTAGGCACTATGGGTAGAGCACTTAAGTGCAAAAGTCTTATGTTTGCTGGTAGCCTGAGGGTTCAGAGCAGCAGAAAAAAAAAAAGATGAAAAGAGGAACATACACTCACAGCAGAGCACACAGCCCACAACCAAGTCTGCTAAATCTCAGAAATAGTAAGAAAGTGTTTAGCTCAAATGGCTTTTCCCTGTCCTGTAGGTGGCTGGTACTTTGGACAAGGGATCAGTATTCCACATGTCACTGAAAGTCAGGTGTAACTACTGGATCACGTCTCAGGAATATAAAGTAGCACTATAACGGTGCTTCTCACAGCAATAACATTATTAGAAAGCTTTAGTTAGAATAATTATATATGATTGCTAACTTTATTTTTACATTTTAAGTAATAAAATCGAAGAGGTGCTAATGTTGTTCTAATATAGCTTTAATCAGAATAGTTCAATAATCAGGAAGTAGATTGCTGCTGGAAGCATTAAATTCTTGTATTATTCAAAGCAAGAGGTAAAAGTGACAGTACTGACAGGAAAGTAAAATGAAAACAGCATTCCTATAAGGATATTCTCCATTCCATTTAGGTACAATTGTGAGCCATATTTTATGACTTGCTCTTTCTGTGTTTCATATCTTCGTATTCCTCAAATACACTTTGGAAAAGCGATTGAAGTAAACATGTTCTAGCTATTGCTCTCCATTTCTTAAGCAAAAGTAAAACCCGTCTTTAGGATTTCACTTCTATTTACCTAGTGCAAATGCATTTCTACACATATGCCACAAAATTATTTTGTTATTGTAACATGTCAAGCCTCTATTATTCCACAAGTTATATCAGTAAGCCATAAACTAAGTTTGAGTGCCCATACTATTGACAGGATCAGGAAGAGTCAGTATCATCATTCTTGAGACGATTCCAGCTCATTGTACTCCATTTCTTTATGGCCACTGAGTGACAAAACATATTTGCTTCTTTTCACAGTCATTTGTATTGTTGCACTACCATAAAACAACCACTCACCTCACAGCCAGGAGTGTTAGTGATGAAAATCAACTAACTACCTAGAAAAAGAGCATCACTCTTGATACAGTTTGGGATAGTTTACAGCTGAATATAGTATAAGGCTTAGAGTTACTCATGGAGCTGTTTAAGGGTTTACAGTGATTGCAACTAAATTCTTTCGCAAAGACCTCAGGATATAAGAGAAAGGAAAACCTTCACATTTCAGATCTGATCTTTAAAAGCAGTACTGTGACTAAATAAACTGAATTGAATTAGATGTCATGCACTCACAACCACTAGATCACTTAAAAAAAAAAAAACAACAAACATTATAGACCCTTAAATAAAGACCAGGCGTATTAACTACAGAGGAACACCAGTGTTGACACAGATCAGATATTTGCAACAGAACAGTTATACTTACCCTCATAGTCCCACAGTCTACTACAAGGTTTCCCTGGCTCTCCCAGTGGTGCTGGAGGATCATTAAAGAATGGAGCATTAACTTCCATTAGCAGTCCTGCATTGTCTGACTTCAGCCCAATTGTTACTGGCTCATGGCTCACAGGTAAACCATCCCATGTGTGTTTAATTCTAAATTCCATCTTCCTGTACTACATAAAGAAGAAAAGTTTCTGTCAAAGAAGATTTCATTCCAGTCCACCATCAACTGCACTATTTGCTTGGCCAGGAAAAAAGCACACTTTCTTACAGTCAGTCATGGCAACAGAAGAGCTGAAATAGTTTAGCTTTATAAAGCAATTAAATAAACAGTTACATGAATACTTTTCATAGGTTTTTAAACCTGTATGGTTACAAATCACTCTGAAGTCTTACCAAGCTTAAGGCATTTCAACTATGTACTTAAATAAACACCTTCCAAAACTATCAGAAGTATTTATCAAGAGAATAGATAAAACAGTCTCCACTAAATGGTCCTAGATGATTTCGTAACATAACGAAAATACATTGAGAAAAGCCTTCTATGAATGTGAGATGCAAGATGATGAAACAATTAGCTGAAGCTTTTCTTGATAGTCATTGCAAACTAGCCAAACTAAAGGATTTTAAAACTGCAAGCACATCTTGTTAAACACACTGGATGTTTGCAGAGCAGCAAGAACAGGGCACACTGCACTCCAACAGCTACTGTTATTTAGAGATAACTGCACAAACCTTAAGAACAGGCTTAAGCTCAGACGGGTACTTTATTTTAACAGGAATACAGGCTAGATAAAAATGGGCAAAGCCAAAACATAGAAGGTTCTATATTCCCCAGGGGAACAATTCCATCACCTATTTAGCTACATTGATAAATAATAGAACCATCATAATTTTGACTTATAATCATAATTAACTTCTGAATTTTTAGTTTGGTGTTTTGTTTTTTTCCCACATTACAGACCAAGTATTTCATCTTATCCTCAAGACAAGGATTGATAGCTCCTCAGCTTCTAGTTCCCCAGAGCATTTAGGAAACATTGTTTTAATTGGGCATTCTGTAATAGTACCAGGCAGATTTAGAAGAAGTTCAATGTTTCTGTAAAACTCTAATTTAGTCATAAGAGAACATTCATCCAGTCACACTCTGGGGGCATTTAATAAGCATTACTAATTCCACCCTATAAAAATATAAAAAGTAACATTATCAAAAGTTCTGACAACATTAACAATGTATTCTTGATATTCAAACACCAGCAGACTATTTCACATTATTAATTAGGGGGATTGCCACGAAAGGTCAAAAACATCTCTTGAAATCAAAACTATGTTTTTACAAAATAATGTTTTGTTAAATAGAAACATAGAATCATTTTGATTGGAAGAGACCATCAGGATCATCAAGTCCAACCATAACCTAACTCTAGCATAAACCCTGTCCTAAGAACCTCATCTACACGTCTTTTAAAGACCTCCAGGGATAGTGACTCCACCACTTCCCTGGGCAGCCTGTTCCAATGCCTGACAACTCTTTCCATGAAGAAATTTTTCCTAATATCCAATCTAAACCTTCCACGGCACAACTTGAGGCCATTTCCTCTCGTCCTATCACTTTCTACTTGGGAGAAGAGACCAACACCCTCTATGCTACAACCTCCTGTCAGGTAGTTGTAGACAGTGATAATGTCTCCCCTCAGCCTCCTTTTCTCCAGGCTAAACAGCCCCAGGTCCCCCAGCTGCTCCTCATCAGACTTGTGCTCCAGGCCCCTCACCAGCTTCGTTGCCTCCTCTTCACTCTCTCCAGTACTTCAATGTCTTTCTTATGATGAGGGGCCCAACTGAACATAGGATTTAAGGTGGGGTCTCACCAGTGCTGAGTACAGTGGCACAATTACTTGCCTAGTCCTGCTGGCCACACTATTCCTGATACAAGCCAGGATGCTGTTGGCCTTCTTGGTCACCTGGGCACACTGGTGGCTCATATTCACATGGCTGTCAACCAGCACCCTCAAATATTTTAAATAACACAAAAAATGTATTAAACAACAAGCCCCTTACACAATACAAACAGCTGCTAAAACATATTCAATGGGCTATCTAACCTTAAAGTCATCTAGAAAATCTTAATCCACAGGAAATGCAGACAAGTATTGTGCTTTTAATTTTCTAAGCTGCAAACATCAAGCAGCATGAGCATGGAGTAACCACAGATGGTAAGACCCTTCCTAGTGGTTTTTGAAATGAACAGGAAAATTCCTGTAAATGGACCTCTATATGCTGTACACGCACTTACTGTGAAAGGAAACAAGACAGAGCAACACAAGCAGGATCACTTACTCAAAGAGTAAAGTTTAAGAGCAGACAGGTATATCCAAGAAAGCTAATAAAGTGTTACGAATCCATTTTATACTGCCCTATTAAAATAACATTACAGACTTAGAAGTTGGTATTTCCTTCTATTACTGTATTTCCAGTTTGTGCTAATATATTTAACTCTTTGCACTCACTGGCCAAGGTAAATATCTGAAATACCTATTAGAAAATACTGACAGATTTCAATAGTGTTTAAAGAAAACGTAGCCTTCTAATTAAAGTAGCCCAGGAATATCTTAAAATCCAGGCAGAACTGCACAACTAGCTATTATAATTTCCAACTGAAGTAAGGAATGTGAAGCTTCTCTTTGTGCACGAGATTTGAAAGGTTGTCTCAGGAACAGAGTCACAACATACCAAGTTAAAAAAAAAAACCACAACCAAACCACACAACAGCGAAATAACAGAACCTGCTAAACCAATTTAGACACTACTGTAACTGTCGTGTGTAAAAACGAAGATAAAATACTTATCAGTTCGCTATTTATACTTACATGAGACAAACGCCTTTTTTTGGTGAAAAACTTAACTCCCGCAGGAAGAGCTTATCATGTACTGAAATAACCGGATGGAAGTTTTGACATATTTTTGAAAACAAATACTACTCTTAATTGTAAGAACAGGCAATTTTAAAGATAACCACGAAATAGGGAAAATTGCAAAACATCCACTAGCTTTCATTAGAGGTCTACTCAGTGCTCAAGTTATTTGACTTGATGAACAGCAGAGCTCAGACTTTTCCAAATTAATAGCCATGCAAGTCTTGAGTTTATTACATTGCACAGACTTAGGTAAGCTGGTTACTACAATGCTTTTCAATTACAATAAAAATAGCAACACATAGTAATGGTGCAAAAGTAATTTAAAACCACAACAGTAGACCTTTAATTACCTTTTAACACTACACCTCAGACAGT
The DNA here is from genome assembly GCF_963082525.1 of Nesoenas mayeri. Lineage (NCBI taxonomy): Eukaryota > Metazoa > Chordata > Aves > Columbiformes > Columbidae > Nesoenas > Nesoenas mayeri. Next base: position 14,884,244 of record NC_137540.1, on the reverse strand, counting down.
TGTTAATGACCTGTAAAGAGATGCCAACGCTAAAAGCAGTAGCTTTGCAGGCAGTACTTTCTCAGCCGTTTAAAATGACCCGCACTGCTCAGCCCCAGGCTGCACAGAGCTGCTGCAGCCGGACCCCAGCCACAGTGCAGCACAGCAAGGACAGAGCTGCTGCCGCCCCCATCGCCTCACGTCTCTCCTCACCCAAGGGATTTATGTCTTCCACTCAAACCCTACCAACCTCAGTAACACCGACAAAAGCAAGGCGGAAGTAATTCTATTGGTGTTTTTCTTAACCGCTCCAAGAGGACAGGGGAGTACTTGGAGACCGTGTCAGAGACAACAGCTTTTGCTGTACTTCAGAGTGCATTACTAAACACAGGAGCCCCCCACAGGGCTTGAAACTGCTCCCAGTTCCGGCTGCCTCACGGCTACTCCAGGCTACACCAGCAGCATTTCCTGACGAGAATTTCAACGCGTAAACGCCTGTCATTAACCCATACATTTCTTAGGTAAGTTTAACAACAGAGTTCTTACACCTCCAGCCAATCCCTGTAACGAAACTGGCTCCCGGGCGAACCGAACGCCTCTGCTTCGCCCTCCTGCCGCCGCAGCGCTCCAGCGCGTGCGCGCACAAGCTCCCTCAGCCCGCCCCGCCGGGTCTCTTCTCCAGGCTGGCGCGCACTCGTATGGGCGGGGGAGGGGCCGGGCGGAAGATTGACATTCGGAACGACACGCCCCACTGCCACGTGACCCCCGTGCCGTTTCGGGCTGCAGCTGGGTGCGGAGGGAGGAGCTGAGGCGCCCGCGAGGCGAGTGGCCGGCGGTTGTTCGTTCTGTTAGCCGTTACGGGGCGCGTGGCGAAGCGGAGCGGAGCGCCCGTTCCTGGGGCGCGCGGGTGCCGTTGGGCGCCGTTTCCCTGTCGGGCGGCGGTGGCGGCGAGGTCGCCGCGCCGGGTTGAGCGGCAGGTACGGAAGGGAAGACTGTGATTGCTGCCCCAGCTCCCCAAAGCAGCAACCGCGGCTTTGCTTTCCGAAAGAGGTTCGAGCCGGTGGGTGAGGGAAGGACGTTACTGCGTGCTTCTTTCTCTCGAGTAGCTCTCGCCTTCCGTGTCCGCCGGCGAGCCTGGAAATCACAGGCTTTTCCTGAGGTTTTTCAGGCTTTCCTGAGTGGAACTCTGAGCGGCGGTGGAGCTCTGCACTGGAAATATGGCCTCTGAGCTCGCTGGCGCGGCAGAACCAGGTGAGGTCTGTGCGAGCGGTCGGCTCTGGGCTGCCCGGCTGCTCCCGGCACGGCGCGGCTTACACCCGGCCGTGTCCCGGGGCTGCTGGAAGGACGGAGCGGAGGAGCCTGGGCCTGGCCACTGCCTCTTGGGAGTCAGCGTCAGTTTATACACAGGGTAGAAACCCCTTTGCATGTGGTTGCAGCAATGAGGATTTATTTATATTCTGTAGTGCTTCTAGTGTTTGCTGTAGCGAATAACGATATCAAAAGAGTAATAATTAAAAGCTGCTAACGAGGCTGACAGCCAAAAATAACACCTCTTTTCTTTGGTTAAGAAACTACTGCACCTCCTATGCTTGGCTTGTACCTGAAAGACAAAAAGCTACCTTGCCAGTTATACAGAACATTTGCTTTAAGAACTAAAATCAATATTTTTAAGTGTGTGTTCCTTGTTACAATTTTGATAACTTTAAGCTTAATATGATTGAATCAGAGTACAGTTTCATTACTTATAAGCAAAATACTGGGAAAAATTGCTCTGCACAATTTATAGACAATGAGTTGATATGTTGTCCCGTGTATGTTACTGTCACTAATGAGTGTTGTGGGAAAACTTGATAGCACAGTAGGAAGTAGGACAAGATCATAGTGCATGAAGTGCTATGCCTGTGCATCACTTGAACCTCAACATTTTAACTGATACTAAATTTTGTATGACAGCTTTGGGTGGCCAAAGATGATAGACCAGCTCATAAGCCCATATCTTTATCAAGTTTTGCATGAGTATTTATTATACCATGATTTGAACAAATTGTGTGTTTTCTAATATTGGTTTTGCTTTATAATATGGATTTAGTTTGTTTGGGCACAGCTTCTTATTTATAAATCATTACGCTCTAACTAGAGCTCAGACTAAATTCATAGTAAAGTAGTAAGAGTTGCCTGTTCTATCAAGGAGTTGAATTCTCTCTTTTAAAAACTTCATGCGTTTTGAAGGCTGCCAAATGACAAATTTGAAGTTGGCTTGCATACAAAGTGATTTGAGACTTGCTCTGAGTCCAGTATATGGATTGATGTTCCTCTTGTTTTATGAGTGTGAAATCTAAGTTCTAAAATGCTGAATATGTGTAATATGCATAAAGATGCTCTCTAAGCACTACTAAATATTGCTTTGTATCATAAATACCTGTTGTGTTAAGTATGTAGCTGTAAAGGAGGTTTTCAGAATGAAATGATCAGTTATGAATTGAGTTTTAGCTGTGGTTAGTAGCTTATCACAAAAACATATAATGAAATAGAGGAATTACATATTTTTGTGATAAGCTACTAAATACATAAATTATTTTATCAGAATGTCTTTAGGGATTCACTGTTGCAGGTGAGTTCACCTGTAAGTGGTGTTGAAGGTTTGACCCCTTTTGCACCTGTGGCCTCTGATGTTTGCAGACTGCTGTGCCTGAGGAGGTTGGCTACTTTTGCCTTTCATGTCCTTCGATATCCTTTTACTCATTTTTATCCCCTCTATAATTTTTCTGTTGTCTCATTTAGGAGATTAGAACCACAAAAAGAACCACTTGGATGTATATAAAGAAAAATAGGCAAAAAGTTGTTTTAAATCAAAACGTTTGCATTACCTTCCTGACTTCCTTTTTCTTCCTCTTTACCCATTCCAGTTACAAAGGTGTCACTCAGATTTTTATGTATCTGTTAGAACAAGGAACACTCCATGAACAGTAGAAAGAGCTGTTATTTCTCCCTTGCAGCCTTCTGCTGGTTCTTTCATTTGTAGTGCAAGTCGTCTCTGAAATCCCAATAGCCAGAGTTCAGATGAATAAGGAAGAGTGATGCCTTAGCTGATGTTCTAACTCAGCAGTATGAAATCTCATTATTCATTATGCTTTGCTTCTTTTAGAGAAAGCATCTCCTGACAGACTGCATTTCTTCATTCATGTTTGGGTTTGTTCTGGATGTACTTGAATGCTTATATCCATTTATCAGTGAAGCTCTTTTGACCCAAATTTTTTGAACGTTTGTTGAGAACTGCAGGGTTGAGTTCACAACAAGAAGTTGTCACACATCCAGCTAATTGAATTGGACACACAATGTGATTTGTCATATTGAGGCCTTGTGGATCATTAACGTGTATGTGTTTGTGGGGTTTCTAGGCAGAAACTCCATTTTTAAAAATTTCTAGAAGAAAGCAGAGCAAATGCTAAAGAAATAGAATTCATTGTTATTACACCATCTTTTTAGGCTTTTTCAGGTCCCATTTTCATTAAAATAATTGTACTAAATGGAAGAATTTTATGAAACATGTGCATTCAAAGCGCTACACTGTTAAGCTTATTTCTGACTGCTGTCAGGTTTATCTAGATAACAGCCCATGTTGTAGCTGTGATTCTTGAACATTGTATTTTGCAGATCAGAGGCCCTTGGCACTTGGACAGTATGAAATACATGATATTTTCAGAACCACTGTTAAGCAGGTATGTGAACCTAGGGATGGAAGTATTAAGAATTTTTGTTATGAAACTGGAGACAAACATTTGCATACATAGAGCATAGCCTGCTGCGGTGTGGCCTGGCCTTGTGTTGGGTCCATCACACAACTCTAGAGTTGCTTGTTGTTTTTCCAGGCAATAGCAGAAAAAAACTGCCTTAGCAGTGAATTCTGTTACTTTTCACGCATTTTTAAAACCTGGTAATCTTCAGGAGAATATATCCCTGAAAGAATACTTGATTTCTACTTTAGTAGACCTTTTCACTTTTTAGACTTCTCTTTTGTAAGAGATTGGTCTCATGTGGAGGTAACTTTTTGAGCTGGGAACCATATGGCTCTCTGAGAGTCTGTGCAGAAGATGAGGCATCACCACTTTGCTGATGCTGAGATACATGGAAATTAACTTAGAACTTGCACAGATTTAGGATTGTTTTTTTAAATGCAGATGCAATTATGCTTTCTATCAGAGCCTCTCCAGGGAAAAAAAAGATAATTATATCAAATTGGGCCAGCGCTCAAAGTTTTTTGAACATAAACCTGAAAGTGATCATGTGGGATATTGTATATGATAACAGTACAGACAGAACAACAGCTTTGGGTTGCATATAAAACTGTAAAACTACCTGCAGTCATGTCAATCTCGATTTCAGTAAAGCATTTGACACAGTCTCCCACAGCATCTTTGCAGCTAAACTGAGGAAGTGTGGACTGGATGATTGGGTAGTGAGGTGAACTGAAGGAAGCTGTGAACTGGCTGAAGGAAAGAAGCCAGAGAGTCGTGGTCAGTGGGGCAGAGTCTAGTTGGAGGCCTGTGTCTAGTTGGAGTCCTGTATCTAGTGAAGTTCCTTGAGGGTCAGTACTGCGACCAGTGCTATTCAATATGTTCATCAACAACTTGGATGAGGGAATAGAGTGCCCTGTCAGCAAGTTTGCTGATGACACCAAACTGGGAGGAGTGGCTGACACTTCAGAAGGCTGTGCTGCCATCCAGCGAGACCTGGGCAGGCTGGAGTGTTGGGCGGGGATAAATTTAATTACACAAGGACAAGTGTAGAGTCTTGCATCTGGGCAAGAACAACTCCAGGTATCAGTATAAGTTTGGGAATGACCTGTTGGAGAGCAGTGTAGGGGAAAGGGACCTGGGGCTCCTGGTGGACAGCAGGATGACCATGAGCCAGCACTGTGCCCCTGTGGCCAGGAAGGCCAATGGCATCCTGGGGTGTATTAGAAGGGGAGTGGTTAGTAGGTTGAGAGAGGTTCTCTTTCCCCTCTACTCTGCCCTGGTGAGACCACATCTAGAATATTGTGTCCAGTTCTGGGCCCCTCATTTAAAGAAGGACAGGGAGGGAGCTGCTGGAGAGAGTCCAGCACAGGGCAACAAAGATGATCAAGGGAGTGGAGCATCTCCCTTATGAGGAAAGGCTGAGGGAGCTGGGTCTCTTTAGTTTGGAGAAGAGGAGACTGAGGGGTGACCTTATTAATGTTTATAAATATATAAAGGGTGAGTGCCATGAGGATGGAGCCAGGCTCTTCTCGTTGGCAAACAATGATAGGACAAGGGGCAATGGGATCAAGCTGGAACACAAGAGGTTCCACTTAAATTTGAGAAAAAACTTCTTCTCAGTAAGGGTGACAGAGCACTGGAACAGGCTGCCCAGGGGGGTTGTGGAGTCTCCTTCTCTGGAGACATTCAAAACCCACCTGGACATGTTCCTGTGCAACCTCACTTAGGCGTTCCTGCTCCAGCAGGGGGATTGGACTAGATGATCTTTTGAGGTCCCTTCCAATCCAGAACATACTGTGATACTGTGATACTGTGAAAGGCTGAGGGAGCTGGGTCTCTTTAGCTTGCAGAAGACGAGACTGAGGGGTGACCTCATTCATGTTTACAAATATGTAAAGGGTGAGTGTCAGGCCGTTAGTTTTTCACAGAATCACAGAATGTTAGGGATTGGAAGGGACCTCAAAAGATCATCTAGTCCAATCCCCCTGCTGGAGCAGGAACACCTAGATCAGGTTACGTAGCAAGGTGTCCAGGTGGGTTTTGAATGTCTCCAGAGAAGGAGATTCCACAACCCCCCTGGGCAGCCTGTTCCAGTGTTGTTTTACTCTCACTGAGAAGAAGTTTTTTCTCAAATTTAAGTGGAACCTCTTGTGTTCCAGTTTGAACCCATTATCCCATGTCTTACCATTGGTTGTCACCAAGAAGAGCCTGGCTCCATCCTCCTGACACTCACCCTTTATATATTTGTAAACATTAATCAGGTGACCCCTCAGTCTCCTCTTCTCCAGGCTAAAGAGACCCAGCTCCCTCAGCCTTTCCTCATAAGGGAGATGCTCCACTCCCTTGATCATCTTTGTTGCCCTGTACTGGACTCTCTCAGCAGTTCCCTGTCCTTCTTGAACTGAGGGGCCCAGAATATATAGGGGAAAGTATGCCTGCACCATGCTTCACAAACTTGCTGGCCTATGGTCTGCCTCAAGTGACTGGAGAGCTTTCCATGAAGAGGCTGGAAAACTGTCCAAATTGCACGGTGTACTGAGTGTTTGGAGAAGTGGTGTTGTGAAATGAAACACGCATGTTTTATTTCACTAGATGTTCTGATATGGATGCAGGTCCTTTCCTAGGTGATATTCAGATGCACCAGTTATTGCTCCTCTTCTCTAAACATTTGATCTTGGCTATGCAGTCCAGCTCAGTCTTGCTAGTGTCAATATACCCAGCTTTTTTCATTCTTAATAGTTTTTCATATTCAAAAAATTCTTTAAATGTGTATTATCATGGAGACTAAGGTGGAGGTGGTGGGACTGTCCTCTGAACCACAGAAAAACTGAACTTTTAAATGTTTCATATAAGCACTAAAAAGCAAAGTGGTATGTTTAATAATTAAAACGTGATGCATACAGAAGGCAATTTTTGCTTGTGATCTACATGCAGAAGTTTTACTCTGGTTTTGGTTAGTGCACTTAATTCGATCTGTCCATCATAAAGATTCTGCAATTACCATTTTTGAACTTGGCCGATTTTGGAAGGCAATTGAAGCACTATGCTTTTGTTGCACTGTTTAGTTAACAAAACAGTCTATTTGACTCATGTAACTGAAATTTCTACTCAATTAAGTCCTAAACTCTTATCTCAAATCTTTGCTGCATAAAAGATGAGTTATCCACTGTATCCCTAAAAGAACTTGAGTTAATTAAGAATCAATCTGTAACAGCTATGAGAATTTCAAAAGCCAAGTTTAACACTCATAATGACTTCTGAATGCTCAGGTATAACAAGACTTAGCAACGGTTACATTTAAAGGGCATCCTGTGACTCTCCTTACAAAAGAAATTTCCTTTCATTTACTGTATTACACTGAATTAAATTGTCCATCTTTTACAGTATCAGTTGGAATTAAAAAGTGAAAGAATGAATTACTGAAGTTTGTGTCACTGAAATGAATGCTTACTCTTGCATGTTTTTGTGTTAGGAACAAGTGAGTGAGATGAGACTGAAATGTGAACAAGTCATCAAGGAAAATGAACGGTAAATAATTGCACTGCCCTATTACTGCTGCTGATTATTTTTTTTTTAATTTCTAAAACTTAATCTTTTTTTAGGACCTTGAAATCTTTTGAATCTACTTAATAGTTGAAGATTTTATACTCACGAGCTTAATGTTGGAGTCTTGAAGTGCCTAATATAGATTACAACACCAGGTTTAGCAGATCTAACTGTGTCTCTTAACTAGCTGTTAAGCTGTTTCAAACTGTTTGTGTTCATAGAGCATAACTTGATTAATAGATTTAAATATGAGTTGGAAGTAAACAGTATGTACAGATGGAAGGTATGGTGTACTTCAGTTGTTAAAAAAATCCCTGTTAAATACTTTGCTGAACTTAGTTTTTTGAATTTCAGGCTGTATGTGGAGTTGAAACGTGCTGTTGAGGACCACCTGGAGTCTCTTCCTTTCATGCCACCAGGAACTGATATTCCTGGAGATGAACAAACAGTGAGAAACTATCAAGAACAACTACAAGTGATGAAACAAGTGCGTGAGATGAAACACTTTTACAGTTTTATTTCCTCCTATCCTGGATTCATGTAGGAAGTTTTTAATATTAATTTGTGCCTGTAATTTTACCTAGTTGACTTTAGATTGAATCCCTGGCCAGAAAATTAATGAAATATTTTGTTCAGTTAAAATGTTCGGAGTAGTTTGTCATTTTGATTATAACATTGTAATGTGATGTGAGAAGACAAGTATATATGAGATATAGAAAGTAGTAATTAAATCTGAGAAGATAAGCAAAAATTTTGAGGTTATTATAATGTATCAGTCCTGCTGCATATGATTAAGTTGAAGTTAAATTGACAGCTGAATTGTATTTGAATATTAGATATACTGTAGACCTACAGTAAATACCTGTAAGTTTGAGCTATAAAAAGTCCATAAAACTTGCAATTCACTTGTAGGTGGAATTTCAACTTGTAAGAATCTGCTTTTTTGCATCTGAATTTGGTATTTTGTCTGTGTAGTTTTAATATATACAGAGATAAGTACAGAAAATGGCATTTCTTCAAAATAGAACTTCAGACTTCTCTTTTTAGAGAATAATACATGAAGGAAAATGTGATCTAATTGAGTATTTTATATAAACCATTGTTTTGTCTGGCAGAAAGTATTACAGGAGCTTAAGCAATTCCAGGAGCAGTGCCAGGAAGGTACAACTGAAACACAGATTCTCATGGCTGAAAGGCAAAATCTGAAAGTAATTTTCAGTTCTATTTTTATTAATTTTGGTATGTCTTTCTAGAATGTAGGGAATCTGGGTTTGTGTAATCAAAGTGAATTGGGTGGGGGGCGGGGGGTGGTGTTCTACCAGTACTGTGAATTATTTTCTGTAATAGTCATCTGAAGTTGAGTGGTCAGATGTGACCACTGATTAATCAGATCAATACACTGTTAGGACTGGAAAGGTTCTTTATTTCAAATGTATGGACAGGAACTAGGGGAGTTCACTGAGGATAAATGTGTATTTGCACAAGATATGCATTTGCATATAAATAATAAATTTGAATTGGATGGTTGGAAATCTTCAGTAGAGTTCAACATCTGAAAAAGCTGCTAAAGATTTCTGAATTCTAAGGTGGAAGTCTTTCATGTTGTTCTCATATGTTTGAATCCTGAATTTTGTCTCTAAGATCACAGTGGGGTAGTGGGAAAAAGTAGTCTCTATTTCCTGTTGTCATTCAGTAAAGAAGCATGTGGAAACAGATGAAGAATAAAGTTCACCAGTATTCTTCTAACACTAGCTTGTATTGAGCAGCTGGTTTCTCTGCTGCTGTTTCTGGGGAAGGTCTTTCAGTAAATCTTAGTTCAGAAAAGAAGCTGGTTTGCTCTGACAAGCTCTGTGAAGATGCTCAGCGTGTGAAGAACTAATAGAAACTTCATGGATGTGTCCATCTCACTGTTGATATTTCTAGGTCTATAAAAAGATAGTACAGAGTTTTAGAATTTGCTTTCTGTTTTCAAGTACACCAGACTTGTGGGCACTGTTATAATTCACCTATGTAACAAATCTATTTTTTAAGGATTTTGTTGTTGTTGTTCTTTTGTGTTACTAAGTCCACCTCAGCAATATGTTATTTTCCAAGAATCGGGTAAAACATCTGTACAGCTATTGTGCTCTGTCAAGTTTCATAACTATTCCAAGTAATAGTTGTGAGGACTATTTTACCTGTGTGTAGTTCCAACTTATTGCTCCTATTCCTTCTGTTATTTTTTTGTTGCATTGTCAGTTACTGGTAACATACACATGGTAGAGCACACAGAGTCATTGGTAGCTGTTGCAGAATTTAGGGTTGGCAGATTTCACTTCTCATTGGTAACTAAATTCTTGGTGGATTGTAATGCCGTTGGAACAAGAGTGAGGTTGAGCTGCCTTTTATTCTTAAATGCTACTGGTCTCCCATAGAAAAAGACTTCTCAGCTAAATACGTGTTATTTTAGGTTTTGCTTTTAATGGTGGAGCAGAAAATAGCTACCAGAGGTAAATGGGTGAGACCAACTAGAATTAGAAGTGACAGAAAGCAAAGATGAGAGAGGAGACCATTGTAAGGGTTGGACATAAATTAGGGAGTTGTTGGAATAGGTTTCAGGCATATACTTGGCCTTGAGACTGTTAAATAAACACCACACAGTACATATTCTAGCTCAGGATTATCTTCTCTGCTCTGAAATCACTTGGCATGCTGCAGATAATTCTTTTTTTGTTTGTTATGCTGGTTTTCCTAGGAAAATAGCATTCAAGTTCAGGGACTCAAGAGTTTAATCTAACAGGTTTTTGTATAGACACAAGACATTCTATATGGCAAAGAGCAAATTAAGTGTGTCCATACAGGCATTATTTTTAATTATGAAGGGGTACATGTCTGCTGATCTGCTTAGCAAATTCCTCTAAGTAGCATTGTAGTCTGTGTGGCTCTTTAAAGACACTATTCATGTATGCTTTCATATTTTGATAGTAATAGTTTATGAGTTTTGGAAGGAGGCAATACGTAACTGAGTGAAATTCAGATATGCTTTTCAATACTAAACTTAATTTGCCAGATTACTAGGTTAACAGCTAAAAGTAATCTAACAAAAATCTACACAGGCATATTGAATTTTCTGCAACACATATACTTTTTTTTGAAAATGTTTTAAATTGACCATGGAACTCTTTAATTACACACTTTTTATGATGATTATAAGAAACTCTGAATTCTTGTTCTAGAATGAACTAACTAGCCTTCAACAGTTGATTGAGAAACTGCGTACAGCCAATGAGAAAATAGAGTTGGTAAGTAAAACCTTCTAAACAGTGACCTAATAAATTTTGGTTTTTTTCCTACTAGAGCTTCAAAGTACAAAAGAAAAACAAAGTCACACATAGATACCTGGCAAAGAGCTTGTGCCATTCAGATTTGCAAACTTCTCTAGTCACTATTCAAAAATAGAGCAGCAATGGCTTTTTTTCCTGAACTCCAAACACCAAATCAGGGTGGCTGAGAGATTAGCTCTTAATATTGTGTGAGCTCTTTGTTCAAGAAGTCAGTGGTAAGTTTACATACTAATTTTTTTTTAGGAATTTTTCTGAGGCCTAATCTAGCGCATCATCCACTTCCCTGGACTGTGAGACTTCATCTCCAAGCTTTATCCTAGGACTTCCAGGAGTGACAATGTTAATGTCATAGGAAAAGTGAAGTGAAAGACATGGTGAAGTTTTTAGCTGAGCAGCTGCTTCTCTGCAAGATCTGATTCCTGTATGGTTTTTGATCAGTGTTTGTCTTGGATACTGGCAGTGCAGAAAGACTCCTAACCTGCTCTAGGCAATTTGCTCTCTTCTGTCTTTATGGTGTGAAATATCGTAGGTATGAAGGAAAGATGACTCTGTATTTGTCATGGTGCCTCTGCTATTGAAAACTTCTATATTGCCATCTTTTCCCTTTCTCCGTCTTTTCTATTTTGTTCAAAGCAAGTCAAGTCTTTGTTCTTTGACTATGTTTTTAAGATATCTAATCATTCTTCTTGCTCACCTTTAAATTCTTTCCCTTTGTGTCATCATTCTTGATCTTTGGTGCTGGAAACAGTACAATAATCCAATTGAGCACTTCGTAATGTTGAGTAGTATAATGCAGATTACTACAGAATTGTATCTTGCAAAGCAGCTGTCTTCTTTCCAAGCCATTTTGTTAGTATTCGTAAAAGCAAAATAATGCACTCAGAGGAAATTTGACGTTATGTAGTCAGAGATGGTCTCAAAATTAACTGTTCTCTAAAGATAGATACTTCAGAGTTGCTGGAGGTGTTGCTGTCCATTAACAATTTCAAGCAAATAAAATGATGAGCTTTTAAAGCAATTTGATCTGCTATTGCAAGCAAATCAGTAGTAGGTATCTGAACAACATAGAATCAATGCTTAATAAAATTGGAAAGAAATGATGTGGAGAGGAAAGAGTGAAATATGTGAACTCTTTGAAAGACATAATGTTAAGATTAAGGTAATCAATTTGTTTGCATTATCTGTTTGGCAAGGCCTCAGGATGTCACGGGATAAAGAAGCATGCTCTCTCTTGAACTAGTGAACTTAGAAATGGGCAGTGAAGAGCCAGAGTAACTAGTCAGGTTTTTATTGCGGTAAAACAGATGAGTTTCCTAGATGTGCTTGGGTTGAAGGTATTAAGCATATTTATAAATATTCTGGAAATGAGGTTCGGTATTGAGTGTTCACTAGTGATGTTATACTATTTAGGGTAATGAAAACTGAAGTGAACTGCAGAAATCTGCAGGGAGGTCTCATGATGTTGAGTACCTGAGTGAGTTTTAGCTGACATTTCATTGGTATTAAAGCCAAATAATGCATGTGGGCAAGAGGGAGCTTTCACTTTGGGTACTCTGCGATGGTCTTGAAATTATCACTCAGAATAGGTATTTTAGAGGTAGGAAGCAACAGTCAAAAAAATAGGAAGTTGGCAATTATTGGGGGGGGACGGGGATGGACTATTGTGCTTAAGTCCATGGTACAATGGCATCTTGAATGATGGCTGCAGTTGTAGTCATCTCTGGTATCTCAAAAGGGGATGCAAGATCTAGAAAAGGCCAGTAGGGTAATGAAAATATGGAAGGATTTTCACATGAGAAGGCAGCTGAAGGAGAATGACACCTCCAGCACTATGGCTGGCATGGAAAAAGTGAAGGAGAAACACATGCTCCTGATTTCTTGCCTCATGGCTGGAGAGCATTAAGCATGTCAATAAACAGCCGATTTAAAACAAAAGAATTATTTCCAGCAACATGTGGTCTGCTGTGATACTCATTGCCACAAGCTATTCTAGATATCTAAAGTGGATGGAAATGTAGGTGGTAGGTCTGAGCTATTATAGTTCTCAACTTGGAAAGTTTTTACACTCCCTAAAGAAGGGGAGAATTAGGTAACATTACTCGGTGGTTGCCTTTCTACAGTATTCTACCTAAACCTGGGCACTTGGAGACCAGACACGGTGTTAAATAGCCCTTATCAGCTATTTTTATGGTATTATGTAATGTAAAAATGCCCTATAACAATTATATATATATATATCTGTATATATCTCTCTCTATATATATATATATAAATATAAACATTTTCAATCCAATATAGAGAATGTTACAAATATCTCCTTATTTTGCAGAGCAATCGACAGTTGCAGGAAACTGTAACAGCACAGAACATGGAACTAGAGGAGCTACGAAAACAGCTGAGGTACAAGCCAGGCAATTTTTAAAATTATTTAAGATCTTTTCTATAGTTTTTCTAACCTGTTGCTGTCTCACGGGCATTGTTTGTACTGCAAACTGATTTGATGGTGATAGTTACAATAGTTTCAGTTAATGCCTCTTAAGTTCATTACAAATGTGTGCATCATTATTGTTAGGGTAGCATATTTCCAGTTAGTTTTGTTTGATCCAGCTGTTTCCTGAAATGTTTAACATTTGAACAAAGTGTCAGTATCACAGCAAAATTGACTCTGAAGATAGGCTTTCATTAGAATACAGTTTGTAAAAATCCAGACTTGTTACTCTATGACTATAAATCAATGTAAATCTATTAAAAACATCCAAAAGTATTAGAATTGTGTACAATGTATGCTATAAAATCCATGCAAACTACTTCTGTGTAACTTCATGTTGAAGAAACAGCTGGTAAAGATTTCTCTGAGCATCCCTGCAGGAGTTACTTTAGAGCTATGTAGAGCTGCTGTCATTAGCTTTGTGAAGATAACATATACCACTTTTAGGGCTGCAAGAACTTCTAGCTAATCTGAGAGGAATGTGAGTGTAATCAGTGCCCTTAGGTAGAGATACAAGATTCCTCTGAGACCTGTTTGTCCAAAACCAAGAATGCTATGGGTAGAGTAACAATGGCAAAGGTTGCTCATGATCATTATCAGCCAGATTAAACATTTATGAACAGAGTTCTGAGAAGACAGCTTGAAAGGAAGCATGAAAACTTGTGTTTGTGGGTGACAGACCTTAGAGTGACAGCCCAGCAGTGAAGGTGTGTTGGACCCTGCCAGGTGTCACTCCGTGGGCATTGCCACCTTTTCCCATGTCTGAGAGCAGCTGCCACACCAGACAGTGTGAGCAGCCTGCACTCAGCTGGCAGGCTGGCAGCACAGAGTGAAGTAAATGGAGACCAGGATATCAGGCGTGTGTTTGGGAACTCAAGGGGTGCTCTCTTAGCAGCGCACGCTTAGCAGACTCTGGGAAGCAGCACAAGCTGGAGACCTGCACCTCCAGCAGGAAGGATGTGCAGATGGGGACATGTACCTCCCAAAAAGGGAGAATATGTGCACATGTGTGCATGCACTTCATCCATGCTTCCTATTATAGATGTTGGGTGTCCATATAGAAAAGCAAGCAAGGAAGTATGTGAGATCAGTACTCAATTATAGAAGACTGTTCACAGATTTGTGTGTGTTCAGTAATACAACACAAATGCCTAGTTTCATGGTTTACTTGTTACATTATTAATATTGATCATTAAAACGTAGACCACCAATTGTCTGTTTATTAGTGGTATGCAATTAACTGCTTTGATTGACTTAGGCCACATACATTGAGCAGTTTTGCCCAGCTAGAACCTATTAAATTATAAAGGTAGTGTTCTGAAACAAGAATAAAGATGACTAGGCTGCTCTAACCCTGTGGATACTTGCATGCATAAGGAATATATGTAAATAAAAATGTACTCACAGTTTCACTACTTAAAAACCAGCAACTAAGCAAAAATATGCACATATATTTGGGCACGTGGACATCTCATCAGAACGAGATGATCTATTAGCTTTCAGTCAGTCCCCAGGGACTTCTACCTGTTAATATATTTTCTTCCTGAAGCAGCAGTTAAAGCAGAAAACACACACACTTCTACTATGCAGGCTCATTGCCATGTGGACAGTTATACAGGTCCCTGTGTGCATACAGGGCTACAAATGAAAGACTTTGGCCTTTTGGCTGTCATGCCATATTCTAAATTATTTTATCAAAGTGGTATCGTTAAAAAAATGTAATCTAACTCCTAGAAACAAGCCTAAAAAAGGAGTTTCCTTTAAAAAAAAAAAAAAAAAGATGGGACTGAAGGAAATCGCAACTCCTGTAGTTTGTTTTGTTTTGTTTTAATTAAAAACATCAGGAGACTGGAAATGTTACAAATGCAATAATAAACCAAATGTTGATGTTATTTATTGAATGTCAAAAATAGGTTCAGTTAATGCTAATTGCTCTCATACCCACTTATTATATGAATAAATGTAATCATGTCAATGCAGGACTGAAGATTTATAGATGAATGAGATACCCCAAACAGTAACGCAATACCAGTATCCTCTGCAAGGAAAGAAATTCCAAAAATGTGAGGATCTGAAAATGTTCTTCTTTCTCTTTTAAGAATTAGATAGTAGTATGCTATCCTGGCTTTGTTAAAAACAAGACAAGTTTATCTTTTAGTGAATTGTCTTTTCAGCTGAAGTCTTCTTAGTAACTGCACTTTTCTAAAGTAGGATACATATTTTGGTAGACATAGCAATGGAATGCAAGGTTGCTGTTAAGGATACATGTCCTGTGAGAGGGGCAAGGAGGAGAGAACTGAAACAGGTGACTAAAACTGACCAAGTAAGTATTCCATCCTATTCATGTGATACATCATATGAACGTGGGAGATCACGAGGATCTCGTCCCTTTTCCCTATGGCCAACATTAGGAGAGGACCTTGCGAGTCGTCTCTGCAAACTGAGGCCTAGTGACAGGCTGAATCCAGTTCCGGTTGGCTGTAGTGTCCGGTCCAGGATTTCTGGGTGCAGGCTGTGCTGCTGCTGGAGCAGTGCTGATCTTTCCTGGGACTTTTAAGATTAGTTTTGTATATTTTGTATTTTCTATTTTATTAGTAGCATTAGTAAAACATTTTTAATCTTTTCCAACTCTTTTTGTCTTTCTTTGCCTTCTTATCACCTGTATGTAGTGGGGAGTGAGGAGGCTCAAGGAGAGGATAGGGACGAGAGAGGGTTAACAAAGCATCTGCCAGGGTTTGTCACCCTGCAATCAAAACCTTGACACATGCACAAATAAATTGCAAGTGATGACCAAGTTTGGAAAGACTTTATTTTAGCAAATACCTTGAATGCTACCTCAGTCTTTGACTGCTTGTCACACCATTTTCCTTCTCCAAAGAACACTATTTTTGAAAATAGTTTTTCAGTGGAAAAATCTGGGCAAATAAAACATGAGAGGTGCTAACAAGTCCCTCTGAAAAACACATCTTCAGTGGTTAATGTAACTTGAATTTGTAAGCAGGTTCTGGTCCTAAATTTATTGTACAAACAAAATTTAAAAATAAAGACAAAATTCTTCTAGTAAGTAAACTGTGACTTACTTCACCAATCAGGGAGTGAAAGTTTAGTATTAGAAACAGCTATTTCTTATTGCTGTAACAGCAAAAAAATTTGGATACAACCACTCTTTAAGAAATTCGTTAATAAATATTCAATGATGACTAGTATTCAGCACTAACAAATCTACTCATTCAATGTAAACCTGTATCTTTTATTGTGGGGATTGCGACACCGTAACTTTAGTATCTGTGAATAGCACTTAGACTTAGAGATGCTGAAATTTGTATAATGCCCAATATTTAGAGTGATAAGCACTTCACACTGCAACAGATACAGTAATGAAAGGGTGATGCTCATCCCTGGATTTTGATCAAAGTCATTTATTGACAGAGCAATTTGTAGCAACATATGGAAAACCCTCTTTTAGTTTAAAACCATTGCTCCTTGTCCTGTCATAACAGACCCTGCTAAAAAGTCTGGTTTAGATATTTTAAAATTAATATATAGTATAGGTATTTTAAAAATAATATATAGTATACAATCTGATATACGTAGCCACAAAACACTTTGAACATGCATTACTAGAGCAGGTATCTGCATTTCAGAATCTTGAAGCTTTTAAATATAGATTACTTGCCAAGATTACATTAAATATATGATGCACGGTGGAGAATAAAAGGTGCATCTTTAGAATCAATTTGTTCCTTGTTTAACACACACCTCTGATCTGAGTTTGGTCCTAAAACTGCATTTTTATTACTTAAGCTGTTTTGAGTTTTATGACCTCTTTCTATTTTTTAATTTTTTTTTCCTTGTTATATTAGGTTTTGAGATTTTGTTTTGTTTTACAGCACATTTTCAATTTTGGGTGGGAAACAAATGAATGTCCTCACAAATTTAAAAGTACTTTTTGTAGGAGAAATGTGCATGATTCAGATGAATTAAGATCAAACATTTGACCTGTAATGAGGGCCATGTGTCTGGGATTAATGTTTTTCGTTTTTGTTTTTTAAAGAAATGTTAATGAAGTCAGCCCTTCTGATGAATTAAGCTGAAATTAAGTATTTGCTGTAGAATTGATGTTATGTGCATTTTGCTTAAGATTTTTATATAGCTATAATATGTTCTTGCCTTTTATGTAATTTAATCAAACTTACTATTTCTATAAGGAATTTTTGCTTGATGTTGATTCTTAAAAGTACTAAATGTTTTCTAGCTTTTTTCATGACTATTAGTGCTCTAGTTCCAATTAGCTTATCTAATCTAATACGTTTGTTCTTTTTAAACTTTATCATACGTTCAATTATTGGTTTTAAAATTTGGCCTGATATGCAGCCTGAATAATTGGGTTACGCCCCAGGTGAAGGACTTTGTATGTCGTTCTGTTCCCAAGTCAGAGGAATAGGATGGTTGCTCACTTCAATAAGCTTTTCTGCTGCGGAGGGAGTCTGATGAATCAAGTGAAATGTTATCCTGAAAAAGATTTCTCTATCAAGCATCTGTGGCCAATTATATTGAAGTTATTGAAGCACTTAAACTTTTTGATTGCCTAGTCCGCCCAAACATATACATGTTCCTGTTAAGGTGTCTTTAATAAGTAATTTTTACAGGACAAATGCTTAATGAATTTGGTTTTCTTCTCTCACTGCCACAAAGTCAGAAGAAGGGGGAATTTTTTCTGCCCTGTAGGAGCAGTGTTAAGAAGTGTGACTGCCCCTCACAGCTGTTTCAACTAAATTGTAATGGAGTAATATTTTTCCACTCTAAATAATTGAAATGTAATTCACAGACTTTTTTTTCTTTACACAGGCAAGCCATAACAGATGTGCAGACAGCAAATGCTCGGCTTGATGAAATGACCAAATTGACAGAGAAGCTTCAAGGCGAATTGGAGAGAAGGGTATTCTAGAGAAAGAAATAATTTTCCATTGCAATTGAATGGCTTGTCAGTTATTTCTGTGCTGGCATTTAAATTAATCACAAGTTGTTCTCTAACTTGTTTTATATTGGTATATCTTGATTTTGTTCAGGAAAGTTCAGATGATGTCTAGATAACACATATATTCTTTCTAGGAAGAAGATGTGACATCTGCCCAGCAAAGAGAAAGAGCATCTGACAAACGCTTGCGTGAAATACAGTCTAGTATGATACAATTAGAAACAAGGTAAAGATAGCTCATTGGGTCTTAATAAAAGATATGAGGAAGGGAGAGAAAATATTACCCTTTTTCAGCCTTTGGGCTTTGTGTTTCTGAGCAGTTCTGTCTTCTCAAAATACAGATATTTTATGCTTGGCTGCTCTCTGTCTTATTTGTTCTATTCTACAACCTTTTGGAACAGCTTCTGACTTCAATGTATTAAAAAACATAAAACAGACCACCTGATTTTATTGACTGTAATGGACAAAAAATGAGTCATGTATTTTTCATTCTAGTGTGTAAATTCTAGTTACTCAACTCTCAGTGGACTTAGGTGGAGTTCTAAAGAAAAATATTAATACTGAAATTTGAAATGTTCATGTAAAGTAGCTGTTTTTGAAGTGAACACAGGTTTTTCTTTCCGTGTTAAATAAGATTTGGTTTCTGGTCTTAGTTCAGCAATCTTTATTAAAAAAATTATTTAATAAAACAGTTAAAGCATACATCTTAACAATAAATGGTAGCTACAAAGGTACTTTGAATACCTGATAATGAGTAGAACTTTAACTCCACACTATCTGCTGGAAGATTGAAGATTCGATCAGGTTCTTTTGTATCTGAGTGAGTCTTAGATACAGAAGAAATATGGTGGGAGTTTTTTCCCCCTTCACTTTCCAAGGATACCACACTTAGCCATGCAAAGTGATTTTGATTGAAGGATCACAGTTGTTGAATTGTTAACGTAAATCAAATGACCAAATAGCTAAGAAGAATTCACAAATTTCTTATTAAAATAATTGAATTCATCTTTCCTTCTTGGTCCCAGCCCTGTGAGCGTGACTAGCAGGCTCTTTGGTAATGCTAGAAACCAAACAATTACCAGGGAGCCAACTTTGGGACTATAAGTGGCCTCTACTTGATGAATTTTACTGGCCTAAGCGTTGTGGAGGCTCTTAAGTTTACTTCAGAATGTCTTAAGAAATGAGCTAGTTTTATGACTTTCTGTAGGGTATTAACCAATACAAAAATGGTGTTTGATCCCACAAAAATAGAGTGGTTGGTTGTCCTTGTATGTTTCATTACAAACATGTTAGAAAGTAAAAAAACATGGCTGCTTGGAAAGGCAGATCCTTTGTTGCCAAAGTGTTCACTATGGATATTTAGAACCGTGAACTTTATTGAACCAGCAGCACTTGTGGAGCTTTCTGAGATTTTTTGAGGGTACCTTTGAGACTCTCTTGCTCTTTCTTGTTCCTGCCAATACTGACAATCATAATTAAACAATAAGAATTTCTGAGCTGTCGTAAAATTACCTGTGGTTTTCTTGTTCTAATGGTACAGCTGCAACTTCATTGCCCACATCCAATTATTCCATTTCTTCCACAGAGGAAAACTTTATACCTTCTGGGGCTGTTCTGTTCTGTTTTAAATAGAATGTTCTCAGTGATGTATCCCAAGATAGCCACATTCTTCTAAGGATCTTCTGAGATTAGATATCAGAGTTAAGTCCTTTAATATTCAACTCAAAGACCCTAAGAACAAGCAGAAAGCCAGTAATGCACTTTTGACAACTTATGAATACATACTTTATATTAGTTTAGTTTGAAAGAATTAGTGTCTTAGTTAAGCATCTTATTGTTGAATGAGTAAAATTATTGCTGTCTCGTAGATTATGTGTTGCTCTCGAAGATGCTGAACAGCTGACAAGAGAAAGAACAGCCCTGGAGAAACAAATCCAAGAGCTTCAGACAAGGTATGCTGATGTAGAAAGGGAGAAGTATGATGCTGTTGGAAAAGTCCAAGATTGCATACAGCTCTTAGAAGATGCTAACCTACAAAGAAGTCAGGTAAGGCAATGGATGAAGGTATTTCTTAAGTATTCAAATACTTCCAGCACTTACAGTTGTGAAGTGCCTGATTATCCATTCTTCTAGGCATACATGCATACACAGACAAGCTTCTGTTATCTCTGTTATACTAAAATTAGCAGTGGGTAAGATAGAAAACTGTGATATGACCATATGTTACTTAGACTTGTCACACAGTATAAATTTCAAATAATATGTTGAGTCCCTGGATAAAGCCGATCTAAGTGATAATACTGTACCTGAACTTGAATTTTCAGAAATTTCTGACAGGGTTTTTTATCAGATGTTTATAAAGAAGTTGGTCTGTCAGAATAAAAAAGAAAGGCCTATTATGAATTTATAACTTACTAATGGTTAGGAAAGAATAGCTAAAACTGAAGGGACATTTTTCTTATGTGATGCACATAGGTCACCGAGAGAGTGAGTTCTGCATGAGTGAGTTCAGAAGAAATCTGGAAAAATGACTGAGTAATGAGTTGGTAAAGTCTGCAGCTAGGAAAAAATTGCTAAAGCGTTTGTTAGTGTGTGATAAAATCGCAGAAGAAATAAAAATATGCTATATTGGGTGCTGAATTTAGTCTTACCAGTCCAACAACTGTTTAGGAGATGGTATGGGTGTCCCTTAAGAATGCATTCACACAGTCCTCAGTGGTACTTGATACAATGAACAGAATGTTCAGAATCAGAATTAAAGATGCTTTTAAATATAGTGCCCCTCCATGTGCAGTTTTGATCAGCCCATTTCAGGTAAGACATAGCAGAATTAGGCAAGTGCAGGAGGAGTCAACAAGGAAAACTAGACAAGTGGAGAGGCCCTAAAACAAATTTTTCTGTAGAATATGTAAGTAAACCGTCGTAAGATGATGTATATACCAAAAGTATAGGTAGGAAAACAGTCAAATTCATGACAGAACAATCCACTAAAACTACCTAAGTATGGGATCTAATCCATGCATCTACTTATCAAAAAAAAAAAACAAGGTCCTCCTGTTTTCCCAGATCTTAACCTTCCTGAAGTATCGGCTGTTTACCCCTTTAGGAGATATGATACAGGGTGTGGTAAACTTTTGTCTAATATGGGTGCTTCGGTGTTTTAATGCCAAGCTTCAGTTTGAGTCAGGCTATTAGAAATCAAATGAATTGTATTTACTGGCAAGACAGAACTTTAATGCACATCTGATGACTGTAGACATCAGTAAATCAAACCCAGATTAGTTAAAGCCTGTGGGAATAAATGGAGAATCTTAGAATTGATCCTATTTGGGCTAGCATGTTGAACTGTTGAGGAATTAAGGAGGTCAATGTTCTCTTTTAGTCTGAAGTTGCTTTTCAAATTTGGGGAGTCTCCTGAGTATCTAAACTAGCTTTTTGCTTTTAACTTTTGGAATATTAAAGTTACTGCTGTCTTTTTTGCACTTGCTGAATTCAGCTCAGTGACGAAGGAGGCACACCTGCCTTCTTTTTTCTGGCAGAAGAAGGAGCTAACCTCTCTAAGGACATCCTTCTAGCTTCTGGCCTGCTTCCCGAATAGATTAAGATATTGACAAAGCTTAGAGGTTCTGGTTGTTCCTGCAGTTCAACTTCTGTGATTCTTATTATACAAAAGAGGATTATCATCTTGTGATATAGAGTCTTTCTTCCCATGTATTTATAGTCATTTAGGAAAACCTTTGGTGACATCTTTTCCTTTTCATAATTTCCTCATAACTTTCTGCATCTCATTTGCTTTATGAATTGATCTTCCACAATTCCCTTTACCTGTCAGGCCCTGGTTCGGAAAGGGATGAAAAAATAAGTTTTCCATCCTCCAGCTCTTGATGTCCATCTTTGGACTTGTCAGTTCCTTTTTCTCAGCAAGAAATTTTGATCCTTAGCAGCATTCCACTACAGCCTGGTGGCAGGGAGAATCTCAAAGGTAAAAATCAATCATTTTTTTTCAGAGTTTAAAAACCAGGAAACACTCTCATTTGAACATTACTGGTAAGGAGTATAATTCACATTTCCAGTTGCTAAGTATTAGTATGTCAGAGTGGTGTTAGAACACCGTTTCTCATCCAAAAGTAGTTCAGCAGATCATTGGATGCTGCTTGCTATGAGCTCACATGAAGCTGACAGAAAGAAGTGGCCCAGTAAAATTATTGTGATGTAAATTTTATCTGTGAGACAGTAACTGAACAATCACAGATAAATAAGTGGCTTTTTATAAGTAACAGTTTAGTATAATGCTGTAGTAAGAATAAACTGGAATTTGCAGATACTTGTTGATTTATTGCTCTGGCTAAAAACATCCTGAATTTTTCAAACTGGGAAGTTTTTAAAAAAATGCAGCATATATATGTGTGTGTGTGTGTGTATATATGTATATATTAGTTAATTCTGTGTCGTGAACTGTGGCCACAGAGGTTTCTCCCTGCTCTGTAACAGATTGGTGGGGAGAGGGAGTAGCAGTAGCGGGCTGTCATGATAATGTTGCTTCTTTTATGTTAACCTTGTAAAGCACACAAAGTTGAGCTTACCAAGAGACATCAGAAGAATTTTAAAAGAGTAGTTTGAGAAATAAAATTGAATGTCAGCAGTAAAAGAGAGTATGACCAGTGAAGTGGCATTTTATTGCCTGAAGTCAGTAACCTTCTATAGGCTCAATTTATGTCATCCATTAGGGACGTTTTTACGTCTTTCTCCCTTTATGCATCTACATTTTCTCTAAGTGCCACCTAGGATTTTTCATCTCTCCCATCAAGAATTCTATATTAACTTCTGTCATCTTTTCAGACCAGTATCTCCTATTATATATTAACATCAGTAGCTTTCTTGCATCCTTCTCAGGATGGGTTCCTTATGACACCTTTTTCTGTAATTCTCACCATTATTTTATGCTAAAGAGCTCCTTGGTTCATTGTTATCACCATGAAAGGCACTGCATACACATTCCTTAATTGCTTATATTTTTTTTATTTTTTTACTTTTAAGTTTTCTGGAAGGTAAGTGATTTAGTACAGCAGCCATTAAAAAATGCATAGCTATATGTAGGAGCATGTGTGTGTGTGTACAGGTATTTAGTTTCCTAACAGAGAACTTTCTAGGTGGTAGCGTTGGCATTGGTTTCTATTACAGGTGCCAGCCCCAGATGAGAACACTGGGGAGTAGCCTTGCCTTTTGCTCCGAGTTCCTGTGCTTGCTTCTGTGTAATTCCATGTCCAGCCAAAATCTGAAAGTACCAATAAGTCCCAGTAGAAAAAGGCATCTACCGACACTAACTTTTTGTGTGGTTCTGGTTTGCAGTAGTGTACATTTAGTGCTAAACGTTCTCGCTGTTCTAGTTTTCCTGTTGGGTCTCGATGTCAGCTACTCCAAAGGAAAAAAGGTTTTCTGAACCGTGGCTATGTGTGGTTTCTTCTCTCAGTACTAGATATGATGTCACGACTGAAATGTTATCAGTAGTATTTCAAGTTGTTATTTTTTTTTAGGCACTGATTGCAGAGAAACAAAAAGAAGAGGATATTAAAAAAATGAAAGATGAAATGGCTCAACTTGCGGAAGATACTGCTGCAAGAATTAGAAAGGAAGTAAGTTGTGATGTTTAGAAGGAATGACTTTGAGTTAAGTCTGAAAGAAAAGTTTAAATATTTATAGCAAAGTTTTTGTTGTTGTTTTCCAAGAATGTGTCAGAGTGGGCTCGTACACATGTGATTTTAATGGTTAGGATGGTGGTGCCCATGTGGGTCATGCATTGGCCTCTTGTGTCTGTATAGCAGTTCAGATTAGATTCATTGAGCCTTAGAATAGTCACAGCAATGGCAGCTGGCCTCATCTGTGCCTGCTGTTGTGAATGGTTTCTGTTGCCTGAACTACTTCCCTGAATAGAGCTTAACTTTGCAAATGTTTCTTGAATGGTTAGCCCTGCAAAGAGTATGTTGTATGAGCTGCACAAGTGCCTTGGAGGCTAATGAGGGACAAATGGTAAGATTAGGGCTCATGAGCCTTCTTGCCTTTTATTTGGGAGCTGGGGAAATACTGAGTGTATAAGAAGGAGTAACAGTTGACATTGCTGTTGAAAACTTGAACCAAAATCTCATCTTACTTGCATGAAGTACATCTCTGCCCATGAAATTTGTTCTACAAAAACCCACAGTGAATGCCGGCAAAGTGACACTTTTTGGTTTGGTATATCGATTTTTAAGGAATTAAACAGCTGACTTGCAATTGAATAGAAACTACTGTAAGTCAGTCCCAAACCAGGCATGAGTGAGTACCCAAGTTTCCCAGATGAAGGTTTGGGGTTTTTTTCCTCCTAGCTTAGCTGTTTGCGTAATTTATATAAGGTAAAGGAACTGCATGGAGAGTGTCAAATGATTCAAAAAGGAATTGAAATCTTTGACTGATTAAATATGAAGCCTCTTCTGGAAGTTTACATAAATGATATGCAGAATTCTAATTGCTTTATTTTTTGCAGAACATTGTTAACATTGTGAGAAATTTTAGAGTTAAATGGTTTAATAATGCTAGTAAATTTGCAAACTAAAAGCTGACATCAATTCATATTAATAGATTTTATCCTATGACAGTAGTTCACAGTACAGTGACGCTATGATAAACATTTGGGAAAATATTTTGGTTTTCCTCAGTGTGAAAAACTATTGATGGTGCATGGTCATCATGGTCATATCTTAGAGTGTTTTGATGATATAGGTTGCAAGGCAGCATACTGGCAGAACTGTACTCTTCAGCGTTGTTATCTAACCGTATATTCTTCCTAACTAAATCCAATTCTTAAATCTCTCAAGAAGCGCAAGTGTTGATGTCTGTGCAGACACTGTGAAGACATGAGGAATGGCACTTTGATTTCAGAGATTCTGTTCAGTAGCACATCAACAGACTGTGTTGTATTGAGATCAAGGAATTTAATTTCTGGTACATGGGCTTATCTTGGAAGTTGCTGATGGAAGCTCATATATGTTCAGGTGATGGGACCTGTTGAAAGTTACGCTTTCTTTTGGCATCTCAGTACTTAAAAATATTCCCTATTTAGGCAAGTAAGACTCTTCTACCAAGTACAGCTAACAATCAAAAGGCTCAATATCACCGTATACTTAGAAACCCAAAATTGGCAGAGAAATTAAAAATGTGATAGTCTGTTTATGATTTTTGTTATTGTCTTTATGAGCAGCTGAAATAATGAAGATCTTCTGATAAAAGACTATTCACAAAATTAATTTATTCCATGTTATCCCATCTGCAGACTAATGTATCTAGAGGTCCACAATAATTATGTGCAGGTCAAAGAGACTTGCTTTATTTTATGGCAAACTCCAGAGGAAATAAAGGCTTGTTACAGGCATGTGTTGCCAATACCTTCTTTCTGTTGCAAGTGGACAACAATGTGTATCAGTCGTCTCATATGCAAATTTCCCGTGGTGTAACTGTTTTTTTTCTTCCTTTCACTTTCTTCGCTATGACATGATGTGCGTATGGACTGTATAGGGTTGAAATGATTCCTTTTCTTTCCAGTCCTTTCATTTCGAGAAGTTTCAGGAAGATACTGCCTAAATTTTAAGAGCCCTTAAAATGAGGATAAAAAGATGGTTTGTGCCTTCTATTTGGTGGTTACCTGAAAGAATCACAAAAACTGTGTGAATTACTTAAAACTGCAATATTTAATGTCATACATGGTTTGGAGAAGGTGCAGGAGTAACTGGGATAACCACTCAGTCTAGTTGTGACAATGATTTACAAATCAGAAGTTAGAAATTAGAAATGCCCTATTTCTTATTTTGAAATTATCTCAGTAAAAGTGAATATATCAAAAGCATTTTTAAAAGTGTTGTCATGCTTCTCCAGCTACAATATTAACAAATAGTTCCTTTGTTGTGTGATCTAAAAAGAGTGTTACACAAATTGCAGATATCTTGCACCTAATGGGCAGCAGCTTTCCTGATAGTCTTATTGTTCTTTTTCAAAGGCCTTATTGTGATGTCATCTTTTCTGCTTTTTTTCCTAAACACCCTCAGTTAAAGTAGTAAGTATTGATAATAAACATTCTTTTAACATTTATACAGTTGTAATGTATACAGTTTATACAGTTATACAGATTTGTCAGTTATTGCAGTCCCATATATTTGCATATTTATATACCTGCACCACATATAGGCAATATATATAAAAAGAGGATGGAAAAATAGTTTACAAGATTGATTTTTCTGGTTGCACTTTGTTTTTGATCACAGGTAGACATGGTAAAGAAGCCATATAATGTGCAGATTTCTCGACTAACAGAAGAACTTTCAGCTCTTCAGATGGTATGGTGCTGACTGATGAAAATGGTTTTGATAGCAAAATGTTTGAGAGTTCAAGTAAGATGCTAAATTCAGGTAAAAGTCAATTAATGGTTAATTGTTTAGGACTGTGCTTTACTACTGTATAGCACTTTATGTCCTGCACGTCTCCAGACATTAATGGAACATACGATGTCTTTGTGTTACTTGACAAAAGTGACCATGTGTGGTATCTTTAACAGTCAGGACAGAGATTCATAAAGCACAGAAAGTTCAGTATTGCATATATATGGTTGAGAATGTAGAAATGAAGTACGCTAAGAGAAACTCTGTGCATCACAATCATATTATTGAATCAATGAGGAAGGAACTTGTAACAAATTAAATGGGGGACCAAAAGAGATTGATGCATATGCACCTGTTTATGGGTTAAATTTATGAAAAGAGTATTTCATTTTGTGTGTCTTGGTCTGTATAGTGAATGAGACTGATCCTATAGAGAAGATAACAAGGAGGTAAATATAATCAAATGCCTACACACCAGTGACTAGATTTATGTTTACAATGGCTGGTTTTGGGGTTTGGCGTTTCTTGAATTTTTGAGATTTTTTTTTAATTAGATTTATTTTAATATGCCTTTTAAAACTAGGAATGTGGAGAAAAACAGGGTCAGATTGAACGAGCCATTAGAGAAAAGAGAGCAGTAGAAGAAGAGCTTGAAAAGGTAAGGCAATTGCATGCATTTTGACATTATGCTTAAGATCTCTTTTCAGAAGGAAAAGTGATGTTGATTTTTCCCATTTCTCATGGATTATTTTGTTCCTTTAATTTTCTTATTTTTTGGGTAGTTTTTCTTAATTGTAAATTTTCATGTCATTATTTCAAGGTTTGTTTGCTTGTTTGTTTTTTAAATCCGGAAAGCATTTTAAAGCATTAATACTAAACTGAAAAAGAGGGTTCTTTGAAAAGTTTAAAAAGTAACAGGAGAGATGTTTGACATAATCCAAAAGAATGTTGGTACATGTTCCAGTTAAACTTCAAATCAGTAGACAGAAAACTAAATAAATGCCAGATCTTTGAAAACTCTTTTCCAAGTAGCACCAACAATGATAGGAATTAAGTTTTGTTTTAAATCACTGGAAAATAGGACGCAATGAGGAGCAGCCTCCTTGTCAGTACTACACTGCTCATCTCCAGTGCAAGGTGAAGACGATCTCACATGTAAGTTTATTCTTCAGGTTTACAGGCAAGACAGAGGATATGAGTCTGACACGAGAAAACTAGAGCAAATGCATCAGAAATATTTACTTGCAGAAGCTACCAAATGTGACCTTCAGCTAACGCTGCAGACAACACAAAATAAACTGAAACAGCTGGAAATGAAGTAAGGAATAGATGTTACAGAAATTGGAATGGAAAATAATGGAAATTGTTTCTGACAAATTGTTGGTTGTGTGTTATGTTTTTGTAACGTGGTTTTAACCAGCAGCCAGAATGGTATCAAGTTACCATAATTCTGAAGCAAGGGCAATTATGATTCACTATAAAAGTATTAAAGGGGATAACACACTAAAGAATGAAAGGTTTTCTTTAAAAGATGAGAACTGCAAGCAGTTGTTTAACAAAAAAAAATGGAAAGAGGTGTATATTATTTTGAATCTTACTGCATTTTTCAATACTGTTTGTAGGTAAAGTTACTCTATGAAATATTTGGGCAGAATTTATTACTTCATAAATTCACCTACAGTGTGGTATCTCCTAGTATGTGCAGAACACTTTATGTTTACATAGCATACTGAATTTCAGGTCTGTGTCCAGAGCTAAGAGATGTTATTGCAGTTCAAATAATATTATACAATGGTAAAAACTACAATATGGTGCACATTTTTAGACCAGGTTGTTTTTTTCAGCATGAAAAGTGCAGGATTCTCTGAAAGCTTCAGTCATTTCTGTACTCTGCTGATCATAAATCCTGTCACTTCACTAGAACAATCCTCAGCTGGCAATCTGGAAAAGATATTAAAATAAAAATCTCCTGTTTCACGTAGTCATTTTCCTGAGCTTGCTGCAATATTAGATTGTCTTTATGAATTCCCTCATCTTGATAAAATTCTTTGCTGACTTGTTTATAGTTTTAGCTGTCAAGCCCATAAAATGTGCTGAGCTGATACAAACTTTGAGGAAGAAACAGGGGACCAGCTGTACGGTGTCAGCCCCAAAAGCTGACCCAATATATGTTTTTTCTGGAGTTGTTCAACTCTTGAGTTCCAACAAGACTTTTATTCTCTTTCAGCCTTGAGGAAGAGAAATCTCGTTCCCAGGAAGTTGTCTCTAGATTGGAAAGCACTCTGGCCTCAGAAAGAGAAAAGAGTGTCTTCATCAGTGAAGACAGGCTAAAACTTCAGCAAGAGAATGAGCAACTGCAAAGAGAAATGGATGGCTTGAGAAAACTGGCGTCAGAGGCTCAACGAAATGCTAAAATAAAAGTATAGTTTATATGTTATTTTTTTTAATGTAAGACTGACATTTGCTTAGTAAGGCAGCATTTCTAAGAGAAAATAATCAGAAGTTTAAAATAAGGATGAGAGTTTCAATTATGCTTCATGGTTTCTGCTTAAAAATAATTTTGTTGTAGCATTGTGTGTCCTCAGAATTTTGTGAGTACCTCAATCTCTGCTAATTAAATTGTATTATAATTTCTTAATTTATGCTCACTAAGAAGATCCCAAATGTTCTTTGCTTTTTATAAGATAAAAAGATCAAATAATAACGTATTTTCCTTCAAGCTTCCTTTCAGGCTTCACTTACTCCAATTCCAGGTCTTCATTTACCTGCTGTCTTTAATGTGTTAGGAATCCCTGTGTGACTTTCAGTCCAGAGTGTTTGTCTACTTGTTAGTCCACCACGTTGTCAGAGCAGTGTGTAAATAATACATAATTTAATAGTATGGTTATCGAACACTGGTTCTATGTTTTCTGTACAGAGAATATATTTCTATACAAGTAGTTGCAACCAAGATTATTAGCTGAAAGATGGATGTTCTTTTTGAATGTGTTCTGTTAAATGCAACTGAATAGACTGCAGGTGGGTTAATGACTTAATAGTAACCTCAGCAGATACATGGTACCTTTGGCTTCTGAAGGAAGTAACAACTTTGATCCTTGATGTGCTTCCTAAACAAAGAAAACTGGTACTTTCTGTTTTGCTCTTAACCCCAGGCATATAAACATATTGAAAAGGGATCTAAGAATCCACAGCAATGCAGGTGACTTTAGTGAACAATTTTACAAATTCTGAATGGGAACCATCTCAAATCCAGTTACCGCTTTGCACCACAAGATAAAGGAAGCAGTGAAATAAAACAGGAAATCTAGTTCCAACTCCAGAACCCTTTGGTCAAACGTAATTTAATAGCAAATGATCAGAGTCTTGAAAAATATAGATACCAGATCTTTTGTCTATCTCATTTTTAATCAGACAGGCTTCCATTGTAGTCACAGATAATATGTATTGCTTGCTTTCATTTTCCTCTGATGTACAAAGGATTTTAGATGCAGTTAAGAAATTCCTAATGCATTTAACTAGATGAAAAAGAAAGAACGTATTTCTGTGGAAAAAACACAAGGGAGAAGGATAAAGATTATTTACTAAAATAAGCATACACAGCTCATTATCCTTTATTGTCAGTTGGACTATTTGCTTAAATTGGCTCTGGGAACATGTATCTATTTGAGCATATAATTACAAGTTTAATTATTGTATGTTACATGCTTTCAACAAATGATTATAAATTTAACTCAGATGTTGTAAAAAAGAAAAAGTAACAAATGAGAAACTCGATTGTACCCTCTTTGTACTTTTTCTAGATAAGCACAATGGAGCATGAGTATGCTCTGAAAGAAAGTGGATATGAAGCTCAACTTAAGGAAATGGAAGACACCAGTCACAAGTCTACTGCTGAACTTAGACGTCTGTTACTAGCTCAGCAAAAAGCAACAAATCGGTGGAAAGAAGAAACAAAAAGTCTTACTGAAACTACAGAAGCCAGGATCGCTAAGCTAAAGTAAGTGCAGTTTGGTTCCTCTTCTGGAAGTTGTGAACAGTTGCAGTTAGTTTGGTGTATGGCAGGAGACCTGTGGTGAAAACCATGAAGAGCAAACCACCCAGACTAGATGACGTGCTTGCAGCAAAACAAGAAAGAATGTTCTAAGAGAACGGGTGATGCTCTTTATGAAGTTAGCAGCTAAGCACTGAAGTAAAAATTTTGCATCTTGTTAACATGTGTGAATTTTGTAATGACAAAAAATAAATTGAAGATATTCTTTTTAATTTTCTCTTGCAAGATACAGCATGCTCAATGTAGAGAATTTTAACTTTGGATTATGAAAACTCCTATATTTATAGCTGTTCAGAACAGTCACCATAAAGTCAGTTGTGGAGTGAATCTCCAGACTTCTAAAACAAGCTGCAAAAACCTATTGGGACATGCATCTAATGCTCTTTTCTGAGCAGTTACTGTCATAAATGAGGATACAAATGAGTTGTGTGATTGCCTTAAGCAAAAATATGATATAAACTCTATTTTTCTCTTAATTCCTACTGGTTGCCTGGTAACTTATTCCCAGCACAAAATAGAGGAAAATTTTCAGTTTTGAAAGGGCATAACAATAAGGGCATATCACCAAACAGATAGAGATTACACACCATTCCTAGATGCTGGGATGGAGCCTGTGAGCCTATGGTCAGAGAGACATCAACTGGTTTAGAGAGGACAGTGGAGTTACTGGAAATGAGGGAATGAGAAGGCAGCCTCCCAATGAGAAATTAGCCATTTGCAAGTTATGTTTGAAATAAATTCTACAAACTTATCTTTGTTTTAAATGCACACTGCTACAGGTAGTGTTTCCTTCTACTTCTATGTTAATATCCATTAAAAATGGGTATTTTTAATTCCTCCAACTCAGCTTCCGCACAGGTCTTGTCTTTGGCTGGCAAGTAGCAGCCAAACTGTGGCTGCACTCACTCACTCGTTCACTCTGGTTGGCCAGGTAGTTGGTGCTTACAGCACGCAAAATTTTAAACATGTGTTTGCCTCATGCTTTATTTGATTTCTAAGCTCAGGAATCTCTGTCAGATCAAATAGCCTATAAATTAGAGATTAAATTAGCCTGATATTTTTGTGGAACTTCTAAGAAGTTTATGTCCTCAAGATCTCTTCCTCTCCCAAACCGGTTGAAAATCGGAGGAGACTGTCAGATAGGTACACAGCAACTTCTAAACTAGGGAGCCTGATTTCATGAGTCTCATTTCATTAAAATAAAAATGGTTAGATGAGAATATAACAATGTTGCATGTATCATTGTCTTTTAGGAAGTGCATTCAGTGGTTTTTAGAAGAAAAATCCGGAGTCTGCATCTCTGTTAATTTGAGAAATTTGAGATGACCCGTTAGTCACTTAAAGTGCAGCATGCACTCAACTATAGCACTTGGGCTGATTTTTACAAGTTGCTTGCTGTCATTTAACAAGGAAGCAAAGTTTTTGACCTGTTAAAATTGGAAACCTGTGAATTCTAGCTTTTCTTTCCTTTGGAGTGATCTTTGAATGTTTCAGGTTTTCCTATAATGGCTTATGTATTCTCAGCTCCAACCGTAACGTTTCCAGTATTCTGTGCAATTTTTTGCATCACAACTTTTTAGGCATAGCTTGACATTTCTTAGTTGTTCAATGCCTGTGGTGTGACTGGAATTAGAACCCAAGTATGACAAATCTACCCTACCCTACCTCCAGTGAACTTCAGACGTAGCAGTATCATATGGAGGAGTTCTTCCCTTTGAAACTAATTTCATTCCTCTTTAAAGTGACAGTGTCTATTATGACTAGTTTTACACACTGTCCAAATAAAGGAATGCTTATGAGTTTCATCCTGCTTCAATACAAGAATGATAAAACATTTATTGATGACCTTTCTGTTTTACTAGCAGCTTCAGTGATCAGCCTAGAAAGCCTTTCATTTTTTTTTCAAGTGTTCCTTTTCTATGTGTTTAGAACACTCTGTAGTAGTAGTGGATTGTTACCTATGATAACAAGTTCAGTTTAAATTTTTCAGATGCAAATTGAGATAATATTTTTGCCCATTTTTCTAGAAAATCAAGTACTATATAATCACTCTGGTCATTGTCACATCTCCTAACCAAACAGTTTTAGCCTTTTTACCTTATCTGTCCAGATGTGGGCTGGCTTATTTTGCCTTAAAATATACTGCATTTCTTAGAAATTACTAAAGAATTCTTTAAAAAGGCAAAAAGTCTCTTTCAGAAGTCATCAGATTGTTCAGCATGTCTGTGAGACACTGGGAGCTGTGCTTGTTCACTGACACTTCTAGTGCTATCGCTTCACTAATTCTCTTTTGACAGCTTTTGTAAATGCAGTAACTAAAGAAAAACTATATAATGTTTCATGCCGAGGTAAACTTAAGCTGTTAAACTTGTAGTTTATTTTCTGGAAATGAAACTACAAAACCTCTCGCAGCTGAGTATCTGGGTTCATAACTAGATCCTGAATTTGATTCAGCACCTTCCAATTAAAAGGGAAGAATTGCAGACTTCCAAAACAATTAAAATTATGTGAAACATCTGCTTTCGTTCGTAAAGCTTTAATGTTTGGTGTTAAAATGTTGTTGTAGTGGACCAAAAGCTTTAGACCTTCTTTATCTGCAGCAAAATGCTGACATAGAAAATATATCAGGTGTCAGAGAAAGTCTGTTTTGTGAATCTGTGGCAAAAAATAGGTAGTAAATTTTGGAAAAGTCCCTGTTTATGTGAGAGACTGCCTATGTGGCATCATCTGGAAAACTCCTGCAACAATCCAACATCCTGCATCAGAGAATGCTGCCTGATGAGCAGAAGAGACAAAAGCATTAATCGCATATTCGAAACTGTAAGTCTACACTAAGTCCATGATTTTCTGTCACTTCAGTAGACATTTTGGTGCAAGTATAAAAGCAAAGTCAGTTACTTCTAAAGAGGATTTAACAGGCGATGCTTTTTCGTACTGTATAAGCTAGAAGCAGAAGTTTTTATGGGGTAATACTTGCCACATAAACAAGCAGACTGGCAATAAAAGCAAGTTTGTTCTCTGCTAGAAGGTTGTACTTTAAACTGACGTAAGGAGTTTCATAATTACATCTGTGCAGCGATGCTCTGATATTACAGTGACAAATAGCTGTGACAGAACCTATAAGTATTATCTAGAAAATTTTAAACCAGCTTGTTTTTCATATTCTATGTATTACCAGCTATATAGTGCAGAACACAGTTGGTGTGAAAATTAACTGTTAAGCAGTAGTAGTTATTTAGAGTCCTTGCTCATATTATAAATTGATAATTATCATATTTTAATCCTATCACAATAACATTTTGAGTAACTGGTTTGCGTGCAAGTATAGAACGGCAAATCAGTTCTTATTTTGTTATCATAGAAAATAAAGCCGCTGATTTATTTTAAAAGCAAAATAATTTTGCCGCAAATGCATCTATCATAGAAATACCAGCAAGGCCACTAAATAATAGACTGATACTAGGTAAAGAGGATCTATTGAATTAAAGGTTCTGTTTGAAAGCCCTCTTGAGGCTAATGCAGAAAATTGTATTGCCAAGCCTTATAGCAGGATCCAAGTGAAAGGCCAATGTTGACCCAGCTTTCCTATATGGATGCATTTTAAAGTTTATATCATTTTGAGAAGATTAGTTAAGCTGTGAGCTTGTAAGGAAAAATTAATATCTTCATTAGAAACATCATCTTGTCTTGACTGGGCAGCAGGGCTATGAACTTAGATGCAGATAGCAACATACCCTTTTCAGATTTAAATTGAGAGTTTTCCAAGTTTAGCAGCATATTGTGGTTATTTAGTGTATTTTGAGGAAAGTCTGAGACATTCCTTTACACTTCATGAAGTTACTGTTTGATATATCGTATTCATGTAAATATACGAGCAAATACAGAGATTGCGTTGGTGACATATAGCAGAATTTCTTTTTTAATAAGAATTATTACTTCTACAGCATAGTAATGTGCTTTACAGGTGAATGTTTTTCAGGAAGTTATAAACTTTCTTAGGAAATCATATGCATGTATTCGGGGGAGGTAGTTTATATTGCATTTCACCAGAAGTTTACTGTTAGTGCAGCACTCATTGAATCAGTGTCCCATTTGTTGGTGTAGGTGTTTCCCATTGCTCGGTCTTAGATTCATGATCTGTTGCTGGTTTTCAGTTCTCTCCTCATTACTTTCATTTTCCATGTGAAGGTGTCTGAAACATCTTGGCTTCCTGACTAACTTCCCAGCAGCAGCTGTTAACTTTTCCATATTCTGTGCTGCTCGTTTGTCATCTTCTCAGTCTGCAGTGTTTTGTTTGTGAAGTGTAATACATGGGCATAAAGGCAGCATTACATAAATACTTCAAAGAATTAAAGCGACGTCAGCAAACATTTTTATTGGGTGATTTGTAATTTTAGAAAAATAAAGAAGGAAAAGTAAATTTTGCAACATCTAACAGTAGAGCAGAGTGAAGATTTTTTGTAAATCATACAAGAATCTAGTAGAACAGTGACAAACTTGTAGGTAAAAATGTTGATAAATAATTTGATACTTTGTCCTGGTTTTGTTAAAAAACAAGTTTCTCTTTTAGTGAATTTGCCGCTCAGCTAAAGCTTTCATATATTTAGGCTGGAGAGTTGGGTGAGGAATAACCTAATGAAATTTAACAAGGGCAAGTGTAGAGTCCTGCATCTGGGCAGGAACAACCCCAGGTTCCAGTATAGGTTGGGAAATTACATATTAGAGAGCAGTGTAGGGGAAAGGGACCTGGGGGTCCTGGTGGACAGCAGGATGACCATGAGCCAGCACTGTGCCCTTGTGGCCAGGAAGGCCAATGGCATCCTGGGGTGTATTAGAAGGGGGGTGGTTAGTAGGTCGAGAGAGGTTCTCCTTCCCCTCTACTCTGCCCTGGTGAGACCCCATCTGGAATATTGTGTCCAGTTCTGGGCCCCTCAGTTCAAGAAGGACAGGGAACTGCTGGAGAGAGTCCAGCATAGGGCAACAAAGATGATTAAGGGAGTGGAGCATCTCCCTTATGAGGAAAGGCTGAGGGAGCTGGGTCTCTTTAGTTTGGAGAAGAGGAGACTGAGGGGTGACCTTATTAATGTTTATAAATATATAAAGGGTGAGTGCCACGAGGATGGAGCCAGGCTCTTCTTGGTGGCAAACAATGATAGGACAAGGGCTAATGGGATCAGGCTGAAACACAAGAGGTTCCACTTAAATTTGAGAAAAAACTTCTTCACAGTGAGGGTGACAGACACTGGAACAGGCTGCCCAGGGGGTTGTGGAGTCTCCTTCGCTGGAGACATTCAAAACCCACCTGGACATGTTCCTGTACGACCTCACCTAGGCGTTCGTGCTCCAGCAGGGGGATTGGACTAGATGATCTTTCAAGGTCCCTTCCAATCCCAAACATACTGTGATACTGTGATATTAGCTGCATTTTCCTGGAAAATCAGATACAAGTTTTGGTAAACATAGCAATGGAATGCGAAATTATGATAACAATTGATGCACATCTCACGAGAGGGGCAACGAGAAACAGGTGACCAAGGAACTGACCAACTGAGTATAACATCCCATTCACATGAATACTTCATATAAAAGTGGGAGATCACGAGGATCTCAGCCCTTTTCCTCATGTCTGACATTAGGAGAGGACCTTGCTAGTCATCCCTGCGAACTGAGGCCTAGTGAGAGATTGAATCCAGCTCCATTTGGCTGCAGAGTCCAGTCCAGGATTTTGGGTGCCAGCTCTGCAGTTGCTGGGACTTCCAGGATTGGTTTTGTATATTTTGTATTATTTTCTCTATTTTATTGGTAGCATTAGTAAAACGTTTTTAATTTTTCCAACTCTCTTCCCTCTGTCCCTCTTTCCCTCCTGATCGCCTGTCCTGAGTGGGAAGGGGGGAGAGGGAGGGACTGAAGGGAGAAGAGAGGGAAAAGGAGGCTAACAATACATTTGCCACGGTTATATTGTCACCCTGTAATCAAAACCCTCGACATACTTTCAGACTTAACTGAAAATTATTCTGTGCTTTCTTCGACATTTGGGTCTCAGCTCAAGTTAAACATGTAGTCGCTGCCTATAAAACTGAACTTGAAATTAAAAACCAGTGTTGAAACAGTAGGTAATGCATTGAATACTTGTAGACTAAATCCCATTTTCTTCATAAAAATGCATTAGTCTTCACTTGAAAAAAAGTTGAAGCATCCTTTGAAGCATCTTAAGATGCTCTACACTTTTACAATGATTTATTGGTAGTAGACCTCACCTTCACATTGCAAGAGGGCAAAGAACCGGTTTTGCTTCAGTGCACTTGTGCCAAATGTCAATCTTGAAGGTAACTAAGAAGGTCAGTGCTCCTTGCAACATAGGTCATTGTTCCAAATCAAAACCTTGCTCTTGGCAGTATGACTAACAACTCGTTACTACTAGTGTGAAAGGGGCTTAAATGGAAAATAGTAAGGAGAGAAGTATAGAAATTCTATAAAACTAGCAAACTTATTTCTAAAGGTTTTTTTCAGAACACAAAAAGATCTTTTAAGTCTTGATGAATAATTTCACTATTATATGTTCAGTAATTCAGTAACTGACATGAGTTTCTATTTGGTATTTTCATCCCCCTATATCTGGAACTCTAATCTAAATAACCAAATCAAAATTAGGTATATGTTTTAAAAGGTATTTTAGTCTTCAGTATCACTTCTTCTCTGCAGATACGTGTGGAATTTGATAAGAAATAGAAGCAAAACATGTTGTCGTTGCTGATCTGCAGAGTGTAGAGCTTCCAATTGTAAACTTGTAAGCTCTAAGATCACTGTCAGTTTGAATGCCCCAAAACTGCAAGGGATTTACGTGATCTGCCCTTGACAGCTGTAGTAAAGTAACAGTATCAAGTGCTTCCAGCTTCTTTTTCATTTCTGTCTTCATTTGAAAAAATTTACTTTCAAAAGTGAGGAATATATACACATACTTGTGGCTCTTGCTTTCACTGAAGTAGTATAATCCAGAAAAGCAGTTTCTATAGCCATATTGTGGGGGAAGAGACTGGGACTGTTCTTAGTACCTTACAGCATTGTGTATAAAGCTCTATAGTTCTTGGGACTTAAGCTGAGAAAAATAAATGACAGCAGAAATACCAAAGGAATAGTTAGGAAATTTATAAATTGGAAGGAAAGAAACTTCAGGAACAAGAGAATACAGGATATGTTGAGAAGGAGAGAGAGAGAAAGTTCTGACAACAGAATGTAAGCAAAACCAGGATAATCAGATCTACCAGTATTTACTAAAATAAAAAGTAAGTGTAAGACTGTATGCAGGTTTAAAAAATGAAGGCAGGTAATTCATTCTGTAAAGTCCACCTTGACTGGTTGTACTTCTATTAACTAGGTCAAACAAGTAAAAAAGAGGTCATAATACAAATAGCAATAGATGGTTAATCTCTTCCAATTAGCATATTATTATTTTTCATAGATTTTCATGTTCTAATCTTGAGAACGAATAAAAGAATTGGGGTAAATCGAGAGGGAATTTGGCAGATATACATAAGCACTTATCAGACCCCTCACCAGTGGCGAACACAAAGAGCACTATTTTGTTGACCATGAATCTGGTTGGACCAGCGATTGGAACAAGATTCACATTGATATGAGAAGTGTCGTATTCAATCAAATGACTGAATTATCCATAGAATGCTGTTCAATGGAGCAGATCTTGAAAACTGAGGATGAGAAAAAAGTAGGCCTTGTAACCTGAAAACTTTACAGGAATTTGACAATTCTTTTAGCTTTGCTATGAATATTACTTGGGTCTGTTAGACATGTGGATGATTGCTCAGTTAAGGTACGCTTAAGCCTGAGTAGGGGTGGTAACAGGTATACGTAAGTCTGTCCTCTTTTTAGAAATAGAAACTGAATCTACAAAAGAGACAGTATATGAAACAATTTATAAATGTTGGCTTGAATGAAAAAGAGGATGAGTACTTTAGAAATTACTTTCATGTAACAATGCATTAGAGTAGCTTTTAAAAACTAATTTTAAAATGTAATAAAATTTAATACTAACACATGTATGAACAAATCAGTAAATGAATAATCTTCACCATCAGCCACTATTGCCTAGTAGTACGGTGTCACTTTAGGGGAAAAAAAGTCCAATACATTTTTTGTAACATATAAACCAAATAGATTTGAACAACTTATATTGAGTGGCTTCATTTCTTTAATGTTCACTTGAATTACCATTGCTAGTACTTATTAAAAGGGAATCCTTGCCGTCTTGATTTTAAATTTATATAATTTGCTTAAGTCATAACATTGTTCTCACCTGATTGCAGCTATTTCAGGTGGCTGTTCCAGTTTCTGCTTCCGAAACATTTCTGTGTCATAGTAGTCTGGGTAGCCATGTCTGATTTGGGGAGTTCTCAGTTTTGTCTTTTCTCTAATGGAAAAGAATCTGCCTGTGAAGAATGACCTTTGTGGGTGTGTGTGTGTGAAGCGTTGGCCAGGACTGCCTTCTCCTCCCTGCGTCCTGTACAGTGCATTGCAGGAATCACACAGCATCTTGAGACCAAGTTTCCTCAGCTTCTAAAACATTATTCTTGGCTTCACTGCTGTAGTGTTTGGCAGCCATAGCTGCTTATTTTAAGATGTTCATTAAAGAAAAAAATTAACAGGATGAGAGACAGCTGCAGGTACCAGCAGTATACAAAATTCATAATTACTAAGAGTAACTGAAGCATATTATAGTATAATTCAACTGCAAAAACAGCTGGCACGTGCTATATTTGTCATATGAGAGCTCTGCAGAATGTACTTGCTACAGCTGGCGGATTTATCACCCGTCTGCCAAAATAGCGAAAGCTCACCTTTTGTTTCCTCCTCACTTAACAAGGACAATATGGAGTAGGGACTGATCTGATTATTCAGCAGTTGGGGTTACTGCTCAGTTTAACATTAAAATCTCTTAATGTGTGTTTAGGGGAGGGTTAACAACCAGAGTGAATCACTTGTCTAGCTCAATAGCCATCATTTTTCCTTATGCTTAGAAGGTTAAACTGTTTTCTTTAAATACATATTCAGTGTGATGTAATTATAAAAATAACTTCTTGATACACAGCTGTACATGAGCCTATAAACTCTGTTTATGGCCTGTGCTGCTAAGAATGCCAATGCCACACCTCAGGTCAATTATAGGAGACAGATTGTTTTCACTAACTAAGAATTTTTAATTTAGAAAATTAAACTATTTGGATAGTCTTCTAAGATGATGTAACAGTAAAGATGGTTTGTCATGATGTAAGAATTTCCTTATTTTCAAAGCTTTTTTTACTAGCATAGTTACACTTGAACATAAGCTGCCTAGACACTGTAAGGAGTAGTGTTTGAATAGTTTTCTAGGGAGTTCATTTTGAAAAGGTATCTATGAATAGATACAACAGGAATTGCATAAAATTTCTCATTTGGTCTATAAAAGCTGAACTTTCACAAAACAGCTGTTCCTTTGGACTCCCATATTGAAAATTCTTCATCTTGATGCTTGGTATTGATTACAGAAGGCAAATTGCAATAGCAGTTGTAAATATTAACATACTATATTGATCCTGCAATTTTAATCCATCTTTAATTCTTATTTTATATAAAATGTTGACATGTTGTAACACAGGTATAATCTATATATAATTTTAACTGTTTAACATTGTTTAAGTCTCTGCCTATGTAGTCTTACTTATACAGCAGCTAGTCAAAAGATGCTGAACTGTTTTTATGATATCTACCTGGGACTGGTTAAAGGGGTTGGTTGAGAACAAGGGAATGAAAACTACCAGGCAGGTATACTTGCAACCTTTTATTAGCTCCTCTATTGCAACCTTTTCTTTCATGTGCCATACAGCCGTTTTCAGTCAAACTTTTATGAAATACTGTTTAAAAGTTTTTTAAAGTAGATAATTGTTGAGAACTAAATGCAATCATTAAAACCAGCAGAGGCTTTTTGAAGATGGAAATGTGAGGTTACAGTATCTCCCACGTTACCTCCATTCCCCTGGAGCTGACAAAGGCTTTAGCTTCCTTTACAGTGAGTGTCATTTCAGCCCTAGGCTGAGCACTATGGGGTAGGTATCACCATTCTGGGCATTGCAATGAGCTACATATTCATGAAGGTGATTGCATTTCAGTGTACTTGCAAGTTGGGAAAGGAAAAGGAAGTGAGAATAGATTTGGGAATTTTTCTTCACAAAGAACCTCATCACCCCATTTTTTGTGACAGCTGTTGCTAGTGGAACAGACACTGGTCAAAGTTTAGAGCAGCTAGATCAGTTTTGCATCTGCTTCTGACTAGAATTACTGAAGTTCAGAGGTTTTTTGATCTTTGGTCATTCCTCCTCTTCACTGCTTGTGATTACAGAAGGCAAGAGCTGTTTCCTTGGAGTACCAACTCAAAAGATGTCTACCATAGCCCAGATATTTTGTCTTTCAATACTATACAAACTTAGGATCACTAAAACTCATTCAATATAAAAGAACACTTCAAAGAAGGTGACACTTTCCTTTACCTCATGATGCACTACACTGTTCTGTCTCACAAGTATAGAATGGTTTAGTTCTGGTTACTTCAAAGGACCTTCAAAAATGTCCACACTGAAATCTGGCTATGGGACACAAGTTAGAATGTTAATCAAAAAGCTGAATGCACCATGCAAATGCAGCTTATGTTTGTAGGATATTTGATAACATGCCTATAAAATGAGATTCAATAAACAGAAATAACCTGCAAAATGTCAAATGCTCTTGACAAAGTTCTCTCGATTCAAACAAATACATCTCATTTCTCTGCCATTATAGCTTTGAACACACATCATGAAGAAGTGCTGTGTAGTGCTTTTACTGTTTCAAGAGCAGCACTGCAATTAAAACTACACCATAAGCCCCTACAATGCAAGAAAGTATCTATGAAATTATATTCCACCAACTGATGTACCACTGTGTGTTAATCAGCGTTTTTTTTTCTTCTGATTAATAGAGGAGAGCTGAGTCAACAAAAACTTCGCAGTCAGGAGCTTTTTTGTCAGCTGGAAATGGCAAATGAAAAGGCAACTGAGGTA
The DNA here is from genome assembly GCF_963082525.1 of Nesoenas mayeri. Taxonomy (NCBI): domain Eukaryota; kingdom Metazoa; phylum Chordata; class Aves; order Columbiformes; family Columbidae; genus Nesoenas; species Nesoenas mayeri. The sequence continues at coordinate 14,842,650 of NC_137540.1, read as the reverse complement.
AGATATGACTGACGACTTCTTTCAGTTACCACCTGATGCATGCACACTAAGATCTTAACAGAAACCTATTTAGATGAGTTATGTTGGTGATTTAGAAAAAATTCAGCATGTTTGGCAGAAGTACTCATAGCTAGAAAACCCCACTGTTTCTGCTGACCGACATGTTCAAATGACAGGAAGACAAATTAACTTTACTCTCAAATTACACAAACAGGTAAAAGACAGATCAGCTTTCAGAGTTACTAATCTACCAATTTTAGACGATTCAGGAAATGTTTCTGGAGTCATTTATGCCTGTGTAAGCATGTGTACCTCTAAATAGGAGGCATTGCGTTATGGATAACTGTAGCACATGCAGAGAGATGAAATTCTCTGCATACTATACATACTTACACTGTATGTGCATATATGCATATAGATAAAAGCATTATCCATTAAAGAGTAAGGGCAGGGCTGTTTTGGAATGTGCATTGTCCAATAATTAATGGCTTCTTTAGAAGCTGTCCTGTCAGCCTCATAAATCTGGGATAATATCCACTTCAGGATACATCCTTTTGTGTTGGTTTTTGTCATGCTCTGTTATTTAGAGGAGAAAAATGGGGCTGATGTGAGAATAGATTTCTGTAAGTAAAGGAAGACTTTACACATACCCTTTGATGAAGAGAACAGAAGAAACCTGTAGCAAGAGTATCATGTCATTTGTATTATCTAGTATAATTCTTTCCTTTTGAGTATAGCTAAAACATTTACATTGTGAGATTGTGTCAATTATATTATATGTGAGCTTTTGTGCATCTTTAAGATGGTGAAATGAGTAAAACTTCCTCTGCAGATTACTCTGATTGGAAAATTCATATAGTGCCATAATTGAGCTGGAAATCCTCTATAAATGTGTCAGCAGTAAGTCTTCAGTCTTATTTTAAGTGGTAAACTGTTCTGCTTCTTAAGTTCATCTTGTTTTGAAAGTTTTCGCTACAGTATGCGTGCATCTAGTGCAAAGAACTTTGCATTTCTAATGAGGCATTTCATTTACACAGGATGAAAAATTAATGATGGAATATCGACAATGCATCAATAGGCTTCAAAGACAACTAAGCCAGGCCGAACAGAGGGCAGCTACAGCATCTCAAAAGGTACAAAACTAACAAAACAAAGTGTTATCTACGTGCATTTTTACAAAAATATTCACTTTGTATCATTCCTGAGGCAGAGGTGATAATTTATGTGCAGTATTACTAATATAAACAACAAGCTTGTATTTTGGATGCATTGTCACAAGACTGATGCATATTCAGTTAAATGTGGCCTTCTGACAGGATGCTTAAGTGACTGTACAGACTTGTTTATGGAAAAACTTGTTGCGAATTAAACTTGTGTGGTTCAAAATGAAGGTGTATGATCATTTCCATACTCAGAAATGGCAGCAAGTTAACAAAGAGAAAAAAAACCTCCCTAAATAACTGTGGCTCCTTTTACATGAAAACAGACCTTTTTAGCTTGGTGTAACCTACTGCAGCACTCACAAACAATGGCTTCATGGGATAAAGAGCAAAAGTGCTAATTCCTACGCCTCTGTCATGGGGCATCTTATTTACAACAGAGCACGTCGTGAGTTGATGGCTAGAGACCGGCATGTATCCAAATGATTAGGCAGCACAGCTGTTTGGTGGCAATGCTGTTTGTAGTTTTTTCAGCCAAGTTCATTCCCTGGTCCAGTTCATTGCGTGGCTGCACAGAGCGTGGGGAAATGGTGTGCAGCGGTTGCAGGACAGAATTGATTGCATGGACCTGTATAGTGTTCATCAAGTTGCAACCTTGAGTCCCTTCTCCCATGTCATGTGAACTCCCAAAGTTGCTAATTCCTTGTTTATCCACCTGCATTTTGTTAGTAGCCTCCAGTAGCTGTGTCACCAAAGACTGTTGAAGTACTCCCCGCTGCAGGTAGTACCAGTTACTTGTAAGAGATGCAGAAAGTCCTGTAATGTCAAAAATACTGAAAACTGTGCAGACAGAAGAGGAAATACTTGTTTTTTTCCTGGCCATGGGAAGGGGGAAGGAAGAGATGGTGGACATATCTCACTACCATAGTGAACACGTGTAGTACACATTTCAGTGATTCTGAGGCCTTCAGACAGGCTGCATCTATTAGAGCCATTTATATGCCTACAACCTCCTTGTGCACCATTGTGATCACTTAACGAGCCAAATTGCTGCTGCCTTCTTTTTTCCAGTTCTCTTACAACTCAGTTCCAACTTTGAGCAGTATTCTTCAATATTTCTAGACATTAGGGATATTAGCGTTTCCTCCTCTTCAGAGAGAGAAAATTTAGGCTTTAATTGTCTAAACCGTGTGCTACCTGTAATTCTGTATTTTCTCTGCTGGACAGTAGGGTGTTTTTTTCTATCCAGTGTTCTTTTTTTCCACATTATTCAAGCTATACATCTTGAAGCAAATCCTATGGGGGGCTTATACATTGGGTTCACTTATTTGCCAAGCAATTTGATACTCAGGTTGGTCTCCTATTAAGTAAAGGTGGTCTGCCTCCTAATTTTTTACAGTGACTTAGGAAGCCCAGCTGCAAACGATAGCTTTTTAATGTGGGTGATCCCATGTGAGCTGCCGAGAGGAAATGTTTGGTTGATCTGAATTGTCCAATTAGGACCATTGGCATTTTTTTTCCAACAGCAGTGAATAAATGGGCATAGCTGCCAAGCTACCATAGCATAAGCTGTGTTTCCTGGCCCTAAATGCTGTATCATGACAAGGTTTACCCAGCTGGTGAAGATATGCTCTGAAAGAGTGATTTTATTTTTATTTTTATTATCATTTTTTTTTACCTCCTGTTTGTTATGTGGATCTGTTGAGGTCTAATGCTTCTGAGGTGGTATCTTCCTTTAAAAAACGTGGTCACGTCACTTTTCAAGGGAGTAAATTCCTAGCCTCATTGCCCATATAGGAAGAGGTGTTGCTGTTCCTGAGAACAGGGATAATCAACTGTTCCTCACCAGTCTCTCTCTGAAGGGTAACAGAGCTCTAATGTTTAGCAGCTGAATAGTTGTCCAGATCTTATTGGCACTTTACAACTGCCTTGCCCTCTCCAGCTTGGCAGATGTCACTGCTGCCGGCTGTTGGGCACGGCTTCTTTGTAGGCACATAAGGACTTCTGTGCTAAGCCCCTTCCCCACACATCCCTCATTCCCCCCACAACATACTAGCACTGTTCCCACTAAAGCCTGGAAAAAGGAGCCTCCAGCAGTACTGCTACAAGACTGTCTACTCTTATGAATCTGAAGAAATGTGTTTATTCTCTTCTAGGTCTCAGGAGACTGAATGTTCAGGTGTGCTTCCTCACATTCAGCATAGTAGCTCTTGCCTGTATGCTGAATCTGTAGGTTGAGGGCTGCTTTGTGACTTGGCTAGCCTCATTACATTATCCAGCTTACTTGTAAAATTAAATCCAATAAAGGCTAGAGCTAGACTATTAGGGAGTCTAGAAATTACCTTTTTGTTCAATGACTATAAATTTTAGCTTATTATTAAATAATAGTAATTCAGTAAGAAACAAAAAATACAGGATAATGATTGTAGGGATTTAAAATGTGTGTATGCTATGTTAATGTCTTTAAAGTGCACTCCTGCTACTTAATCTTTAATCATCTTGAATTCTTTGGCATCTGAACCAAGACAAAAGCAGTAGTCATCTATAGAGTGTATTGTAAATGCTCCTGTTTACCCCAGATTCCCACTTACCTGTGCTTGTTCCCTCTCCTTTGTGACACCTTCCATATTGAAGTTCTAATGATATTTTGATCTTACAAAACATTTTATAAGAAACTTATCTGGTTTTAATTACAGCTCAGCCTGATAACAACACAGAAGAAAAAAGCTGCTCTCCTGAGGGATCTGGAAAATATTTGAACACATGTATTGTTCATTCATACCATGTTGGGGTTAAGAAGATTTCTGGAGAAGCTTCATATTGGAGCATTAAAATTAAATGCATAGCTTAGATAAAATATTTTCTGTTTTATTCAGGTAAGAATGGGGGTATCTGTATGCATAGTAAAGATTGTAAGACAATTGCAAAATGTTAATAAAGTTCTTTAATGTAGAAAATGAAAAAATCTGATACAGTGCTGTGGCATATTAAGTCTTTTTTTTGGTCTAAAAATCAGCAGCTCCAACTATGACAGGATTGTGCACAGGGATCAGATACCATTATATTGAAATTCATGAACAGCTTTGCTCTCATACAGTCGATACCTTTAACTTTTCTTTGTAGTGCAGTGACTTGGGAGCTTCTCTGAGATGCACTCAGACACTAATTACATCATGAATGTTGAATAGTTGTTGTTTTTATGGTAGGCGTTACCATTGTGAAATTGTGAAATGCTTCCATTGCCTTCTATTTTTAAGAATTCAGATTGGTTTGCTCTAGGAAACAGTTAACAAAGTGCCACTACAGCTGTTCATACAGCTGGTTTCTAAGGTTTGTAATTTTCTTCAGTTGTGCTCCTTGTTCCTAATTAGTACTTTATAATTGTTCTTTTCTGTTGATCTGCTTTCTTGATTTGTATGTCTGGGATCTCCAGTTCTCTATTAGTTTAGCTTGCACAAAGCTGGTTAAGTCATCCAGCTTTTGCATTTTGAAATAGTGTATTTGAAGTCTAGAGATGCCAGATGCGGGTATCCTCTGGCGTACATTGTTTTCTTTGATAGCTAAGTAACTTTATATAGATTACTCTTAACATTGGAGCTGAACTCTCTTTCAGAATATATTATAAACCTTTGATAGGTGTAACTGATTTTTGAAGTGCTCCTATCTTGGACTTAAAGTGATGTAATTTCTTGTCCTTCCTTTTAAATATGAAGAGTGTAATTCTGGTTTGCAACTTCTGATTCAGTTGATGGATGAGGCTTACCCAATGCTTGATGAAAAGTGTTGGACTAAAAACACATCTGTTGCAGTGGATCTTCACCATATTTGCATTTTAGAGGACAAACCTGGGTTGATCACCATATGGAAGTAGGAGATTGTGCCACCTCCTGAAAACCTGGCTGGTCTTGAAGTAGAGCCGGCAACATGCGTGCAACCTCAAGAAAAAAATTCTGCTTTCTGCAGAGGAAGTTCATTACTATTTCCTCCAGTTGTGCACTCCTTTACTAGTGCTTTCTCAGTTTGATATATATCTGTATCCTTTGTAATCTATTGTTCTGCTAAAAGACTTCGAAGATTTTTCAAAGCAACAGGGACACATTGTCCAGAAGCTCCAAACGTCTGTTGTAGTGCAATTTTCATCCATCAGCTGTGTCTATGATATACAAGGAGTTAACTAGCACCTTATTTTCATTAGCATAATGCACATCTGAGATTATGACAGACCACCTGGAAGATTTTGAGTGAGCTATTAATCCCATTCACTCCTTAAACAGATGCTCTAGCTTGTGAAGTGAAAGCCACCTGAAAATACCAGGTAACCGTATGTTTTGGAGCAATGGTGTTTGTGTATTTGTTCCTTGAGGCACAGAAGGGCACCTGCTTGGTTCTCTTCTAATTATAGGAATATTCATTTCAACTTGTGGTGTAGTTGTTGTGTAACCGTTATTTGCCAGAATGAGTTGTGCTGATGACACAAGCACCTAATAGTTAAGGGACAGCAAAGCAGTTAGGGCAGATGAAACAGGAAAGAAAAAGATTTCCCCCTTTCATCTGTCTGTCTAATCCTCTGAGCAGCTAAAAATTGATCAAATATATCTGTCTGAACCAGAAAAGAGAATGTGGTCAAGTTAAGCTCATCACCCTGTGACCACCTTCTTCGTTTCTGTTTGGCTTATAGAGGAGGCTGCTGGCATGTTCCTCACAAGTTGTACTTTCAGAGCAAAGGCACTTGTGGAGGCAAATAAAGCTTGAAGCTTGCTGGTTAGTTAAAAGTTTTGCTTTTTCCCTCATGATATGAGATTGTTTCATGGAATTCAGCAGCAGGCTTCCAACCATCTGTTTTGGTGGTTTTACGTTTGTTTCTATTGATGTATATGTATTGTCACTCTTCCATTGGAAAGCTTTTGTTTCCCCTACTTTCCTTTCCCACCCTAACACTAGTTTTTGCTTATTTAAAAGATTCCCTAGAGTAATATTAATGCTTCCCATTGCGTAAAACATTGTTCTTGACTGTTTATTTAGGAAAAGAGTTTTCACTCAACAGGTGAGAGAAACTGACTATGAAGGCAGCATGACTTTCGTTTTGGGTCTTCCCAAGAGCCCTATCCTTTCTGCTCTAGGCCACATCTTGAAAGATCTGTCACTGCATACAGGAAACTTATTCATAGTCCTTTTAAGTGGTTGGCAAGCTGCCCTCAGCTCTGACCCAGTCTTACTCGGGTAACCTCAGCAGTGCAGTGCCTTTCAGAAATGCTGCTGTCAGCCAAGATCTGTAAAGCAGCTGCAAGAAGGTCATTCATGCCTTGAAGAGCTTGTAGTCTAAGAGTGCCATCCTTTCATCTTCATTCTTGGAAATAAATTTTTGAGGAGTGCCACTCACAATTGCCCACAATGTGAATGCACACAATTACAAGTACAGATATTGGAAAACTATTTACCCATAGCTGTTTTTCAAGATGTATTGCTAGACGTATGCCTTCACCACATCTTCTTTTTCTTGCTCTGCTCCAAGTCTGTTCTGTGTTTCTGCTTCTCGAGTTCAGAGGAAACAAGAGGAAAGGGCCTATTGTGCCCTCACACCTTGTCTCCTAGAGATCCTGCTGGAACAGCCAATGGTCTCTGTCAGCATCGCTTCACTACAGGCAGGTCACGCTGTCAATGTACACCCAGCACACATCTCAAAGAGCTACAGGTAAACCTCATGTTCCTCTTCCAGTGGAACATGTATGAAGGCTATGGACTGTGGAAGGGCATCATGTATCAACAAATGTAAACTACTGGAGGTATGTAACATCCTTTTGTGGATCTCACGGTAAAAACATAGCATTTTCTGTTGATTGCATTGGCACAGCGGCAAGTAAAAAGACCCCATCGTATTCCTTGGAAAAACAAAAAAGAAATCTTGCAACTACAGTGTGCATTTTGATACCTGTAATAATCCAAATTAAATGCTTTCCTTAACCATGGAAGTTGTTTGTATTGTTGCAGTGAGGTGTTTATGTAAAAACCCAAACAAAACAACTACTGCAAACTCTAAAACACTGCTGGCAAGGATACTGCAAAAATGTACAGCATTTATTCACATACAGACAAAAAGGCACAATTCTACTGAATATTTTAACAAAAAAATACAGCTGTCTTCAACTAGGTCTTTATAAATACTTCAAAAAAGGGAGAAAATAAATACAGGATTGGGCCATGTAATATAAAATAGTCATCTCTACATATACTTTTTATTTCTATCTGTTTCTCTTCATGCACCTTTTTCAATTAATTTCAGCTGAATGGACACCAAAGCTAGGCACATAGTGAAAAATCTTCTGTACAAGGTTTTACAAATGTAATGACAATTGTCGCAGATTTCTGAAATTAAGATTTATACACAACACCTATAACCCTTCATTTAGATTTGTGTGAGTTTATAACCTAACAAATGGCATTCCAGGAAACTTTACAGAAGTTCAACTAGCCTACAGTTTGATAAAAACACCAATCATAATCAAAGATCTCTTGGTCAGTCTGCACAAGGAAAGGTAACGCTTAAAAACAAATTCAGCAAATGGTTCTAGCTCAGTAAAATACAGGGGAGGGGTTGTATTGTCACTTTTGTACTTACTTACGACACTTCTGCTGAGCACTAAGCATGGGAGACAAAACTAACCTACAGAGCTGGTCATACTGCAGTCTTCTTACAGCTTTTTGGTTTTGGTTCAGCTTAACTTGAAACATTAGAAAGCTTATTAACCTAAACGCTGGGGAGCAAAACAGGTAAGGCATTAATTCTGCACAACATTAGCATTCATAATAGTGCAAATTAACAAGGTACCTCATTCAAACTGGTGTGAGGTTAAATGTTTACTTAGAATTGAAATTTAGATTATTCCACCTATGGCTTATCAAACATTTCCCTATATGTTCATGAGTTCTTTCTTACAGAAAATAACAGTGCCTGTCTGCAAAAAGTTGCTGTATGTCAAGTAGAACTTGTCTGCGTTTACCTTTTGTCTGCTATTTGATCAAATAAGAACTTTTAACACATCCCGAGTGACTCCATCATTTCAGATTCTTCAGAGCCCTGTTGGACTTTTACCTCTGTAAGTCAGGAGGTTAATCTAACTTCTTGGGACCAGCAATGGTATTTTAAAAGTACACTATCTTACACAAACTTCCCCTTCCTCAACATCATCCCAAAAGGTATCAAAAGGATAAAACTTCTGAGTCTTGTAGTGAATGGCAGGGATGCATTCTGTTGAAATATTTAAGTGATAACTTGCATAGCAAGATAGGGTGTTAATAAGCCTTTTTTTTTTCCTTTTTTTAATTGGATCCTCTGGAAGACTTGGTTAGGGCAGAGTTCTGTATTTTAAAGTGTTCTCTGCTCAAGAGGCAAGGGTCTAACATTAAAAACTAAGTGGATGTGATAATGGCAGGCTAGGAGTAGAAATGGGGGGGGGACATATCATGGGTGTTCTTTATGCCTGGTTTTTTTCTGTAACGCATTGCTGCTTAAAATTTTTCATGAGTACGTACCTGACTTCAGTCTATGCAGAATTCCAGAATTTACAGGCTCCTAAAAATCCACTGTTATATGTGCACTCGGTACAAAACAGTATCTTAATTTTCTGTTAATATTATTGCTCATAGCTTACTAGTTATTGCCATTTGCAATTATTAAAAAAGTACACAATCAGAATATGAGTTCCCTCTTCCATCAAATCTAGTCCAGAACAGAATGAAATATTTTTTTCTTCATTTGACTGTAAAGAGCTAATCACAATTTATTGCCCTCTCCATTTTAGTCTATTTAAAAATATATATTCATATCCATTTTAAAGCAACCCTTTAGTGTCATAAGCCTGGCTTTCCCAATACATACCATTAGTGCATCTGTGGTGGGCTTTGGGAAATCCTACAGACTAGTGCCTTCGAATTTTTTTCTTGAATTGTCGTCATACTCCAGGAGGCAGGTGACTGACTAAGCAGTGATGGGCTATCCCATAGGGTGCAGTAACCCCCAAGCCTGTCCCCTTTCTCAGAAATGAGCCATTTGAGAGCTTCCTCTGTGCTCAGTCTAACTCTTCTCAAGCCGTTGCACTGCAAGGCAGCTGCAGCCCCAATCTGTCCCTTCCTTTTCTCCAGTATAACGTCATGGTCAAATCTGGTCATTGTGTAGATGTATTTACATGTAAACTCTGGGGTTTATGGGGGGTTTTGAGCTGCCATCTGTGCTCAAACTGAATGTAACAGAAAACATTCTGCAAGCAGAGATCTACTACCATCCAAGGAGAGTGCCCATTTGTAATGGGGTTTAGCAGTGCAGTATGGTTGAACAACCATCTTCAATTCAATACACTCTAGTTAAATTAAGAGCTTGTGCTTTTCCAGAAGGCAGGGGAAGGGAGCAAAATTTTATCAGTGCTTTTTAGCTAAAAGGGGTGAATGCAGCCTACTTCCCTCTTCCTACCCTAGCCCCTTCTAAAAGTGTTTTTTGAGTTACTTCAGTGTTCATCGCAAATCCCATTTTAGTAGTGATGTCATTTCTCTGCTTACTCAGGAAAGTTGCAAATAAAGGAAAATCAAACTTCTCGCAGAATTGACTGGGGGGCAGGGGAAAAAAGAAAATACCGCTTTAAGTGCATGTAAACATGTTTATACAGCTCAGGAATAATGGGTTATCAATTTGTCAGTCTGTAGCCATGTCTAAGAACTCTCCCCTCTCACACCAATAAATCATGTGGAGTTGGCTTGTAGGCAGTGACTCTGCTGACCACGGTGCTGTGTTCTTGCATCCAGTCAGGATGCCAGGATGCTTCTCCTAATAATGTCCGTCCTTCTGCTGATAGCGCTGTTTGGGCTGAGCCTCTGCTGCCTGCACTTTTTTTCAGCCACTTCGGTCTCTGAGTCACTCATTTCGGCATCGGGGATGTACCCATCATTCTCGCTGTCAGGCTTTAGCTTCCTTTTTGCCCTGTCCTTCGGTGAAACTCTGCCCATGCCCAGGTAGGGGTAGCTGGAGTTCTGGTGACAGGTCTCCTCTGGGCTCTCACCCTGCTGTTGCCTCTCCCCCTTCTTTGGAATTCGGAATCCACCCCAGTTTTTCACTGGGCTCGTGGGCGTCATAGGCACTTTAACTACTGTCTGGTTAGAGTTTACTTTGACAAGACTCCCGTTGCATTTAGGCACTATATCCCTCCGCGTGCCAGGTGCGGACCTACCACTGGAGTGGTTCACAGACCTTTTATTTTCTGATTGCCTCTGAGAGAGTTCTGTGGGTCTCAGCGGTTTGTGGTTGTGTTTAGAAGTCTTTTCCTTTAACTCTGCCTTGATCACCTCACACTGTGGACGATTGTCTCTTCTTTTTCTGTGGTCTGGTATAACTATGCCATTTTTCGGCTGTGCTGGTACTATCCGTGTTTCTGCAAAGGTCTTGTCAAAATTTAAAAAGCTACCTGGAGCTGCAGCGCCTTCCCTTTGGCTGGGCTGCCTCAGCATGGCTTTGCTGTCATTCCCAGAGCTGTTTCTTACTCTGTCTCTCTTATGTGATTTTTTCAAAGAGTGGGTTAGAGATGTGCCCATTTGTTTCCTGAAGAATGCAGAATGCCATTTCAAATCTTCTATCTTAGGGGCATTAGGGCCCAAAGATGGACTGCTGAACAACACTGTGTTTTCCATTGAGGAGAATGAGGAAGGCACACCTTAAATGTAAACAAATTAAGTTAAAGTCAAGCAATTCCATGTCTGGGTAAATACCACTTTTCAGTGTACCTATTTTATCTCTGTTCCTCATGCCTGACATTCTTCAGCATAAATAGGTATTTGGTTGCCTGTACAGCACCTTTACATCACTATTATGTGGCTATGTTGTAGTTTCATAACATACTGCTGGTGTAGTTTACTTTCCTGTAGCTGTGCTGCACCTGCAGCAAAGATAAATCCTAGCACTGCTACATCCACTAAAGCAGAGACACTTCTGAAAGAAGGGGAAAAAGGCAACCAGCAAGTGGATCTGATTGATTCTGTCTAAAATATAGCTTATTAGTTACCAAATAATATAGATTAAAAACATCAAAGTTACTGCATTATCTTTCTGAGAAAAGAATACTGTCAATGAGATCAGGCAGATAAAAACATTTTAAAACCAGAGTGCTACCTTTTCAAAATTCATTTCTTTAAAACGCCATTATTAGTGCAGTGGCAGTAATAAACCACAGACTTACTAGGTACCATACGGCACCTGAATGTAAGTCACGGTCTCTCTGTCGCAAGGAGTCATTACAGAATCACATCAGAAAGGATGTGAAGCAGCCGTTCAGTGCCCCATGGATAAGAACACAGACTTACCAGTTTCTACAGCAATGTGCCCACCTTTAGAGCTACACAGATTTCTCATTTTTGCTTCCAATCTGTTGCTGCATGGTGGACTACACAGGATTTTAATGAGAATAAACGAGGTCCTGTTTGTCCTTCAAAATCATTCATTAGGCTGTAACCAAACCTTTCAATGCTGGTGCCTGTGGTCTTAGGTGACAAAAATAACACTGAAGCATACCTGAAACTCTTTCTTGTTCCAACTGCTTTGCGTAGATATTAAATATCTGTTCTTGAACTTTGCAAACAGATCTTTTGATTTTTTCCCTTCGGGTCACCATGTAAGTAAGATTACGCACCTAGAAGACATCAAGTTGATGAGTTTTACGAGATGTGTTTCTATTATGTTATAGATCTACGTTTTGAATTAATTCAGTTTAAGGACTACACACCATTTAAATAAGTTAGTAGTGTCTTTAAATTTAAACCTTCTTTAACATGCTTCTTAAAAAAGAGTCTTAAATACTATTTAACTGACATCATTTAATCAGATTCAGTAGGCCCCACAGCAGAGAAGTAACTTTATGAACAACTGAATCATATACATACACACAGGAAACTTGGACAAATGCTGGGAATGCTTAAATATACTCAGTATTAAATGGCCTAGCACCATTAGCTTCTTATTCTTAAGACATAACAGAAAATTATACTTAGTTAATAGTACGAAAATGTGGAGAACTACTCAACAGTAGCAGTCTTTTTGATGACCCTGCCATTGCAGTGTGATCAATCAAAATGAAGGCAGGCCAGTCTATTCATGCCATAAAACAATGGAGGTAGCAGGGACTGGAAACGGTAATGAACTCATTATTTGGACTATCTCAGGTTGTTTTAGAAGAAAACTACTTTTCTGCCATTAAAATATGACTGTCCAATCTAGACAACTGTTTAAGTTCACAACCACAGCTCTCCTAGAGCTTCAAAGTTGTCTCCTCCCCAGATGAGGGAATCGCTGAGAGGTAGATGTGGGTGTTTCCAAAGCTGCTCTCAGTTCAGTGTAGCTGCATCCAGTGTGATGCTCTGTGGATTACAGCCTTGTAGGCCCATCTCTCTATTGTTAAGGAGACATGCAACAAGTGTGACTGTTGTTGCTAAGGTCCTGCTCTATTTAAGGCTGCCAGTCCCGGGACAGACAGTACTTTAAGTAACTGTCATTACTCTGTGGATTTGAATCAGAAAGGATTAGTCTGGCCCAGTACCATTCCTGATACAGTCCAGGGCCTTTTGTTCTTTGCCTTGTCTGATCCGAGCAGCACAACAGATGGATCATGCCAACAGAATTACCTGTTAATCATTAAGTGAACTGAATGACGTGACTTCAAAATCTGTTTCTAGATAGATGACACTGTCACGAATGTCATTCATAATCAAGTCTACCCAACTTTATCTTGAAAAGGAGAAAAAAAACCCTAGGCCCCATATTTTATTTATTTTTTATCTGAGTTATCTTGGATGTATGATCAGTGGGAACAACACAGGAGTAAAATATTAAAAATATTACTAGAGTGATGTATCCTGTTTTGACATCACACTTAAAAATGGAAAGTATGCATACAGAATAATTTAAAATCCAGAGAACATAGTGACAAACTCAACTTATTTAGCTGATCAGAGAGAAGATTAAAAGAAACCCTGAGCACACTGAGAAGAAACAAAAGACACTAGGTAAGAGCTGTCTCACCCAGCTACAGAAAGGTCACTGGCTGGAAGCTGAAACTAGAAAAAAAACTTCAAAAGAAAAACTGCAGCAATTAATTAGAAAAATAATTAGCCACCAAGATCCTTTACAAAGGATGTAGTAGATGCATGAGCACCTGCTGTCCTGAATGAAAGGCTACACACTATTCTGGAAGAGAGGCTCTAGTTCACCCACATGTTATTGAGGGTGACAACCTCCTGGGCCAGGTTCCATATGTGGTCTACCCTAGCCTTATGCTGTATATACGTGAAAAACTAAAATACCTTCAGTACTCTTTCTGGCTCTAGCATATCTTAAACTCTTTACTAGTTAACCCCCGCCCCCCAAAAAAAAAAACCAAAAAGGAAGGAATTCAGGTTGTTACAGGATCAAATATACTTAAGATGAAAACACCAAACTGATCCTATTAAACTGTTCTTTAAACATTCAAAACCTAATTAAGCGGAATCATGTTCCTCCCAAACCTACTACACAGATAGTCCAATGAAATGTCATCCCACTGTGCTGGGTCAGTGAAGAACAGATCTGCTCCAAATCCAGGTATGTTTCATCATCTTCTCCTCCTTGTGCACCAGATGAAAGCAGCAAAGCAAGCCCTTAAAGGCTAAAAAAGCTCCATCTGGGAGTTGCGGTACAGTCCACAGCCATCAATCAGTAAAAAAGCATGAGCGGAAATACAACAAAATCCAGTTGTAAGGAGAGTGGATGCTACAAGCCCAGACCTGCTGTCCCAGGGAAGCAACCCTCTATTTGAAAAGGGTAATTGGTGTAACCACTGTGCTCTGTACAAATGTAGTGTTAACAGTCTTTTCTGACAATACAACTTTGAGTTAAGACACAGCAGGGAGTGCCTGCATGCAAGGGCAAGAACTGAGTGGGTAGTTTGGAAACTCAGCTAACGAAGGCCAGCACACTTCTCACAAGCACAGGCAGTCCAGTAGCTTACCCGCTCGAGATCCTGCCGGAGGTGCGTGAAGAGCTGCAATCTTCTGAATAGAACATCCTGCTCCCGTTTAGCCAGATTGTCCTCTTCATCCTTCTTTGGGGTAATCAAAGGTTTATTGAAGTTGGCTTTTCTCTTCAGCTTCCAGTACTGGTAAAGGAATCCCACTGGCTCCTCAGGCAGCCGCAGCACTTTAGCCACTTCCAAGGAGTCAACAAATGTATAGAACTCATCCTCCAGCTGCTGGAGCTTTTGCTTGCGGAGGCTGACTCTGTGGGCCTCCTCCTGGTTTTGATTCATGCTGTGGAAAGGGTCGATGTGGGCAGGAAGAGAGCCGTCCTGAATCCCGTTCCCGTTCTCCTGGCCTGGGATTTCACTGAAAGTCTCGTCATCTGCTTTCTTGGTAGAGCTGTGCTTGGGACAGTACGACTTAAATTTCACCTCATCGTTCTCCGCCAGTATGGTCTTCATCTCTAAGCCACGGTCAAATGCACAGGTGACATGAAAGGCCGTTCTGCAGTTCTTCACTGAACACTACAGAAATTAAATTAAAATTAATCAAATATAAATTAAAGAAGCCACACTGCCTAAAATTATTGGAGCAGCCAGGACTGCTTTGGAAGAACAACCCTGTCATCACACTCAGCTTCTAAGCTGCATGTAGTTTCTTGCTCTCTTTTAATTAGGTTTATGATTTAGTGCTTTCAGGCCAGGCAACGATCAAGTGTCCCAGTGGGACAGGAGTGGTTAACCCCTCCCTAGCCCACTCACACAATTCAATAACCAGCAAATCCACAAGAGAACCATTCTTGCCATCACTGGAGCCGCTCACTTGAGGCAGTGTTACACAAAGGAAAACGTTTCCCCTTTGACTGTGCCAGCATGAGAAAGAGGGAAAAACATCTCCATGACTCCAGGCCAGCCTGATACTTTTAATTAAGTCTTTCCTAGCACCTGGACCCATGCTACCCAAAAGGCCTCAACTGAGAGGATTTTTTTAATTCCTGTTATCCCAAATTTGTAATGCCAAATATTAAATCACTGTCAATCACTGCTTCACTGACTGCCGCCTTTCACTTCACCTCCAGGATGAGGAGAACAGGAAATTCAATTGTTTGCCACTTTTCTCCCCTCCCAGTGAACCCAGCCATCATGGAGTGATGGGCATGAGTTCAGCTGATTTAGCACTTCATTTCAATTATATGCAACCTTCTCTTGCAAAATGCTGTCACAGCTATTGCCAGACACAAACTGAAAGGTTTAAACATATGTATATACATGCACACATACATATGTATTTGTATCAACTCACACCTCTGCCTCCAGTGAAAAGAATTTGAAGTGGAAAGGAACATTAGATTTATTAACTAGGAGGAAACAAAACTATGCTTAACCCAAGTCATCTAACCTGAAAGAGAAATGCATTGCACTAGGGATGTTTATACATTATTTTAAAAAGAAGCCAAGTATCTTTCTCCTCTGGGTTTTCCTGCTCAGCAGCCAGATGGCAAATAAAGGTACACCAGGGTTTAAACTGCACAATTTTTGAATGAACACTCCTTAATAAAATCAATATATAAAAGGAATGAAAAAATACCAAAGCATCCTTTGCCCTTTTGTCTCTTACTAGCAAACAGGGCAAAAGCAGCCCAACAGGAACACCCAACAGTACAGAAAAGTACTTTAGCCGTGGTTTCCAAGTTGCTGTAGTTTAGAATAATGAGCTCTTAGTGTGGCTAATGTTTTACTGGGAGAAGAGGGGAAAGCCTGTCTCATTGGAAGGAGATCTGCTGAACTTGGGAGAATGTGCAGTCTCATTTTCCCAGCTTATTGCAGTTGCTCTCTGCCCAGCCTGACGCATGCTTCCAGCTGCAGGCTTTTCTAATTGTTGTGCACATCTCATATCATCTCTGGAGGGTCTCTCTCTCAGTTCATCCAGTTAATGCTACTTCCTTTCTATTGCAGTGGCTTTGTATCATGTGCTTCTCTGCAGTATAAAATTTCACAGCACAGACCTGAATATTTCTCACTGCTAGTCTTAATGATATAAAGATTTACACAACTCCTATAAAATGTCAGGCAAAGCTGTATTTTTTTTTGTCTTTCTCCCATAGTTTCAAATACAGAACTGTCTGAAGTGGCAGCCATCGTGCCTGCACATCATCCTGTGTCATCACTAGAAGGGGAGAGGTGGTATCAGAAGAAATGTGGAAGGACACCCCTCCCTCCCCTGCACACTAACATACACAAATACTCCAAGTGTTCAACTTAAACTACTCTAAGTTACCCCTCTGAACAGGGCTGGAGAATGGACAAAACAGTTTCTCTTACCTACCTAACAGCGGCCAAGAGGCAGAGGACAGCTCTATATGGAGGTATTAGGATTGCAAATTTATATGCTGTGAACAGATTTATTTTTGCTACTTAACAGTTACTATACATTCCTTAAATGGAAATGGACTGATAGATTTCACTCGAACTATTACTGCATTGCTGGTTTACAACTTTTTCTGGCAACCTCATCAAATGAGTCAATGCAGAGGAAGAAAGGAAATGGATAAAACCTAATTTTTAAGAAGTACAGGACTTCAGCAATTCTCGTGTCTTACTGCCGGTCTTACCATCGTGGATCCTGTAATATCAGGCTAGCCACAAAATAGCACTCTACTTCTTCAGACTCCTTATGAGACAATAGCATCTTCCTGTCTGTCTCAGGGAGTTTTCTGAGGTCATTTTGCTGAAGTATTTCAAGCACTTTGAAGGTGAAGATACTAAGCTACATTTTACTGTCTCTTTCTATACAATCACAACATTGTGTAGATTGCCCCAAGGGCATCACCCATTCTTACTCTTTCTCAGGATTTGTTCTCGAGTAAGATGGATCAAACTTCTGTCTTGTGTCTCATGAAACAAAGTATCTCCTCTTTCAAAACTCTGGAGCTTGGTAACGTGTTTTTTCAATCTCTCTACATTGAAAAATTTTTCTCAAAATTCTTATTTAATATTTGAGTGATCTCCACTGTGAAGGATCTGCAAGTGCTTTACAGCTAACAACCCAATATAAACATGCATGTGAAACCACACTGCCCACTCTGAAATGCTCTGGTGCAGACTGATTCAGTTATTTAACAGTAACAATTCACAGGCTGCAAGCGACAAAGGCTGAAGCCATATCCAATTAGAACTGCAGAAAGAATTTCAGAAGTATGCAATGAAACAATCTGGCACTGGCCCAGGAATGTGAGTTGTTGGTATGCCACACAAATGCATTTATAGTGCTGGGTTTATAGTTTATTTATTGCAAACGGAAATCATTCTTTCTGGAACTATGAAGACTAGACTTTTCTTTATTCTGCCCAGTCTTGCTGTTTCAGGCAGTCACCACCCCTGAGCTCCAGTGAGTGTCAGGAGTCGGAATGATAAGGTGGCACTGCTTCTATAGCAATGGGACCTGGGAAACTCACACCCAGGAGGGTGTAAGAAACACCAAGAGCTCCAGAATCTACGCAAAACCAATGGAAGAAATGGAGCTCATTTCCTCAAGCTTGTGGCTTGTTTGAATCTCAGGCAGGCCAGTCGAATCACCTGTTTCTTTCCTACTGCTCAACAAGTTTACTATTAAATGAACAGATATTCTCCTCAGCAACTTAAAAGCTGGACCAACAATAAAATAGTTACAGAAAAAATAGTTATGGCCAAAGCAGTTCAATGTTAAGCAGTATCTAAAATTAGCAATTCAAAGCTACAACTAACTTAATCATCAAAATGAAGGTGTTCAATTCCACTGACTTCAGTGAGAAAGTAAGAGCACACTAACCTTCAAAAGCACTTTGTGTGCAATTAAGTCCATAGTAACAAACAGGAAGTTTACTGCAGATGTACATTTTATGTGTCTACTTAGAAGTGACAAAAAAAACCACAGAGACACTTGTGCTACTAACTTACCTGTATAGAAGCTCCAACTTTTTCATTGCAAAGGCTGCATATCAGTGCCCATCTACTGCTGGGAATGTGAGAAACCTTTGTAATGGGCTCCATTTTTTCTGGGCTTCCGATACTCACCTAAGATAAAAAAGGTTAAAAATTGCAGAGTGATTATTACACCGTTAACTGAAAAGGGAATCAGTTTTACCAAAGAAATCAAATTCATTGCGTGCCTGTACAAAATTAGCATGTTCCAAGTTTCTCAGTTTTTAAGGAACTAAAAAACATCAGTTCCTCACTGCATGAACAAAACAGTTTCAAGGTGAAGCCACTAATTTAAAATTATCATACAGGATGAATATTTTGATGATGAGAATGTGCAGGAATTGTCACTGTCACATCCAAACCTTCCTGACTCACCTTTAATGTTCCATTTACAAAATAAACTGGTACGTTTTGTGCTTGTTAAATGAGCTTTTCCAGCAGCAAAGACCTAATTTTTGGAGGCCTAATTTTAGTTGACAAAGGTAACATAACTACTTTCTTTATAGATGATGCAGCATCCTGCCAGACTTTACATCAAACTGAAAATCTTTTATTCTGTCTTCTTAAGTGTCATATATATATATATATATATATATATGCTAGACTCATTGTAGCAACACACACTAGGCTGAATAACATTCTGAACAGATTTTCTCTCCCTCAGAATCACTGCAGCCCTGAGCTCGCAGAGGGTCAGCACCTACCTCTGGAATCCACAGAGCACAGCTAACGTGGACCCACTTGGTGCCGCTCCGGGTTGGCTTCATGGCACCGCCCTTCTTGGGACAGAGCAAACACTTGGGCCGAACACCAAGCGCACAGGTCCTGCACAGCCAGCTGCCTTCTGGCACCTTCAGGATCCCATAACATGCCTGTATTCCCATTTACAGAAAAGGGGAAGAAAACAAAGGAAACAACATGGATTTCTGTAACATTTTAGCTGTTTACATGTAGCCTCTTGCAACTCTCAAAATGTTCTTGATGGAATTTCTGAAACTATAGAAACGTTAGCTTGTTGAGGATCTCAGAGCACCTTTATATACTTAGCCAATGACGTTACCCATTCATTCCCCAAAATTATATCTCAGTGAAAGGAGCTGAAGCCATGATCAGCTGTTATGCAAAAAAACCCGGCCTACTTCAACTGGGAAAACAAAGAACATGTTCACCAGCCCCAAAAGCAAGGGGAATCCCGACAGACAACCCTGACAGCAGTGCGCTAGGATGAAGTTCAGTGTCACAAAGTCTACAAGTAACAGGAACTGGACTGTATCTAATTCAGAAGGCAAAAACCACAAATCACAGAATCATTTCAGTTGGAAGAGACCTTCAGGATCATCAAGTCCAACCATAACCCAATTCTAGCATTAAACCATGTCCCTAAGAACTTGGTCTAAATGCCTTTTAAACCCCTCCAGGGATGGTGACTCCTCCACTGCCATGAGCAGCCTGTTCCAATGTCTGACAACCTTTTACGTGAAGAATTTTTTCCTAAATACAAGAGCTCTGCTGTGCAATATTCTTATGTTATTCCAAAGCACTGGGTTTTACTTCTTCTTCAAAGAGAAAAGTACAGAACAGCAACTGATTAAGATCACTTTTTTCCAGAATACTGCATCTTTCTGGAGACCTCTGTCCAAATTACTGTCAATGTTAACCCTCTTAAGTTTCAGCTCTTATGTGACCAGCAACTAAGGATTAGAGAACTGCTACAGGTCTAGTAATGTCAACTTTGAGTATCTTGCAGGATATCCACTTGTACCTTACAGCTGTCATAGACATATTTCTTTACCATTAGTACAAACACATTTAAGTAACACATGCAAGAAAATGCTATTCTTCCTTATTGGGCAACATGGCTTTCCAAACACTGAATGACAAAAGCAAACTTCTTAAAGTGGAAAGGAAGGACAGGCTGATAAGAAGGCACTTTACACAGCAAGAAGCAGCCACGGAAATAAACGCGCTAAAATTGTGTCTGTTCTTCCATGCTAAGATGACTTCTTAACTGCCACAAAAAGGTGCCACATAATAGTGGTTCGTTAGCTTGGCTCAACTCAGGAGGTTCTCCATTAAAATGACTATGATAAATCCTACCAGTGTCCCCACTCATTGCCTGAAAGTTCTTTTTCCCCCTCCCTGCTGAGCCTAAGTTGCTGATACTAAAGGTGTGTTAATATAACAAGTGTACAGGG
Source organism: Nesoenas mayeri (assembly GCF_963082525.1). Lineage (NCBI taxonomy): Eukaryota > Metazoa > Chordata > Aves > Columbiformes > Columbidae > Nesoenas > Nesoenas mayeri. Next base: position 14,822,313 of record NC_137540.1, on the reverse strand, counting down.
AGGAACAGAATATACCAAGAGAAGTGTCTAGGTGAGAATGTACAACACCACATGTGTATGTTACGGGGAGGCTATTTCTCACCTAGTAACTTCCTTCATACATACACAATACCACTTTTAACTCGCTTAGCAGAACATTTGTAGAATTACATTTAACAATTCTCTTTCTCAATTATATAATTTCTTAATTCATCCCACCACTCAATGGTGAACTCCGCAACAACTTAATGGATCAACATCTGTCACTGGAAAAAATCAAGCCTGTAATCTTTAATGGTTTGGAAAAGTTTGTCATCACCCCTGCACTCCCCCCGACTCTGCCCTGGCCACCATACCTGGTGCACGCAAATATTGCATTTGTCACAAAACACCATTTCATTGCCATCTTCTCCATCTGGAGACTGACAGACGTCACAGACAACATCTTCATCATACTCAATCCCAAGTCCTTCTTCCGTCTCGATAGCGTGATTCATGTTATCATAGCATCGTTGTTCAAATTCCTCAATGACTCTTTCCATTGTGTACTCATCCAGCTCAGGCATCCCTGGCAAATAGTTGAAGGAAATAGTCACAACCACTGTCACATGCAACTCCAGCTTCTTTTTTTAGCAGCTGAGTAGATATAGCTGGCCTGGACATTAACACATTTAATTCCTAGACAGCTGTTCCTATTCCAGCATAAACTAGAAAAACTGTGAAAAAAAAAAGTCAACTAAGTCTTATAACTGCATTAAACTAACAGAAGCAGAGTATCCAAACCAATGTTTCAAAAGCCTAAGAAAAACTTTCATAAACTTATTTTGGTTTCCTGGTCTTGTTCTCGTTTTTCCTTTTGAAAACAGCACTGTCTATGGATTTTGCTTTGATTTTACAACCCAGACGTTGACTCTTTTGGTGAAAGATTTGAGTGTGTTTTGAACCAGAAGTGATGGAGGCAGAGGTGGGGAACCAATGACAAAAACTGCTTTGTAGCAAACTTGCAGTGTCTAGAAAGAGTTGTGCTTTTACAAGATCCAGCCCAACAGACTGCAATCTCAACCGAGGTCTCCATCAGACCCTGCTACACTAATAAATTAGTTTGTTTTAAAAAGTCAAAGCCACAGTTGTAATAAATGCAACATCAACCGCAGGACAAAAAACAAATGCAACAGCTAATCTGGGATTTGGTCTTTTCAAACAGCATCCATCAGAAAATTTTTCATGACACCACAGCTACAGACTGATTACATTACAGTATTTTATAATTCAAAATTCAAATTAAATTACTATTAGAGATGTGAAAACAATATCTATCTATCATAGAAGCAGCAAGAGAAATATCAAAAGAAAGGACAGTGCTTCCCCCTCTGGCTTCCATCTCTCACTTGGTGCAACAATGAGCTGGCTGTAGTGCTTCCAAGTTGGTACTACACTAACCTTCGGTACAAAATCATGCCACACACACAAAACAAAGAAAGCTACATTACTGCAAACCATCATTTTTCTCTTGCAAAATCAGTTTAGCACAATAATTTCCATATACTTAAATCAGTACAATGAAGTGGAAGCTTAGGATATCCTGCTTTTGGTCCGATTCCCAATACTTAACATTTCCTGTGACATACAGAAGATGGCAACAAGTGTTTTAACAACATAATCCTCCCTGTGGCTCTCTGTGAATATCTCTGTGAATAACTGAGCCACCAACTCCACAAAACAACAACCAAAGAAATGTCTCTAGCTCACCCAAATCAGAAGACAATCACTCTCCAAAAGTACTTCCAGCTTCCCTTACTGACAGGTAAATCCTTGCAAAAGAGATCAACGCATCTCTTGCTACCCAAACTGAGCAGCTGACAGGTAGCAAAGAGGGAACACACAAAATCCTGCTGGTCAAGGAGCAAATTATGCCCAGCAGCCCCGAACACTGCACCAGCAAAGCAGATGATGGCAGGTTTTAGACCAGTTTGAAACTAAATTCTAACCTCACAATTGCTATCACTTTACAAAAAGCCCTTCAGAGATAAGTCATTGACTGTGCATTTATAAGGGTTAAAAAAAAGAATCAAGTGGCTGCAGCTTCAGTTAAAATGTTTACATTCATTCTTTTATAGACAGAATATACATTTTCAGTACCTGAAGCACTCCGACAGGTACTCAATACACAGGGAGTTCACAGATGCAGGGACACCATAAAGCAAGCGCTATAACTGGAGACCAGGATATAGTTCACTTTTCAAATGCCCATTAATATTTGTAGAGTGCAGTATCTGACAGAGCACACGGGCATGTTTCAAGACCCATAATGTACTGCCTCGTACTGACAGGAGCATTTATTTCCCTCTGTGTACAGCAAAACCAAGTGGATAAAGATTCAGAGCAAGCAAACTACAAGAAACTGCACCAAAACACAACACCGAGGATCAGATCTGTCAAATTCTAGCTGTTCAGCGGTTCATGTGCAATGTACACTTTTGAAGGTCATGTTGGTGTAGCAGAATGGCTACCACAGGCCTTCAAGCACAGGTACGAATCTGCACGATGAAGAGCTCCTCTTATGCACTCTATCACTAATGCTACTCACACCCCCAGTGTAACACTGTGGTAGCCCTCCTCTGGTTTTGGCAAAAAACAGAGCGGATTATCTATGTTGGATGACTATCAATTACAAATCATAAAAAGTATTTTAACTTTTTATTTGAAGAAATCTAAGGGGGCTTGCTGCTGCTGTTTTCCTGAAGATAACTGGCAAGGTAACCTACACTCTTGAATCATGTACTATTTTCAAAATGTCTAAGCCCACCACTAAACCTGAGCAGGCCTGTCTCGAGATCTGGAAAAAAGGCTTGGGTAAGAGACCAGCTCAGGGCTGCATCATCAGTTTCTTTCATAGGTAGGAGAATTTATTTTTTTTAAAAGAGTTATAAATTGTCAGTTTGTGATTTAGAGGTCTTGAACCATGCCATGTATGGGCTACAGCTAGGTAAAACCCGTATGACTAACCATAACCCAAAGCAGGGAACTGCCACAATGCTAAAACAAAAATCAGTATTCACTAACATGTCCAAACCTCTTCCATCTGACACAGCATCTATCCCCTTATCTATGTGGTAAAAGTTCTGTGCTGATCTACATCATCTTCAATTCCAGTTAAATCCTTTCCTGAAGCTCACACCTCACCGAAAGAATGCTTCTGTTCTTTCCCTGTGCCCCTGCCCCTTCCCACACACAAGCCATCCTACAGAAAAGGGAACAGTTGTTCCTCTTGTGGCAGCATCTTTTCCTGCTTCAAAACTGGAGCACATGGTCACAGTAAAGTTTGGGAGGCTCCTCAAATAAATCACAGCAGGAATTCCTTAGTGTCTCATTCCCTGTGCAATTCAGCTGGTGTAGGTTCTCCAGACCTCCCAAGACTCTGCCCCTTCTTCACACTGAACACCGCTAGCTAAAAAGATGATACGGATACATGACACAGAGAAAAACAAACAAATAAATAATTAAATAAAGGGACTAACTGGAAAAATTACCTGGATAGTCTATCTGATATTTTCTTCAAGGACCGTGATGGCAAAAGGGGAACTTTGTGAGAATTCCCTTGTGAAATGGAAAGCAGCAGAGAAAAAGAACCCCATGTGGCCAGATTTTGACCTGGTCTAAGCAGATGCAACTCAGCAGTTATGAAAGCACGTGTCTTAGGACTCAGTCACATCAGGCCTGGTTTCCCATGACTATCCCAACTCCTATGATTATTAGCTCTCCATATCACTACCATCTCTTCCCACTGCTGCCCTCCCTAAAACTATTCTTAAGATTGCTAACTTTTTTTAAAAAAAGCAACAAAACCACAAGCACTCATTGCTCACCCATTTCTTTGAATTCTTCATTGGCAAGTTGCAACCATGCTACATCCACATCATTGAGATCATAGCGACACACGCTGTCTGCTAAGGTTCGGATGTCAACATAGCCCAGCTCTGGAGGTTCCGAACCGGATGACACAATGTACTTCCTGGGACGCATAAACGTGACAGCTTTCGTCTCAGACACAACCCTAAAACAAACAGACAAGCAGACATCAGGTATGCAGGGTTGCTGAGAGGCTTATTTCTACAGAATTCAAAATGCTTCCTTCTAAGTGACTAACAACCATCAGCAATAATCTAAGCAATCATCTTGCACCACTGAGATGGGAACAGAAAACAATACAGTGCACTTCCATAACAGATTGGCAGCATTATAAGAAATAAATTGGAGCTGTCTAGAAACCAAATTAATTACCAGAATTCTAAATGAAATGAAAATGTCAGAGGATAGAACTGTCGTTACTCTTACCTGAAATCCACACTTGTTTAAAGCTAGAGCAGGAACACTTTATTTATGTAGTGATGGCTGCTGTCCACACAGATGTTTAAATCTGTTTTAAGACTTGTTTTTAAAAATCCATCAGTTTAACTACAATACCAAGATCAAGAAAATTCAAGGAAAAAAAATAGTATTTGCTGCTCCATTTGAAGTTTTCTTTCTTACAGTAGAAAGTGTGTGTCTGTGCGCACGTGCAAGTGTGTCTACAGCACTGCCATCTTCGTGAAATTCCAAACACCTTTCCAGAGAGACTCCGTAATCTGCACTGGCTTCATGTTCACTTACCCAAGCAGATCCAAGCTCTTGGCATCCTGGGTCTGCATTTCCTCTTTCACAATCACTAAGGTCATGCTGGACCAAGTGCAAATATTAATCAGCTGGTGCTGAAACTACCTCCTCTCAGGTTTTATGCTCCAGTTGGCCAAGAACCAACCATGAGAGCGTATTTTAGCTGCAAGCCAACTGAAATTTTGTTCAGCCACAGGCATTGGCCCAGAAAACAGTAAAGTACCTTCAGCACATAACTTGTTCCAGGTCAGATGCCTGTGATGCCACAACTTTGCAAAGCTGCCCAATTCACAAAGGACAGCAGTTATTCTATCAGCAAGCTGATGACTTGCCTCTAAACAGCAAGATAATTCTGTCAGTTCACCTGCAGCACAGCTGAGGACACTGCGCCTTCTCTTAGTTAACTGCACACTCTGAAATTCAGTCAGTCTGGATGAAACCCACTTCACAAGGTAATGCTGGTACCACCAGGAGTGACAGGCCACAATGCCAAATCACTGCCTCCTGCAGCACCAGCTAGTGATTCTTTTTGTGCTCTTGTGCTACAAGGGAGGAGATGGCACCGCTGCATGTAGGCACAACTATCTGCTGGGAACAGCCTAAGCTCCACAACAAGCAGGGCAACCCCTACTCTATTTTGCATCCTCCTGAGGTCCAACATGTTAACTCCTCCTCCCATCAGAAGACCCTGATCTGCTGCTGCTGTATCTGCACACACAGATCTCAGTATCCTCTACCAATTTCAGTCTCCTGCCCCTCATCTACAACAATCTGCGACATGATGGGGGAGGGCCAAATGCTGAATTTGGGGCTTTCTGAGGTGCAGAAGAGGACTGTGGAAGAATAAGAACCTGAATGCCCTTGCTGGCTAACTACACTCCCCAAACTGTTCCTGGTCATACTGCACAGTATTAAAATATTACAGACTACTACATCTCACAGAGAATTTATTTTAAACTGGGCACTGGTCTCTGAATCTTCTGTACTGTAAATTCTTCCCTGAGTACCACTCCATGTGGAAATCACAGCCTCTGGAGCAGCACTCTGCACATGCTGTCTAAATACCACTATAGTGCACAGAATAAATAAGCACAAATAGTTTGGCTTCAAAACATCTTCATCTCTTCATTTTTTGTGATAAAAAGAAGAAAAGAACCAACACTTACTACATAACAAAAAAAACCAAAACAACAACCTCAACTGAGTTATCAATCTGACAACAAACACTGAACCACCACACAGATTCACTCCTTTCCCCACCCCTCTGGACCTACTCTTGCTGCCCTGACTAGTTGCTGCAAGGCAAAAACCTTTTATTCTCTATTATGTACCTTATTATCATCAGCTATATGTACTGTATTTTCCTTCTGTTCTACACCAGCTACTGTATGACTACTGACAATTCAATTTACAATAACATCTCCCTCCCCTCTCAAATCGAGGCACAGATCAGTTCCAGCACTCCAGCACCACCATAGCAGGGCTCTCCGAGTGTTTAGTGAGGGAGCAAACAACATAACAATCAGGGAACAGAGGGTGACTCTGACGAGCAGGTGTTCACCAGTACGACCATACAACAACTCAGCCCAGCAACTAAAAAAGAGTGGTACCTCCTGTGCTGACACCTACACCTGTGGATGCCTTCTTTCTCTTTCTCCTTTAACAGCTTAAATTTGGAGCAACATCTCTGTTGCACACTGGCAAAGAAAAGCTCTCCCCTAAGCAAGTACCGGGACCTGATATAGCCACTAAACCACCTTCCTGAAACACATGGGGGTGGGGAACCCCTGGAAGGTCTCCCTCTGGTGAAGTCCACAGGTCTCCTGGCCATCCCGCAGCCTTGCGAGATGCTTAAAAGAGAAAGCAGTGAGGAGACTATGTGAATACACACGAACAATGTGTATTTATGCAGGGACTGCATGAGACCAGTGTGCATAAGGCTTCAAGCCTGCAGGAAAATGGTATTTTCCTGTCTTCCAAACTGCACAGCAGAGGGGAAAATGCTGAGTTCTCCAGGTTCAGTCCTTCAGGAGAAGGAAGGAAAGGGTTTACCTGATGTGTGTACAGATCTAGTGGGGCTGTGCAGCTGTCTGCAGGCTGCTGCACAGAACACAAAAAGCCCTAACAAACACTCCTGTAGTCCCCCTACTGCAAGGTTAAAGCTGGCAGATGCAAATCTAACAGAAGAAGTGTAGTGCCACCCAGAATTTTTTGCTCTGTATCAGCAATTGGACTGTTCTGGCCCCACCAGCACTGGTGAGTCACTTGGCAATGTGTTATGGGCCAGCGTGGACTTACTTAAAGAAATCTAATATGATTAAACAGCAATAATCCTTGTTTTTATCACTTTCTCCAACTCCAATCCCAACTAAGCATCAAATAGATAGATGGGCTGCAGCATGTTCCTGCCCTTACAACTGTGTTGTTTAATTTGAAACAGAAAGTAATATCTAAGTGTCCCAAACAAGGTAAGGAAAATAAGGGTTTCTTGGATAAGAGCTACAAAATCTCACATTAGTGTATTTAATGACACGCACATCTGGATGGTTCTTAAAATAGCTGAAATGTTGCAAAACAAAAAATTTCCTAAGATAGTAAATGAAACAACAAAAAAATAATGTGAAACCAAAATAAATACTGTGTTTTCTCTGCCCCTTAAATCCAGCTCGTCTAGCTGTTCCTTGAAAGGAACCGATGGCTTGGAACTAAGCACAAGAAGCATCAGACAAGGGCTCTCCCAGCAATGCTGAGTGAGGTCAAGTCTGGGCTTAAAAAGGGAAGCTATTTTTTAAGGCTCTGTCACCATACTCCATCCTAATGTCATGCCAAAAATGATTCTCTAACATTCATATTTCAACACACAGGCAGAACAGGCCTGACTCTTGACCTCTCCAACCATTCAAAAAGCTGACACAGATTGCTCTTTGTCTCCAAGAACTGAGCCCTTTCTAGCTAGACACTGGAATAAAGCTCAACAAGCCAAGGCAATGTAGACATAAGCTGCCAGCATAAAGGTACGTGTATTTGTGTACATTCCTCCACACTATACCTGGCTACTGGTTCTGGGATGGTCCCTGGGCTAACTGGCACCTGAACTCCCTTTTCCCACTCCTGCCTCCAGGGGTCTGCCAGCACATAGTATTCATCAGGGTTCAGCTGGAAGGAGTCATGTAACTTCATGGCAGTGATCAGGTCCGTTCTGAACACCTGCAAAGAGAGTGACCAAGAGAGAAAAATAGAGACACTGACATTTGATATTTACACTCTATGATTCACAGCTTCAGGGTAACCATGGAGCACAGTGCGTAACAACATCACTGTATCAACAGTGAACTAACCCAGCCCACTGCAGGACAGAAGTTTAGCTTCATCGCAGGGAAAGGGGTGGCAGAAGGTGCAAATACTGATAAAATGACTTCCAGCTAACTCCACTACAAGCCCTGATGCTCCCCTGCACCGGAGACATGATGCTGAAAGGTACTACCACTTTTACCTCCACCTTTGCTCCAACAATTTCGGTTGGTGTTTCTTCTGTTTTGTTTTGGTTTTTAATTATTGGAGCTCTGACTAATCCAAAGACATTCCAGAAATTCCCTGTGGTAGAAATCAAGGCGTGACTCTGCAATGACCAGCTGCAAGAGGAAATTCTAAGGCGATGATTCTTTGTGCAAGTACTTAAAATAATAACCCAAAAGATCAAATAAACTAAGACCCAAACTGGAATTCTGGTGGCAGCTCCATGTTCAGCACAAGTGCTTGTTATTCAGACATCTACAAACACCTCTGAATCATAACTCGAATTTCACTTTGCCTTTGCAAAGGTATCCACCTCTATAAAGAGCAGATGTGTGGCAGCTTTTGGGTTAGCAGCATTAGATAAGCGGTGGTGCTGCCTTCAACAAGCCACAGAATGAAATAAAAGGGGATTCAATCTGGTAGCAGGCATGCTATAGTACTGCTGCGGCAGCTTCAGCCTGGTTTGCCACTGCCTGTCAGCACCACAGAAAGCAAAGGGTGCTATCATAGGCATCAAACTACAAGCCTGCACTTGTCTACATGTCTCCCAGCTCTCCTCACCCCACTCTTCCTGTAAGGCAAGGCTGCTGCAGACTACAGTGACTGCACTCAGCACTCCCCACCTCCACAACCCCAAATTTTAACTACTAAATGCCACATTCAAAGGAAACTATTAAAAAGCAACCAGGTGACAAAAAAGGAAGCACCACCAGCACAAGAAGAAAGTAGGTAACATTTTAACAAAAGTTCCCTACAGACCTCTCAGTTTGTGGTGGACAGAGTCTGCATCCATGCAGCCCCACATCACACAGTGCCAAAGGAAAAGACATTATCGTGGTAGTGCTCCTAATGCGACAAAGTGACACCATCCTCCAGTCTCCTACCCAGCCCCAAACCAATGCTCACACTGTCTGTTTTACGTTAGCCAACTGTTGCATATGGCTGAGAAAGAACCAAATCTATACAGAGGACAAATTAGGCAGGTCTCCTCAGGATAGCCATTTCTGTCATATGCTATTCACACATCTGAAATCTTAACAGATTCCCTACAATTCTTAGGAAGGGAAAGAGTGAAGGTGATGGTTATTTGTACTTCTGAGAATATTTCTAAGTGTGATTTGCCTTATCACACCGCACATCTTCAAACCTCTTGAAACCCCACCTCCCTCCCAACACACACATACTATCCCACTTCTGTCTCAGTATGTTTCTGTTTCCGTTGTGGTTTTGTCATAAAAAAAGCATAAAATCCTGACATTTTTCTTAACACTTGTCTTGACATGTTCAGAAAAACTGCCAGCCTTAAAAAATAAAGAATAATATTACCATATGAAGGAAAGGGTGAATGCAGGTAATGAAATACAAAAAATGTTTTACGCAATCCAATTACAAGTCCTGTGAGGCTCCAATCAAGAAATGAAAAATAAGCCACAAAGTAAACTGGCTCACAAAACAAATACGCACAGCTGGCCAGGGGATCCTGCCCTTCCAAGTGATTTGAATTAAAGCGATCCAATGTCAAATGAAAACAAGACCAAAAATATAAAATGGGATGCAAAACTTGCTCAATCTGAGAGCCAGAGTAACTCAGGCTCTCAGATAAATTTGTCACAAAACTCTCTCAAAAACTAACACAGCACCTGACAGCCAAGAAACTCCTTCCCAGGCCATTGGCCCTGTGACACCATTCTTTCTGCTCTAATTTCTGATGCAATCAGACTGCCTGGAGCAAAGCAGAGCTCACAGAAGTGCTGGCTCTCAGAAGCAATGAATGCTTCAAAGCTAAAGGGTGAAACCTTGGCCATGTTGAAGTCAACGGGAATTTTGCCATCCTCTTCAATGAGACCAGGATTCCACCCAGGGAGTTTAGCAAGTGTCACTTTTCTGCCAGCACACTTATTAGAATAGCGTGCTGTGGCAAGCAGAGACAACGCATAGGCAGGGAGGAAGAGAGGAGAAGACTGGAACAGAGCTGAATGGAAGTACATGAGTAGTCCATCCAGGCTGAGAAAACAAGAGGGAACAGCACAAAACTGCAAAGATTCTGACAATAAACACAAGAAAAGGGACAGAAGAAAACAGAAGCAGGAAAAAAAAACACAAAAACAAACCAAGCCAACTGCAAGATTTGTAATTATCTTGGATTATTTCTGGATAGCCTCTCAAAAGGTAGTTCTCAAAACTGGGCCCAAGGGCTTACTTCAAAGTGATGTACAAAAGATAACTAAGGATAGCAAGTCTATCACCAGCAAGAATAAATTCATCAGAGGTCTCCACGTTAAAAATATTTTTTTAAAAAGGCCTTTAAGAGCCAACAATCAAAAAAGAAGATCAGAAACCACCAGTAGTATTAGGTGTAGTTCACACTGAGTAATGAAAGGGATTCTTCTTGTCACAACTGTTCCCTGGGACTTAGGTACACTGTCACTGGGGATATTAATAAAGCATGTTCTTTCTCAACACTCATCACTCACTAATGCACCAAAAATACAGGTATTAGGGTAGTAAGTTAAATGAAGAAATTCCACCTCCCAAAGCTAATGCTTTTTTCGCAGCCTCTGCAAAGTCTGCAGTGTAGTATATGCCTGAAGACACAGAGATTCAGCAAGAATATTTCCAAAGAACTGGATCGCATTTATGTGTTACTAACAGCTGATCCATCCTGGAAAGTTCAAAGTGATTTATATCTCCCTTGATAGGATTTCCTCAAAGCATTACACAAGACAGAACTGTCAGGAAGCAGATTTCTAGTTTGACAAGCACATTAACAAAGATCACATACCAAAACCCAATACCAAATACCAACCATGAAATAAATGCACCTAATATAAATTTTCACTGTTCCCAAATCAAACTATAAATAAACCCTGATGCCTAAAATACTAGTAGAAAGACTCTGCAGCTATGTTGAATGGGTGTCAGACTATAGCAAAATTCACAGATAGAAACTGGTGCTGGCAGTGGCTGTGCAAACAGCTGAACTCCCTCTTCTCTTGCCAAAAAAAAAGGGGGGCGGGGAGGGGGCAGGTGCCAGCTAAAATGTAGCAAAAGAGAAAAGAAAGTGTAAATCAGAAGAAATGGATTCATTACATGTATACAGCTTTGTATCTGACAGATGTAACAAAATGCAAATCGAATACCAGAAATACCTCAGAAGGTTTTCGATCTTCATGTCTGGAACACGAAGTCCTCTGATGTCGAGATCTGGAATGCTGGGACCAAGTGGACAAACCTAGGACACAGAAATTATCATTTGCAGACAGTGCTGCCATCAATAAAAGCCTTTGCTCTCTCCACACTCTCGAGGCAGCCAATTGACTTTAGTGGGACTATATAAGGCAAGCCAGAATCAGGCTTCTATGAGAAACCCCCAGAAGACTCTTTCAAGATGAACCATGAAATAAAAATTACTCAGTCATAAACTTGTGTGATCACTCTTCTGGTTTGGTTTTGTTTATAATTTTCTACTGATACATTCACGTATTGGCTGCACGGCACTTATCAGCCTTTCACTCAGCATTTGAAGAAAGCTGCCTCATAACATGCTTCCCTCTGAGCATCAATAAACCACTTTCTACAGATTAATAACTGAGCAGGAGGTCTGCCAATAGCCCGAGATGTACTCTTTGAAGCTCATGTATTGATGTCCTAAATAGCTATACTGGTTACCCAATTTTCACTTGAGTAAGCCTTTTCAAAATGAAACGCACTGCCATGGACACAGTAGTGACCACAAAACACGCCATTGTCTCTTCTCCCGACTAAGTCTCTCGGTGTGGTTGTACGATGTTTGTCTGCATGGTTACTGATTACATTCAAAACAAATTATACCTTTTTGGCTTGAAACCTTTTGACAAAATCTCAAATTTTGTAACAGGAGGAAAGAAAAATAGAAGGAAACTACACTCCATTGACAAGGTGGTGCTTTGAACAGCAGCGTATATTATACCTGTGCAAATGAACTAATTTTAATTCAGTAAGATTTACAGATATGGCAGGTATTTTCTACTGCCAACTAAACAGTAGTAATTAAAAGAAAAGCAAATAAACCCTTACGGGTTGGAGAGATGAAGGACTTGTAACAAGTCTATATGACAGAGAAGCTAAGACCTACATGGTGAACTCTGTAGGTTGAACACAGATTTTGCTACTCTGGGCATTAATGGTAGACAAAAGAGATCCAATGCACAGGCCTTCCTACACTGCTTATTTCTTCACTGCCTGGGCACACAGATGCTAGGAATAAAAAAATCAGGCTACAGTCCATAAAAGCAGCATCATTTCACATCATCCAGCAGAAACCTCTTGGAGATCAGAAAGTACTGTTCAAAAGATTGCACAGGATGGGATAAGTTCTCTATCAAAACCATAAATCATTTTCAAAGTAAAGCAACTCTCCAAGACTTTCATTGGAAAGATATGACTGAGTAACTAGTCATCAGAAGAATTCATTATGTTGTAGTTACAACCCAACAAACACCACTCTGTAACACAGCACTGAATAATACGTTACACAGAACATGCATAATGGTCAAAATTGAAGGAAGGTACGCAGCAAACAGCTGGAAATATTACCTTCTGAAGTAAGAATACAGAAAAGATTCTTTTAAGCAAATGTTAGTGTTTTAATGTAAAAGCTGGTGATTTGAAAGGCTTTTAAAAGTAATGGGCCCTTTTCCTAAGCCCCTCTACTTTACAACTTTGTATTTCTATGAAGGGAAAAAAAAAGAGAAAAGTGATCGAATGCCATTTACTCATGTGTGGAAAGCCAGAATCCCAAGATAATTTATCTACCATTCTATTAAAATATTCTCTTGAAAACTAAAGAAAAAACACAAGCAGCAATACAGATAAACTCTATCTGAGGATCCTATCAGCCCATACCCAAACTCAATCTAAAAAAATCAGAGGGGAATAAGTGAAATCACTCAAAACATGTCAGATACAGCTAAAATTCGTAACAGAAAAACAGATTTTTCCTGACACAAAGCAATATGTTAGTGGTTTCGCATTCAGACAGATGTGATTTCTTTAATCAACAGACTCACTAGAAAACACAGACCTCACATATATATATATATCTCCACATAGATCAGGATTCATTTTCCTGTGTTCTGATATTTTCCACTGGCAGGACATGACTATCTGACCAACTATCTGCCAGCGAGGTATTCAGCTAGTTAGACCACTGTACCAGCAAGTCAGACACTTTGAAATTCCTAATTCATTCTGGATCTGAGTGTCTTGTACACTGCTGGCCTTGGGGAATATAGCCAGAATATAGAACAAGGAATTAAGAACAAGGAGCTGCACTGGTAAAGTGATGTTTGAGTCTGAAGTTTCTGGGAAGAAGAACTGGTGATTGTGGAGGCTTTAACACAGTTGTTCCCAAGTAACGTGTGCATCTGGCAAAATTAGAGCAGTAGCAGTATCATGTATTTTTGGATCTCTACCTGTGTGTTTTAATTCAGCTCCAATGACAACTTACCATAAACTGAATACAAGTACGCATTTACGTGATTTTCTGGTGTGTGTTGTGGTTTGTGTTGTTGGGGGGTTTTCCTGTGTTGTTTTTTTGTGGGGGGTTTTCTTTGTTGTTGTTTGTTGTGGTGGTGTTTGGTTTTGTTTTTTAAATGTGGGTATTAAAAGATGGATTTCCAGGTTTCTTTCATGCCACAGAGAAGCTATTATACAAAGGTGAGGAGTAAAATAATTCCTAGCATATCTTCCATCCCCATTTCTTTATTGTGTCATCTGCAGATGCTACATGTCAAAACAGTGCCTTAAATGTGTACTTCTGATTTTAGACACAGTCCATGTACACAAAGGTTAGGGCACTGGATTGATTAACTATTTCATGCAACATGAAGAGTCAACTCTTAGCACCAAAACTACAGAATTTTCATTTTAAACTGCTTTTTTAAAGCACTAGACGAAAGCACATTATGTAAAATTTCCATGCACAAGGGACAACTCAAACACAGTCAGCCTTCCTCAGGATACATTATAATGAGTATTTTTTCCATGCCAACTTCCTACAACAAGGGAAGAAAGAGTTTCTTACATAGTTCTCTAATAGCTGTTTCCTTGCATATGAAATTGTTGTACGCATAGTGAAAACATAACGTTTTTAGTAAGTTACTGAAGAGACTATTGTATTTTTCTGAGTAGTGTAAACTGTCTATACGTAGTACTATGATAAAAGGTGGACTAATTTCTCATGGGACTGAGATTTTACTACCTACTAAGATCTGTAACTGTAGCTAACAGATGACCTTTGGCAAGGGCTTCACTCAATAGAGAAAACATTTACTCACTGAATAAACAAAACCCAACTATAAGGCATGCATTCACAGACTCAACCAGTCACCACCACCTAGCCACAGAAATGCAAGAAATTAAAGAAGCCAATCAAATGACAGTAAAATATCCAGCCCGTGACAGCATTAAATTTAACTGCTTTTGAAATCTCAAAGAAGAGTTTCAACTTTGCTTCCATTAAAGTTAACGGCAAAATCTCGCTGCCTTCAACAGTGCCAAGACCAGGTCACTGAATCACCCAAAGCTGCTTTCATAAGCAATCCGCCCACTTGGAGTATACCAATAAAAGGGCAGGAGGAAAATGAAGGATGTTATTTGCCTTTTAAGTATCATTTTCGTATCTAATCCAGAAGAGGAACTGCACTGAAAGAAAAAGTTCACAGGCAATTATAGCTATAATACTTCAGTGATTAATGATCTTTAAATCTACATATGTGAAGTAAGAACCATTCCTGGATTATACGGAAGGAACAATCTACTGTGGACAAAACAAACACAGGAATCAAACCAGCTCTTCTGTATTATAAAAGCACATTAACCTCATTAATTAATTTTAAAAAGATTCCAGACACCTTTCACCAAAATTATCCTCTCATATTAAACATCAAAAATGACTATACTGATCAACAGTTTTCTGATTATTACCCTTGCACTCAGACTGGCTTACGATCACGAAGACTAGAAAAATTACTAAAAGAACAAGGCAGAGTTAAAGCCAGCTTTGGTAAAATAACAAAAAGAAAATATAAGGGAAGTCTGAATCACTGAGATTTGGAAGACGTAAAACCTTCGTATAATAACATTATAAACCTCATAAGAGAAATGAGTTCTACAGCAGATGGAAAATCAATGAGATGTTAAGAGAGCCCATACTACCAAAAGGTATGTGAATCAGAAAAATACACAACTTCAAAGCACAGAGCTAAATAAACATATCCAAAATATGCATCACTATCATCATTAGCAACCAGAGATAAAAGGTGTCTTATTAAACAAATCTCAAACAACTAATTAAGTATAATTCACAGCAAGAGAGGCAAAGTTATAACATACTACTGGTGCTGGAGGAAGACTTCTAAGACTCAAGTAGGGAAACCTTCTGTTCCCTTAGGCTATTATATACACCTTACACCGTAAACACTGTTTTTGTAACACTCCTACAAGGTGTCCATAACATATACATACCCTGACAATAAAGAAAGCAATCAAGGAGTGTGAATTCTTTTTCCATATTTGTGAAGAACATATGCTTCCCAAAAGGAAAAACTTAATCAATTCTAACTATCTATTTATTAAATGATCTGCCAAGAATATGTTTTCATTCAAAAAAAACCCCACCAAAACAGAAACTCCTCAGGACCAATAAAACGATTCAGGTCCTCTGGGAATTCTACCCCACAACTAATATACTCCTCAGCATGAGCAGAAAAGGCTCAGCTATTAAGTATCATGCACAAGGCTGTTGTAAAGCCACCTGCAAGGCACCCAGCTGTGTCCCTGGAGAACTACCTGCTGCTGCAGCCTCTGAACACTTCAAAGCCTCAGATCACTGGGTGTCTGAAAGCACTTCTCCCTTCATAAATACACTCCCACTATACCATTACACCAGGCAGCACAACAGAGCAAAACATCCCTGACATGGATTTATGTCTGACTGTCACTTCTGCTTAACACTGGCATTTCCAGATGCCTATATTCTTCCTCAACTCACGCTGAGACCAACGAGGTGCTGCTGCCAACACTGTTGGGAAGAACTGCAGCCTGAAGAGGAAACAAAGACGCTCAAGAGTCTCCCAGTTTAGCGTTTGGCCCAGAACTCTTTGCAGCAAGGTTTCATGTCACTTAGACGTAACTCCACATGTCCAGACCCAAATTCCAGCACAAATAAAACAGAATCGGACTACTCCAATGGCAGTTTTCCATTATGTCAGGTATAGAAAGAGCTGTTTGTGCCGAAGTCTTCAGGCCTTATCACAGAGAAAGCCACAGGTATGCAAACACATCCTATGATATCATTTCACATAGCCAAATTCCCCTTCTCATGTTTCTGTCGCTGGAGGATTTGTACATCTATCTTCCTTATCTTTATATAGTAGTATATTATTACAAAATAATCTCATTCAAGATCAACATAGAAAAAGCAAAGGCCTTTTATCTCTTATCAACACTGATGCTACTCAGAATTTAGTGTCATTTGAGAACTACCCAACCGCAGCTGCTGAACAATGCATGGATCCATATGATCTCTGCAGTGCTTTGCCACAACATGGCACAATTGCTCAGTATCTGACACAAATAATGAATAGTCCTTGCAGCTCCCTGCTACAGCAGTTCAATACACGTTCCCTCCTATCATCGCTTTTCTCAGTAGCACACAGTTTTATAATCTCAAAGAAGACACATGTAAATACACATAGGCACATGTCACTCTCCTAACAGTGAGGAACTCTCTAGAGTGACACTCTCCTAACAGTGCCACTCTAGCTCCCTAGCCCAAGGCTTCCCACTGTAGCACCGTTTTACCACCACAGTAAACAAAGTTTTAGCACAAGTTTTACTACAGGTTATAAAAGTCAGTCAGAGCAACTCCCAAGCTAGCATTCAGAGGCTGGTAACATGATGTTGTCAGGCCTGACAATTCAAGTGCAGTTAGGCAGGTATACTATACTCAGTCTTGTAAAGAGAAATGTGCCTCTGTAAAAGCGACAGTGATGATCCCGTGATGTCCCTTCCTCAGACAGGATATCCTATTAGTCCAGGAAAATCTTTCAAATCACTCTTCCACACTGCTCAAAAGCCCCAGTGAGCTTAACCTTCAGGTAAGATGGTTCTGACCCTTTGTCATGACTTCAAATGCCACAATCCTTTTCCAAAAGCACAGCAGGGATCACTAAACTTGTTGCTTTGCCTGAATTCTAGCACTGTACTATGTTACCTTCTGTTGTTTAAACAGCATTACTCACATACCAGCCAGTTCAACTGAAAACTGTTCTTTCACTTCCCTTCATGCAATGCTGCACAGCATTAGGCACACTGCTAAGTAATTACCACACTTCAGACCAGCAGTGGCTGCAATTCTGTGGTAAATGACACACACACCTAAGGTTATGTACTCAGCAACCTCTGTGAAGGCACTCTGGGATCCATCTCAAACACAACAGCAGTCCACTGAGATGAAAAGCCCTTTCTAAATCTACAATGCCCATCATTCAGCCAGAGCAACGGATATTGGCAAAATATGTTTAACTTTAAAATAACATCTGTTTAGCAATGATAGAGGAGGGTCCATCTGAATTACAGAACTATACTCCATAATCTGTAAGTATTAAATCTTTCATTTCTCAGAACTGATGTGAAACCTTGTAAATCTTAGAAGTATTTTTCATTTGCAAGTATCTTCAGCACTTCTTTCAGATACTTTGCATGTAGGAGTATGGTGAACTGATAAGCCCTCCAAGAATAAATGAAGAGGCATCATGGGACCAAGTAAAATGTGAAGAAAATCATGTTCTGAATTCCTCGCTCCCTGCCCAGGGAGGTTGTGGAGTCTCCTTCTCTGGAGACATTCAAAACCTGCCTGGACGCCTTTCTGTGTAACCTCACCTAGGTGTTCCTGCTCCAGCAGGGGGACTGGACTGGATGATCTTTTGAGGTCCCTTCCAATCCCTGACATTCTGTGATTCTGTGAAAAAACAAGGACTGACATCAAGGAGGGCCTGGATTTCACCCAAGCTCCCCACAACTATCTGAGCTTCAGATCTTGTCTTAAACACAATCTGTCCATGTGTCCAAGCAATTTGTGCAAAAGGGATACCCTGAAGCTATAAATGAAGCTACTCCACTGCACGGCTTTATCTCACCAGGAAACAAAGCACATGGAATATTCAGCACAAAGTACCTTCACAGATTTACAGACCAAAGAGGCTAAAATGTCAGGTCAAATGCAGAGCATGAAAGATAAAATGGTTTCAGTATCTAACATTTAATTAGAGCGAGACCTGGAATGGTAAGGATAAGGAGTTTTTGCAATGGGGGAACACGCTGAAATACAAGGTAACAAAAATTGCATAAAAATATCAAAGCCCTAGCCAGCTGTGCGGACAACAAGGACATAATTGGGTCTCAGGTAAACATTACTAATTTACTTCATACAGGTTTGGAAGAAGATGACATGTACATCACAAGCCTTTTATGATGGGCCTGGCTAATACTAACATCTATTACAGTTGCTCTAATACATTATCTGGAAAGGGACAGAAACTAACAAGCTGCCAGCTGACAAAAAAAGGGTTACTTTGAGGTGCCAATAATCTTAAACTCTTCCCCAAGCCTCTCCCAATACCATTCCTCTGTATTTAGATAAAAGTTCAAAATCCAGAACTATGCCTACAGCCATTTTTCATTCAATTATATTTCATGGATAAAATGTTCAAAAGTGACCTATTAATTTCAGAAGACGAAATCTCTGAGAACACACACAGATACCTAGGGACTAACTGCAGAACTGCTGTGCACAACTTTCGCTGATGCCTCTTGCACAGTGCTTCAAATACGCTATTTTGGCCTCATGTCTAAATGAGGATTTAGAAGGCTGATTTTAAGGGGACACAGCTCAACAATTTTCAGTAGTTAGGCTGAAGGACATAAAATAAATACTTTGGTGGCCTGAAGCCTGCACTTGGATTTTGGGAAAGGATCAAGTCAGAGGGCAAAAAAAGCTAGTGATGAGAAAAGCAAAGGTTCTGTCTTTAAGCTGCAAGGCTTTAAAATACTACAAATAGCATATAACCACCCACACTAAAATATCTTATGTCAGTAAATACATGTATGTACTCTAGGACTGCAACCATGTTAAGGTTTCTTCAGTTCTGTATTTCACATCAAATGAAAATGGTTCTCCCTTCTTTCATCTCACAAAAGGAGAGCACCTTTTTCATCCCCGGAAGAACTACAGGTATCCTTCTATCTTCAGTGTAACACTTCTTTAGTGCTTGGGGTATGAGGTTTGGTTTTCTATCACCTTGTGACTATCGGGGAAACTGATTCAGTTTGGTAACCTAATGGAAAACAATAAATGTTCATTAATTTTTTTTAGATAAATTCCATTATCCATTCATTATTACTACCTTATAAATGTGCAGATTCCTGACTTCAATAAAATAAAATATGTGTTTCTTCATGTCAAAATATTTTGCAGGTGGCACTAGTATACACACTGGAGTCTACCCCAGACAAGCATCATCATTCAGGTTACTTCAACAACATTTATCCAGTGACACTCATGATGAATCTCAGATGCCTGATCACACAAACTACTAAGACACAGCATGAAAACTCAATTTCAGAACTGAAGAAACCCAACAGTTGGAGGCCAAATCCCCACGTTACAAGCTGAGGGAGAGCAGTGCTCTCTAAGCTGAAGGACTATCGAGTTCAGTATGATGGGAATGCAAGAGGCGCGCCAGAGGGTCAAGAGGTGCCACTGACTGAAGGGAAGCAGATGTTTGGCAACAGGATTCCAACTAAGTGTTGATTAAAATTTCAACTTTTCAATTAGAAGATGGCTGTTTGAAGTGCTCAGAATAGTCTATGTAATTGTTTTCTGCCTCTCGAATCTCTGAGAAGGAAAAATAGCTACTGAAAAGCTTCAAGGCTTCAACATAGCCCAGAAATTCACATAAATTTTTACCTTTGATTTTTTTAGGCAACAGAATTTGCTTACCCTCCGAACTCTAGCATCAAGATAGTGAATCAGACATACTACTGACAAAATAATTACGAATCTCTATACAGAAATTAACACAGTGAAAGTAATGAATAATGCTACCAAAGACAAGAAAAGATTGAATGAAGGTGAAACCTGTAAGGGGAGACCCTTGACATTCAAACACAGTTACAAGGAACTACTGGTATTTCCTATAACAGGAAAAGTGGAGGGAAAGGGCCTAAGTGTCCAACATTGTTCTCATGGAAGTGTGAATGACAAAAAGCCTTGGAGATGCTGACCCTACATTAAATGTTATCTCAGCTTCTGACTATTAACCCTTAAACTTTCTGAACATGTGCATAGTAATAAAATGAATATGCAGGAACTTGTATCTGAATTTGCCCACTAATTTCACAATAGGAAAAAACCAGAATCAAATCAAGAAAAAAAACTGTAATAAAAGAGAAGTGGTATGTATTTCAAACAATACTTGAAAATACACTTAAAATTTCACTAGCTTTTGCCACATAATTTATTCAAGAAATAGTTATTCATATTAATTAGGCTTTAAATCGGAGCCATTATAAAAGGGCAAGGTGTTGGCTATTTTTTCC
This sequence comes from Nesoenas mayeri, assembly GCF_963082525.1. Taxonomy (NCBI): domain Eukaryota; kingdom Metazoa; phylum Chordata; class Aves; order Columbiformes; family Columbidae; genus Nesoenas; species Nesoenas mayeri. The sequence continues at coordinate 14,801,523 of NC_137540.1, read as the reverse complement.
CTAACTTATTTTCTTAGATCTTGACCTATGGAACAGATGAAAATACGTTTTTTTGGAAAACATAGTTCACACAGCTCTATTCCAGATAGTTATATACCAAATGGCATTACAAACAAGCATTATAAGCAGCAACAGATCAGTCAACTGTATCTATTGCAGAACTTCAATTCCAAGATTATCTGCTTCATATTTTATTTGGTAAAGCCTGTAACACTGCCACATGAAAGGATCAAAGAGTAAAGAAGAGGTAAGAGAGTTAAAATAAACACTTCTCACAATGAAACACTACTATATAAAGCTGCTAGGGAATGAGAAAAGGGTAAAGTAAAATTCTAAGGAAAGACACGAGATTTGCTGCTACTTGTCTATTTTACAAGTAAAAACATATCTTTGTTTTTGGGAAGTCCAGGTCACCTTTGATGAAATACACCAGTTTCAATGTTTATAACCCCAACTAAATATTCTAACCAAGAAAAAATAGGACAGGTTTGTCATTTTTTCCTTCCAAAATCACTATCTGTAGGAAGTTCTCCAAAACAAGCCAAATCTCACACATCTTTAATAGATTTTACTCAATCCTTATTTGGACTGACTCCTAATCAGCTTGCTAGTTCTCACCTCCTCCAATCCTTTTACCACTCCTTCATTTCAGCACTGGTTGGCCCAAGGTTGTTTTAAGGTGCAGATTTGGCCGTAACAGATAGTGGAACAGACTCTCATGCAGCACAGACACTCCTAAGAAACGCATGCAGGTGCAGCAGTCACCTGTGCAGGGCCACAGTGCAGCACAGAGCTATGTTCTCAGATTAGAGCTTTCATAAGCACCTGGAAAGCTTCCTTGATCATTTCCTATTACATTTCAGACTGAAGTCTCACAAAAGACTTCAGAATTTGAAGATGTGCACTCAGATCAAATTAAAACCAGGAAAACCTCTCTAATAACTGGCTAATATGCACTACTGTCAAGTACAATCAGCTTGCTTGTTTGAGCAAATAAAATACCTGGGCACATTTCCCAAACTGCCATCTTCCCCCCCACCCCTTCTGTTTTTATTTCTTCTTAAATGAAAACTATCAATCCCTGGAATCCAAACACTAGAGATATACAATACAGAGCTCAGTGTTAGTTATGTCAGTACAGAAACAGTTAAATAAACCTGTATCAAAATTACTGATTTACTGAATTCAAATTCTTGTAAATTATTCCTCAAGTAAGATGATCTTCAAACGAAGTAAGGAACAACTTTTATGCATCATCAATCTTTTCTGCTTAAGTTTGAAGCAATATATCTTTCCATTCCATAAGAGAGTACAGGAACACTGAAGCAAATTTAAAATCCTAATGCAAACTTCTGTTAAAGACTAAGCTGTGGACAACATTAGCAGGTGTTTCCATGCAATTTCTGGTTTTGTAGTAATAATCTATGCTGCTTGCAAAGATTTTTGAAGATGACCAACTTATTTTGCCTTGTTAACTAACACTGTATAGTCAATACAGTGGCTGGGGGCAGGGGGGGGCCCAGCTCTACCATCCACCTGTACTCAGAATGACTGAGTTCAAAATTGGATTCCTATAATACACATTTCTACCACTCCAACCAATATGCAAAATCGCTCTGTCACATAAAACACTGCATTAAAATACGTTTTCAAACTCATAATCTACTGCACTCTACAACAAAGGAGCACTTACTGCCATTGTCGTCAGAATCCTCACTGCTGCTAGGAAGCCGACGTCGTTTCATGATCTCCACGGGAAGCAGCAGGCAGCCTGCAAAGCAATGAGACAGCACTTAACCCAAGAGAATAACACACAGTCATCAAGTTGTGTTTCTGATGGCATTCAAGGATTTACAAGCACACAAAGGAAAACAAACAACTTTAAAGAGCATCTGAAATACGACGAGCGAAAGTCTCAAGGATCATTAATTAGGCAGTCATCATATGAGCAGGTGAACAAGACTGGAGAGTATCAATAACAACCCCACCAACACCTTCATCCCGAAACAAAAGCATATTTTGTTCTGAGAGGTCTTAAAATCACTGAATATCTGCAGTCAATGTGCTTAACTTTCCCTGCCCATTCTAACACTAGATTTGCTATACAATAACATTTTTACTGCTTATGTAAATATTTACTTTGGCTAATACATTTTTGGAACTGTTTTATTCCTGTTTAAAGTGCCAGATTTATTAAATCAAATACTTAAGCTGTTCACTTATGTGTGTGTGTATATATATGCACATATATATATATGTATGTATGTATGTATATATATAAACAAGCAGCAGCAGCAGCAAGCCATTTTTCCAGATTAACTAAACATGCAACACCTATGCCCTGGAAGGCACTACCTCTAAGGTAAGAGTTACTTTCTTCTGCAGGTATGTTTCTAGCTCTATGCCTAACACCATTTTCCATGAATCAGACAACAATTTGATTACATAGAAACTCCTTTGAAATGCCCAACTTCTAGCAATACTGAGTTCAACTGCGCAAGAATCACTGATGTACAGGCAAAAAGTTCCAAATCGTTTCAGCAGCTATTCGCAGGGCATTAGTATTTTCACATGTATTCTCTGTGGAACAAAACTGAACTCAGAAACATTAAAGAAGCTGTAAATAGCTAGTCAGAATTTACATGTAAAAAGCTATTAAAAAGTGTAAGTTGAAAAGCAGAAAAAATGTGACAAGACAATAGCAGAAAGGCATATCCACCATAAGTTAAGCTGACAAGGACTCTAGATGCACATCAAATCCCCTGAGTCTCTGCTTACCACATATCAATCATGATATGAACAAGGTCTGGGTGTTCAGCTAGCAGCAAAGCCCTCATACATACTTTTGGGGCATAGATCTGGAAATCAGATGTCAAAGTACTTTTCTGTTTCTAGGTAGGTGCAGAAAATCTAACCTCCTCATTTTCATGTGAGCTGGGATCTTCTAAAAACCTTTCAGCAAAACTCTTGTCATTGACCCTTCACATACAGTTAACTACAACTTTGTTCACTGAGAACATGTCTCATTGTAGTAAACTCAGTAATGCCTTCCCCTAAGATTACAACTAATTCACAAAATGAGGAAATCTAAAAAGCCTACCCAAATACTGACACTACTTCCACAAAAGCACAAAAATATCTTCTCTTCCAAAAGTTATTCAAATGAAAACAAATAAGCATTTTTGAATTTTATCATCAAGAGCAGATCACAAGCAACTGAACCTGAGACTCTATTTTATACTTCCAATGAACTTAATACACAGGGTGTTTCAAAATGACGGACCCGATTTCAAAGCAGTAAGTAATTTGGTCCATCTTTCTGAAACATCCTGTAGTTGTAAGAGCCCAAGCACTGCAAGATTTAGTCATTTTTTTAATATATTAAACATGCAAAGGGGGGGGGGGGGAGGGGGGAGTTTCCCTCCCACAGAGTGACTTTCCAGAGTGAGATTTAATACAGCTGTCTTTGAAACAGGGAACAGTCTTGAGCTGCTAATTTTGCTCAATAAAGGTAAACTGAATGCTTCACTTCACCAAGATCTTTTGTCACCATTTTATAGAGTCAAAGTTCAGACATTATGTCTGATGCCAGGGAATAAAGAATCATAAATGACAACCTCTTATAACGCTAGAAGAATTCTCTCCAGAAGAATTGCTTTGAGGCAGTACAGAACTCTGTGTATATGGCAGATAGAAATGCCGCCAATGAATAAATACACAGACCAGCCTGGACGATTAAAATCATCTGAACACACGTCTGGTATAAATGTAGTAGATCCAGAGCCGAGTTCTGATATGGTCACTTGTGAAGACAGAAAGCCAATATTCAGATCCAAAACACGCTAAGAGAGAACTGAACAATCAATTAGCTGCTACATGGCAAAAAACACAGGAATAAATACCTATTCTGTAAGGTACCTTTCCCTAGCAGTTCACATACTTTTTCTGTATTTGAAAGAAATATTAGCCATAGCAATATAAAAGCACATACTCATTTAGAACGGGAATATCTCCCATAAGGAAAGAAGATATGGAAAAAAAAAAAAAAAAACACAGAAAAGGAAAGAAAAATTAAGTTATCTCAGAAATATAACTTGCGTATTTATGGTTAAAATCCTCACTTCTTGGTTCGTTCCCACAGAGTCTGAAAAGCATTATGCACCATAGAGCAAAGTAACATAGCCTATACATAAGGACACACTCAGGAGCTTGTGATGAACAAGCGAACTTGAAATTCTGCTCCTCCACATCCTTTTGGTTCAGTGTATTTTGAGTTCATCTTCTCCTAGCCATATTTCTGCAAAGTCACAAAATAAGGAAAAGCTCAGAAGCTTCTACTTCCTACCACATATTTTAAAAAACAAAATGTATTGCTGTTTAAGGAAGAGAGGAGTGTTTACAACTCCCAATTCCAGCACTCTCCACAGCTCTTCAGGAAATAAGAAGCAGAATAAAAGCCACTTCCCTGAAGTACAGAGTATTAGACAAGGCAGTTGATTTCCTTGTCCACTCTAGTCAGGTTTCTGAAGCTGGCCACATTGAAAAGCCTGTGCTCTCATAAGTAACACCAGAAGAAATACCCAATTTGATGAAGTTCATATGAGGTCCCTTTATAGACCCATGTTGGGGAAAAAAAAGTAGTCAAAATCCAGAGATCTCATTTTCCCATCTCTGAACCTAACCCAAGTTTGCAGGGAGCTAGGTGACAGATGGAAAAGTAGTATTTGGCTTCTCAAAACAAGTCTCAAACCTCGTAAGATTAACGCCCTCCCCCGTCCCTTTTTTTTGTCATTAGAAGTAATAAAGCAGCTTTTTTCAACTTCTAAAATAATTTTGAGCTGCTCTCACCAGATGGTCATATCTACAGTTCAGAACATACATTCTAGAGGCAACACTAGAACAGCTAACAAGAGTTACAACCACACAGACTGAAATACTGCTGCTCTTCAGGGTCTCACTGTGCCTCTGTCTCAAAGACAATGGGTTTCTGGCAGGTGACGGTGATCTCAAAGTCACCTAAAAAGTACATAAAAAATAAACACAGATTATGGATAGTGATGGTTAGGTGCTGACTCAAGGTGCAGGCTTTCCCTGCTCAGCCACCAACATGCACGTTTTCCCAGCATGTTTAGAGGATACTGGGAAGTCAAGTAACTTTTTTTAACCTTCAGGGAAGGAAAAAAGAAAAAAAAAAAGAAACAACACAACAACCAAAACACAACCAGAAATGATAATAACTCATTCTTCATGGGATATCTTTCAATAAAAATAAGGAGGTATTTTTACACTGAAAAAGGCAGAATGGAAGAACTATGAATTTTTTCAGTAAAATCACTTTTCTCATGTTTTTTTCCCTTTCCTAACCTGGGATTTAAGTGCCAGCAATACCCTTTGAAATTCTCACTCTTCACAGTCATAGAAGTGTTGGTATTTTTCACTTGACTTCATTTTGACATACACTTAATATACTCAGGTTTATATATAATGCATCTGATCTGACACTGATCTCATTAAAACATATTCTGAAACTGAAGTGGATCTGTCAGTTCCAACAGGTCAGAAGTAAAGGCAGATTCATCAAGACTCACTGTACCACAGCTAGTTTAATGGTACAAATTGGCTATGATTATTATGCCTGTAAGCAAAGAAAATATATATGCAAGCACAGAAAAGGTAAAACATTTAAGCCAAGCTTTAAGATTCATACCAATAATAAGGAAAAGCTATGGAACTCAGCGTGCAACACTTGCAGGACAGGAAGAGACCACCCAGGTTACTGAGCTCAATTCCCAACAACTGCACACAACCACATAACCGCTGTTTAGTTGAGAAGTTTCCACAAAACACTCACTGCACCCACACAGGCCACAAAACAACGTCCCAGCCCTCTTTGCAAAACGAATGCTTCTCTGAAGCAAGGCACAGCCAATCAAGTAGTGCCCTTGAGCACTGTATCTTCTATCACAAACACTGCTACAGCTGGTTTTCCCAAATTCCTACACCAGCCCCAAAAGGACATTTGCCCACATAATGTCCACCTGCAGCATCAGCCCAACACCTGAGAAGCTACTAAAGAGCCCGGTAGCCCTAATGTAACAGAGGCCACCGCATGACTGAGAGAAACATTCCTTGCATTTTCAGTGACACATGTAAATTTCTAATAACCCAGCAACTCTTATACATCATTTCAGTTTAATTTCCTTGGAAGATGACTGTTTCTTCATGTTAAAACTAGCCTTTTAGAAATCAGACAGACCAACACACAGTGTGCTGATAGTTATTTCTCCTGAGGACTGCATTACATTTACCCATTTATTGGAGGGGGGAAAAAAAGTGGACTCGGGCAAATACCAGCCTTCAACGAAACACAAGATTTACTCCACTAGCAATGTTATGCCATGTCCAAGGGTGGACAAAGCATCTAAGAGCAACTTGTGCAATCACACCACTGCAATAAACTGCACAGATGGGGCAAAGGCCACCAAGCACCCAGAGATGAGCCAGGGCAGCCCTGGGGAGGATGGCACAGCTTGTCACATGCTCTGCTGCTGCTCCAGAGCCTGCAGACATTGCGCTTACAGAGACATATGAGCAGGGGCTTTTCCACCCTTTTGCATCATGCTAGCTCTGAAAGCGAAGTCTGGGGGTTACTCATTGATTAGGTACAAACTTCAAACATACAAACCTGACTCTGGACTTACATAGTATAACTGCTCAGATTGTTTTTAAACGCAAGATTACAACGCCTGAAGCATTTCTTCTGGCTACTGTGTTTTGGAGAGAGCACTAAGCCTCTTTCAATATACTTGTAAAATGCTATGCAAGTGAAATGACTAGATGATAATCCAATATAATCAATGTCAGGCCACAAAATAACATTTGGATTTACATATCCTTGTGGAGGTGAGCAACAAATATCTAACTGTACACAAATAACTTGACACAGTTAGGAACATCGACATTTCTGTCTACTTCCCAGAATTTGCTGGCAGATGCAAGGCAATGGGTTAGAATCAGCAATATGACACAGTACAGCAAATCCACTCTTTTTACCAGTATGCATTATCATGTTCCTCCACTTTTAACGCTACGAGAGATTAATTTAAAAGAACCAAGAAAACCCAAAAATGACACTGGACAGCAATGTCAGTGTCTTCCCTTTTACGTTTTTTCTTGCACACTGAAGTTCCAGGCGTTGCACAGATACAAGTGAAAAAAAAACGGAATCCTTTTTCCTAGTTTCCTCAGAGCAGAATTCCAGACATTAGCCCATAAATGGCACAGCAGTGTGCACACAAATACACCCATGAACACACCACAGCACTTTTTATGCTACTACTGTGCAGTTAAGAACCCAGTACACTTTTTCACTCAGTTTGACCCCAAGTAGAAAGATGATCAAAGAGAAAGTTGTAAAGTGTGTCAGTCTTTGTTATGCAAATAGCTAAACAGAACTAGATTTTTAAAAAATAATTATAGACGAAAAAATTCTACATCCTCGGGTCAAAGGTTTTACGTAGCGCAATTTTTACTGAAGTATTTTTAAGGGCTGTATAAACCTTTGGGTAAAAAGCATGTATAATTCCAACTCTGACAGACAATTAACTGTAACCATGTTAATGGGTGTCACTATAATAAAATGCACAGAACAGCTGCAGAGACAGAATTGGAAGAAAGTGGAACTTTGACACATGTACACCCTGAAGACAAACTGAAAAACTGGCTTTTCCTGAAAGTAACCCAGTAACTGCAATAAAACTAAGACCTAATTATCTCTAGTACACAAGAGATTGCTTCAAAACACTTACTGTACAAATGGAAGTACACTGTAACATAGTCTTAATGAAATGGATGGTAGATGAAGACACTTGGCTTCTACTACAGTACTTCTGAAATAGCCTGTTTATGACACCCCCCTGGTCTTTAACAACCAACACCTGAAATAGCAAGAAAATAATCTGGTTTTTTCCTTATATTCTCAAACAAAAAAAAAAAAAAAAAAACAACAACAAAACAACAAAACAAAAACAACAAAAAACCCACAACCAACCAAACAAACAAAAAAAACATAAAACACAGAACTGCATCTGAAATAAGTTATACTATTAAAATCCACCTAAAACTCCTCTTTATCACCTATGAAAGCTTCTACGGTGACATTTTATAGTCACAAAGATAAAGGAGTTCTCAAAATACTACAGTACTACGTAGCACAGTACACAGCACAAAAAGTTAGACCTTAAATTTGGAGAAAAAGTCTTCAAAGTCTCATTAAACAAAGAAGTATGTTCTAAGGCCAAGAGTGTTCTCCGAAAGGAATATTTCTACTGACTTTAGCACAGCTCTTCGAAATTTCACAAGGGAAAGCAAAAGCACCATTTGGACATATCAGCCCAACACTTCTCAGCAATCCACATGTTCATTTATGCACCTGTGCGAGTCAGCTCATGTTAGCTTACAATCTGGGCATTGGTAGCAAATTATTCCCAAACTGTGCTGGCGGAACCCACTGCCTAGAATCTCGAGCAATGATAAATTGCGCTCTAAGAATTAATTCAACCCACTCCGTTCATCTCTTCCGCGTAGGAAAAAGCTGTCAGCTTGGTCAGCTCCAGCTGAAAACAGCAGCGAAAAGCAGCAGTACTAACCACATGGAGAAAGCATTTGAGGAAATAAGGGAAGCTTTTTTTATTACATTCTGTGAATTGGGAATGAAACCAGAGAAGCTGGAAGGGTAATCTGCAGCTGTGAGGGGAAAAGGGGGTTTTATTATTATTATTTTAAACACATGTATTAAACATAGCTCAAAAGCAGGGAGCAAGTGGTATCTGAAGCCAGAGGGAAAATCCTGATACTAAAACGTACAACCCTTGCTGTTTCAACAATATCCCACTGAGTGTGAGAAATCTCTAGAAACAGAACCATAACAAGCATATTTCTGGCATAACTCTTATGAAGGTTTTAGGTTTGCAAGTGTGGGCAGCTTTTGACTTACTTAAAACACTGTGCCTGCTTAAAAAAGAAATTATTCCAAATGACAGCTAAATCTTTCTCTAAAAAGAAAACATGAAGCTAGCATAAAAGCATCTTCCTGCTTCAACATTAAAATGTCAACCAAAGCATGTTGCTAAATGCTGTCATAACTTCTAATACTACCTAACAGCTATCTAAGGAGAAGTAAGCTATTTTTAACGCCCTTGTGCAGCCACACAAACCACTCATTTGTATGTCACACATGGTCAGGTCTTACTGGGTGACTGACAGGTCTCAAGATCTCACAGACTTCACCCACGGGTGACCTAATAAACTTTATTAGAAAAAAGCTGTCATCGGAAGGAAAAGGGAACCAAGGAGTTAGGCAGAAGCACGCACCCCGGCACGCGTGGCTTTCTGAAATCGCCTCACAGGTGAGCGGTGCCTCCAACGAGCTTAACGAGCGACCGCCACCCGCCGAGTCAGTGACCGGCTGCCGGCTCAGCGCCGCGTTTCCCGGGGGCAGGAGACGCTGCTCGAAGAGGAAATTCAAAAGCGGCGCCTGACGCCCGGCAGCTCTGGGCCGGCCGGGTGCCGCTCGGGGCGGTTACCCTGCTGCTGCTGCTGCTCCTCACGCAGCGATCGCACCGCAGCCGCCGCTGCCCGCCGGCCGTTAACGCCCGCGCCGCGGGCGGCTCCAATCCAGCGCCAGCGGGGAGGAGACGGAGCCACCTCCCTGCCCGGCCGCCGGGCTACACCTCCCCGCGGGGTGGCACCTTCCTGAGCGGCGGCACCACCCCCAGCCCTACGGCCCCCGGCTTCCATTTGAAACGGCCCGGCTCGCCTCCCCCTCCCGCTCCTCCCCGCCGCCGGCCGCACCAATCCGCTCGGCCCCGGCTGAAAATCAAACTTGGTTCCCTCGGCTCCGCTCCCTACGCTCCGCACCCCTGTCACTGCCGAAAACGGCCAAAGCACCTTCCCCGCCCTCCCCCGCGTCTCCACGCTGCTGGGGGTGGGACAAGGACGGCGGTTTAGTGGATTGAGCAACGGCAGCAGCACGGGGGAGACTTGAGCTCATTTTCTGTGTCTGTCTCTCCTCCCACTCCCAGACAGTTCTGGAAACTGTGTATCACCTCTTGTCACAGGAAACCAACCAGCAGGCGGTGCAAACAAACAAACACCCTTTGCCTCCACCCTCCCCAAAATAATGGAAACCCCACCGCCTGCCGCTAATGAACTGGCGGGCGCCCATGGGAATGGAGAAGGAAAAAATCATCCTCTGAGCAGGCAACCACCCGAGCCCGCAGACAGGCGGGGTGGCAGCGGCCGCAGCATCAGGGCGGCTTTGTCTAATTTCAGCAAGTGGAATAATCGCTGGAGCCGCACTCTCCTCCCCGCCTCCTCCGGGACGCCGGGGACTGACCGTTACACGGAAATAACGCGGTTATCTGGAACACCGCAGCCCTGACCTGGCTTGCCAGGCCCCGGGGGACACGGGCAAAAGAGCGAAACCTCGGAGCTGCCCCGCCTCGCCCCCAAACAACTTCAGGCTCTTGCCGCCGCTACCTCGCGGTTGTTGTTGGCGTTCCAACATCGCCCGTTCCACGTTCCGCTCCCCCGTCAACAAACTCCGGCACGGCCACGCGGATTCACCGGCGCCCCGTATAGACCAACGTTCTGCCCGAGCCACCCGCGGGGCTGCGGGAGGGGTGCCCCACCTCCCCCAGCCCCAAGTTTGCACCGCGCCCGCCCCCCACGTGTGCGCCCGGCCGCGGGCCCCTCTTCGCACTTTAAACTCCCCGGCCCGGGGCGAGGGTCGGGCGCGCCGCGCTGGCCGCTGCAGGACCGCCGTGCACCTGCTCGCCGCTGCCTCGCCTGGCCGGCCAGGCGGCAGGGATGCAGCCCCGCTCCCGGCGGCTCCGGGCAGCGCCGCACGTCCCCCCGCGCACACGCTGTCAAACACGTGCATTTGGGGGCTCTCGCAACTTGTTCTCCAGCCGGAGACACCGTGCGCTCGCCACGGAGCAGGGGCGAGAGGCGAAGCACCTATGACAGCCCGCCGCTCTCCACCGCCAGCGAACATCCACCGGTGCCCCAAAGCGCACCCTCCTGCGCGCAACGAACACAAGACTGCGGCTCTACCGCTCCGAAAAGCAACTTCTGCTTAATTTCACCGATGAGCAGTTTTCATGCTTTCTAAGCATTTTTTTTTCCTACAAGCGAAAGCCAAGTGCGACTGGGTGGATGGGGGGGGGGGGGAAGTCAGTGTAACTACAAAGCTGCTGCTCCACATAAACACCTCCTCCCCCACGCACACGCTCCCCGCCCACGGTTAAAAGCGACGGGTGAGGTGGACATGTGGGTGACACGGTGACAGACACTGGCCATGGCTCCCCCGGGCACCTTCCTACACGTCAATATCTGCGAAGGACCTGCGCTCTGCCATTGCCATCTCTCTACCAAGTTGCTCCAACGCTTCCTACTTTCCGCGGAGGGTGATGCACGGCGATGCCCCCGCAGCGCAGCCTGCAGCGACGCCCGACGCCCAAGCTGCGCGGTCCTTATTTGCCGCGCCGGTGCCCGTGGCGAAACAAAAAGCCGGCGGCCGCTCCCGGCACCGGCCCGCCGCGCAGGGCGGCAGCAGAACCTCCGCTCCCTCCTCCCACCGCCCCGTCCCTCCCGCCCGCCCCAGCCCGGCACAAGTTGATTGTGGGATAGCGGAGCCGCAACTCGGCCGCCTCCCCTCGCCCCGGACCGAGCCGCACGGCTCTTGGCGCCATGTTAATGACGTACTATCTTATTTCCACTAGGCAGCGACCTTCGGCACGAAACTGCTCTCTCGCCGCCTCCGGAGCGACAAAAAAAACCCATCAAATATGGCTGTGCTGGCAGCTCCCCCGGCTGGCGCTGCGGCGGCGGCGGCGGGGCGGCGGCGGGCACGGTTACCTGCTGGCGGCGGCGGCGGGGCGGCGGCGAAGGCGGCGAGGGCGGGCGGCGCGGCCGGGCTCCCCCTGTGCGGAGGGCTCGGGGCCGCCTCATGAGTTCGGCGCGGCGCCGGGGAGCGGGCGCGGAGAGCGGCTCCCTGCACCACACACACACACACCCGCGCTCACTCTCACACACACAGAGACTCCCTCTGACTGACGTTTGTACTTGTTATGGAGGAAGGACTCCGTGAATAAAACTCGTTTCTGGGTCACTGCTGCCACAGGGGGGAGCTGCTTTAATCCCCTGCCAAAACTGGCAGGCGAGGGAAGGGGGGAAATAATCATAATGGAGCGCCAGGGTGGGGTGGCGGCGGCTGCCCCGAGGTAGCCGCCGTTAACTCTTGGCGGGCCTGGCCGGGGCCGCGCAGCAGCGCGGGGTTCCCGCCGGCAGCGCTGGGTCTCGCCGCCGTCCCCCCCTCTCCCTCCGCGGCGGCCAGGGCCGGGCGGCTCCTCGCGGAGCCACTCGCTGCCAACTGCGCCGACTTGGCCGGAGCCCGAGGGTGCGCGGCCGCCCGGGTGCTGCCGCGTCCTTGCTGGTGTTCGAGCAGGCTAGAAAAGGAAGAGGCAACGTTGCAAGGCTGGCAGCTGGGAAATTATACGTGTCTGCACCGAGATCCCGCCTGGGGCACTGTTGGCGTTACCCTGCAACAATTAACTCCTCTCTCCAAAAAAATTAAGCCGATTTCACAACCAGGAATCGTAATGCTGCACAGGCTCCCTATGCATAACACGTAATTCACTATTATTCGGGCAGAGAAACTGAGGCACGTAAGAGTTAAACGCTGTGGCCACATACATAGCGCATAATTGCCAGGGCAAGAATAAAACTGCAGGCTCCCTATTCTCAGCCCCCAGTGTTATCCCTCCAGCTCCCTAACTCTGATACATCTCAAAGACTAGAAAGAGCGATTCATACTGCGGTTCAGTTCACATCTTTCTAGCAGGGAGCAAAATTATCTTAAATTGGCACCAAATTACATACTAAACTTCCCATTATCAAAAAAGTACGTTTGAATGCAGATTTCTTTATTTTCCACATAAAATGCTTTACTGCAGTCCATGCACCTGTACTCCCTGGGTGAAGGAGAACTCCCCCTTTTGAGCAGAATTCCTGAGCAAATACACTATGAGGTAATAAACACCATGGAGAGGATTCAGCATAATCTCAGACACAGAATTAAGGTGATCTGTGGAAAGTAATCCCCATAGTCTGCAAACACAAGTTAGTGCAGCCTCCACAGCAATATTAGTCTGCCAAAGAATCACACCTTAGCTCAACAGAGGAATTGGGTTGTTACTCATCCATGCAAACCAAGTCATTTATCCTACTATCTCACCCACCTACCTACCCAGTAACTAACTCACATTGCTACACATCCTAAAAAGTTGTAGTTTACTACAAAAATATCCTTTCCCCCCCGCCAAGATATTTTTTCACTGTGAAGAGAAGACAGTCATGGTTTTATTCATAAAACAGCCTGAAGCATCTTGAAATTTTAGAGGCTAAACTAAGACTTTTGACTCCCCTCATTTCATCTACAGGAAAACAATAACAAAATTTAAAAGCCCACATTCTCTGCATTCTCTCACACTTACCTTGGCATTCAGACTTGTCAAGATACCTAATGGAGAAGCTTCGCACACATCAGCAGTCTAATTACAAGTAGCTGTACTAATGTCATTCATATTTGCAGGATTGGGACCTTGGATTTTTGCCTTTCACAGTAGAGGTATTGGGCACCTGTGATCATCTGTGTGACACACCAGGTCATATTATTTGATAAATAATCCGCTTACTGCCAGAATTACATTCATACACCAATCATTTTACCCCTGAGCTTCCAGAAACCTACCTCAAGCACTAATTTTGAATACAACCAAAGGAATCAGTGACTGGAGACTTTGTGGATCTGTATTATCTGAACAGCAGGTGCCCACTGTTTTTTCACTCGGTGGTCTGCAAGCCCCTTGGGAGCTCGTGGACTACTTCTCATATGTCCCTAAATATTAAGATTGGCCAAGCTATTGTCAGCCGGCATTTAATATACAGAGGTATGCACCTCTACTAGATAAATGTGGTTTTTAATATTGACCATTGTGAAAGACTGAAGAATTACTGGAAATGCTGTTTGTCCCACTTTTCCAAATTCTTTCCAAGAAAGTTCAGGACCGGCTTCTGAGAAAACCTTAAATGTGAATGCACTCTGATTTCTAAAGAGGAATGAGAGAAACGTTCCTATCTCAAACTCGTTGGATTTGAGGCAATATTTTTGTTTTTCTTTAATTAGTTTTCCTTTGCATATACGGCCAAGTTTAAGTTACATCTGCATTTCAGGAACATTTCTCTTGGAAGCCATGCAAGGCCATCCAAGTAGGAACAGAACATGAATGTTTGCAGAGTGGTGGGCTGTGTTTTAGAAAGTAGTGGCTAAAAATGCTATTCTGCATTACTGTAGAAAACTCACCAAACATAAGCCCTCTGCAGTGTAAAAGCAGTTCGTCCAGTCTTTACAAGGAAGGTAACGCAACTGGAACAAAGATGCTATTTTGTCTCTGCCAGCAGTATATCACTGAGACTGTTCTGGAATAATGTACTTACACATTTAAAAGTAAATACTGAAAAACTGAAGGGTTGTAGTTAGAAGAAGAATTTTGGAAATTATCAGAAAACACTTTACAAAGGGGATGTTACATCTTGTACTGCTAAAGCACTACAGATATGAAGTTGTACACTAATATAGCTTTGGTCAAACAGGAAAGAATATAACAGAGCATACCAGAGTAGGCCACTAGCATCATTAATACAAGAGTACTAAAAAAAAATAAAATATCTACATATGATCTAAGTAAAGCAATGAGTTTTTCACTGCAGAAATGGCTTTAGCAGCTTAAGACACCGTTACGACTCCTGCGTGAGAACTGCAGCGGCAGACACTGGCATGGACTGTGTGAGGGATCCTCACTTGCTCCTCTCCTACCTCAGTGCCCGGCTAAACCTGCCAGAGCAGGAAGGCTGCCCAGGAGGAAACAGAGGAGGATGGTAAAAGCAAGACAAACAGGGCAAAGAAAGAAACCTTAATTCTGCATTAAACACCTGACCACAGTTTGACTCTAAGGATTAGGAACCAAACAGTGAGAGAAGACCTCACAGTACTTTTCTGCTAACTCCACTGGCTAAATTTCAAGGTGATGCGTCAAATTCTGCTGTAGGTGGAATCAGTAAAAGTTTTGCCATGGACATCAGTGGGGCCAGAATTTCAGCCTCCATCTCTAACAGATATTTAGCCCCTCAGCAAAGCAGGCATTTTGTTATAATAAAATGTCTTACATTAATTAGACTCTCTGCGTCACTGAGTCATCTTTGTATCAGCATTAACACTAACTCCAGAAGCACTCGGAAAACATGTATCAGGCTTGGAGTTAGGCTTTGTACTAACACACAGAACTTCTGTTTAATCAGGTACAGTGACTCCATATTACATTTTATTTAAATTTTTGTTTATACAGTTTCTTAACATCTCCCTCTTGACTCTTAGTTCTGAGCAGATGCACAAAGCCAAGAAAAGAATATGTGGCTTTTCAGCACTTTTTTCCAGCCTTTAGTGGAAGTCTGTTGCTGCAGCAGTGTCTGATAAAATAGTGTTTGTTTGTTTGGTTTATGTGATAATACTCATTTTTTACACTTGGAATCTTTTTCACTGGTCCTTGCAGAGTCTCTGCACATGAAGACAGAGCTAATGAAGTTGAGTTTCCCCACTGTTAAACTTAGCCCATATATCACTTAAAACTCAAAGCAGTTCTTTGGCTCTTTTGGATCCAGTTTCTAAGAACTTCTACTTCCATTTTCTCCTTCTTTATTTTGAAGACTAAGAACGTGATGGGAAGAACACAGTGTGGAGCCAAACCAGCACTGTCAAGATTTTGGCTTGTACTTAATCTTCCAGAGTAAGAACTTCCAGAGAGCTTTCACATCTCCTGTGAGAGATGTGTGCATTGCAGAGAGATAAGTCAGATGCAGAGTAGGACAGAGTTCTCTTGAGGTCCATTTTGTCTCTAGCTGGTCTACTCACTTGAGAGTAAGGTGAGAGTAAGGGGAAAAATATTTTTACTCATGCATATGCAAATCTATACCACTTATAGATTGCATGTGTGTAATATTTTTAGCTCCTGCAGGAAAAAAAAATGTATGGGCCATAGAGGAAGACAGTTGTCACAGTTTTGTCTAATCCACGTATATAATTTACAGCAACACGGCACCTGACCACTTCACAAAATTATGCATAAAAAAATAACTGGTGTTCTGGCTTTTTCTTCCTTCTTATCTTCAAGCACTGAATTTTGGTGTGTCTAGATTAGGGGTCAAAAAGACTGAACTCAGGTAGTATATTATGTCTTTTTAATCTGAAGCTGAGGTTTACAGCTACCAGGATTGCTTGTGGGAGTGATATGCAGATTCACAGGCCATACTCCAAAGATGTGCGTTCTCCTATGCTTACAAGCCTCATTCTTTTGGTTAATAGTTCCTTTGTTTTATTGATATGCAGTTGTTGTGAGAGGTCACTAACTGGGTGCATGAGCCAGTACCCTAATAAGCAGTAACTGTGCCATTAAGAGATGAGGCTGAAGAGAGGTGCAGATATTATATTTAACATGTTATGAAACATGGTGCTTGAAACAGACAGACTAGTGTAGTCTTTTTACTGACAAAACTTGAGAAGTAGAGATTATAATATTAATTTTATATGTGGGTAGGCAGAGGCATACAAAGGTTAAATCACTTGCACAAGTCACATGTTAAGTCAGCATTAAAACCAAGAATAGAAACCAAAAGTCATGCCTCTCAATCCAAGGTTTCTAATGATTAAACTATATTCTCTCCTTTGGCCTGGTCTGTAGCACATAACACAGTACAAAGTATAACTCCATGACATTTTGCACACAGATATCTTAAAATATTTTTGCAAGTCAGACACAATCATTGCATGGATATGCAACTGCTGACGTGGTATATTCATCTAAAAGTGAAGTGGGAACAGACATGCCTAATAGGTAAAACTTAATAAATTCCAAAATCTAAAAGTATAGCTACTGAAATCGTGTTTCCAAATCATTTTAATTGAGAAACAGAAGCTGCCAGCAAACCAGTAGAACAAGAACCTCAGGGGAACAACTACAAGCAGGCAGTTAACTTGCAGGCCTGTGACTTAAGCAGGGTGAAGCTGCTGCATCACCTTTTAGGTAAACAACACAATTTTATACATGATGAGAGAAGTAATTAGCAGCCAAGGAAATGCCCTATAGTACAGGAAGAATGGATTGTGGAAACCTCAGGCAAGTGAGAGTTCAGTAGCTGCAGATCAAATCTCAGTTGAAGTATATACATGTGCCTATATGGCAGCTCATCAAGCAACATTACACTGGCTAATCTAAATGAACTTCAATATTAAATTGTGTTTGTGCAGGTAGAAATCATGTATGAAATGCTGTGACAAGAGTCCCAGAAGAGTTCAGAAGAATCTGATCACAGATTTTTTGATTACAGAGTGTGTCTTGATAACCGGTTGCTAAAAGTGGAATAGTGGTACCAGTTTATTGCGGAAGCACAACAAAAATCAATTTCTTTTTTCAGTAACAGCCTAGTGCCAAAATGACTTTAAAAAAAAAAAAAAAAAGCCAACTTCAACTTTGGATCCCTTAAGAGTCAGAAAAAAAAATAAATTACAAAAGATTTAAAAATCAGCTGTTGAAATTACTCAGAGCAGCTTGTGGTAACATTTCTGGAAAGTGCAGAAACCTTGGAAGTAGCTTTGTAGTTTCCCATGTGGCCCTTTGGGGTTCCACTTGGTACTTTATGGAATTGCCCCAGAGTTGCTTCTATTTGTGGTCCCTCCTCAGCCTCTTCCAAATGCAATGACTCACAGTTCCTTGAATTCAAAGCTGTTTCCAGACCATGAAACTGAGGTCTGCCACAAAGGCCAAGAAATCATACACCCTCCATGGCAGAAAATGTACCTAGGACAATTATCTATAAATTGCAATGCAGAGGAGATAATTCTGCTTATCCCCAATAGGTATAGCTCACTTTCCCCGGATTACCCACTTATCAGTTTCCATGCTTGAAATCCACTTTAGGGGATGTGTCAATCATAATTCTGACAAAGGGTAAATTTTCTCCATAAATAATTAGGGATCCACTGATTTCAGATGCAGTTGTCCTGAAACCTACCTCAAATATTAAATTTTACCTCAATAGTACACACATACAAGGCAACAAAGGTGTAAAGAAGCCATTACTTAAAATGCTAGCCAAACAAACAGGTAACTGTTGTTTACTTGAGCTATTTTCCTTTGCCAATTATATGTTTTAGAAATTAAGTTATTTGGTGTTTAACAGATAGGAAAAATGATTGAGAAAACTAAAATAAATGTCTTTTTTTCTTGTGGCAATATTGATTGCTGAGCTTTTCTACAAGTTTCACTGCATGAGCACACAAAGAAACAGTTTAGAAAGTTTTAATCAGCATAAATGCAATAAAAGCTGTCTCATGTACTTCCATTTCAGTATTATATATATTTTCAGAGGCTCAACACTACCAAAAAGGACTAGGAACAAGAGGGTCAGGATATCCAGGATAAAAGATGTACACAGCATGGGAAGCTGACTCCTTTGCTAACCTGTCTCCCTCCATCTCTTATCGCCCAAAAAAGACAGGGAGGTATCAGGATAAACAAGGCAGTTTATCCCACATTATCAATGGGCCACATAACCTCACAGCAAATAGCCCTTGCTGACTGCCTCTGTAACTGGCCGGCATTAATACATAGCCAAAACACCGCAATTCACACGGCTGTGCTTCCGCTTTGCTAGGAGCTTATCAGAAATACACACCCCGCAAAAAATTCACAAACACAAGAAAAGCCACAGCACCCTTATCAGGTAGAAAATTATTATCTATTTGGCAAATAAGACATTGAGACAAAATAGTAAAGAGATACAAATGAAAACTGCCCCTGGCAAAGTGAGGAGACTCAATCTCATGATTCAGCCTGAACACATTACAGCCGTGTGATCCTTCAGGGCTGTTTGAAACAAACACAATGCAAAGGGTCAAGTATCCTTAACAGTGCATTTGTACACCAGATGTGTCTGACCCCAAATTTCTGCTTCAGACTCTAGAGGAGCTGTGAGAGTCAGAGGAGGTGGCAGAGTCTTTGTACATCAAGATGTTCAGAGGCAAAACCTCAAACAGCTGCACAGTGGATTTTCAGTGCACATAATACAAGCACTCAGGATATAAACAGCCCTTGAGTCATTTCATACCACTCATAAGAGTAATTCTGAAGTTACATTTTTTTTAAATGGTACAAAGGAGTTTACTGCTTATT
This sequence comes from Nesoenas mayeri, assembly GCF_963082525.1. Taxonomy (NCBI): domain Eukaryota; kingdom Metazoa; phylum Chordata; class Aves; order Columbiformes; family Columbidae; genus Nesoenas; species Nesoenas mayeri. The sequence goes on along the minus strand of NC_137540.1, from coordinate 14,782,177 downwards.
TAGAAGTTACAGCTTTGTTGCTACTGCTCAAAACCAAGACTGCCACAGATGTATTTAAGTAAGCCCACAGTGAAGAATGAAGAAAACTTGGAAATCAAATCATTACTCTGGCTCCTGTGAACCTTGCTTCACTAAGCAAAAAAAAAACAACCCTGCAGCAAACAAAATAGTCTCTGACCTTCCAGAACAACATAGAAAAAAAAAGTCTGATCTGCTTATGTGGGCAGATTTTGGCACAGGGTAAACATCTATGTTTGCTCCTCAAATTGCACAAGGCAGGAAAGAATCTCTTTTATCCAGGGCATGCTTTTAAACTATTGCGCATTTATGTTTCTTTGACAATCTGAGGCAGGTTGCTTTCTTCACATAGAAACACCAGTACTGGGGCACAGTAAACGTGCCAACCGCCTGTAATCTAGTATCTGTAGAGGAGGAACGGGCACATCCTGCAGTGAGCACACGTACCCTTATGTAACTGCCAAAACCACAGTTCCAGCCTACTTGGCTTCTCAAATATTCAGCCAACCATAGCAGCATCTCTGACCTCAGCCAAAGCTAAAGGTGAACCCCCAGTGTCTCAGATCTCTTCTGGAAATGGCCCCAACTACTTAAGGGAGCCAGGCAGAGTCTTGAGCCACAGCATACAAAGGGAGATTTAAAAAAAAGGTTACAGAAGATAAGTTCAGGCAAGCCTGAAAGAGTGCCAGCTCTGTAGTAGACAGTCCCATGCCAGAGTACAACTTGTGCTGGCTCTCCGGTGGAGTGCTTTGGATCAGTAACATCTGTAATAATGCACATATTGACTGATGGGCAGAGACGCACAGAGGGAGCACAGACATTTTTCTTTTCCCAACAAGCTGATGCTGGATCTCAGAGCAATGGCTCTTACCTTTACATGTTTATTTTGTGCTTTTCAAAAAGCTGCTCATGTGTGTTCTTTGGGGTCCCCCCCTTTTTAAGGAAATTAAGCATCTTTCATGACTGCCTTAAAGTGTTGCAAGTATTGTGCACTCAGCAGTGCCTGCCACACGCCTCGCACATTCCAGTTAGCTTGTCTGCTGGAGTTCCATTTCAGTGAAGGAAACCAGTGGCAGCAAAAAGGTCCCAAACCTTGGCCAATGTAATGAAAGATCAAGATCACCAACTGCATAAGCCCCATCATTTCATGGGAACAGATTGAATAGCTCTTGAAAATGAGTACTTCTGTCACGTACTGCCCCCAGTGAGGGAGCCCCTTTAACCACATAAGCTGGTTACCCTTCAGAATATAATTAATATTGGCTGGTTAAATGTTTCAAATTCTTTTAAAGTTGCAAAAGATCACCAATACCCTCAATTCTATATTTTTCCATGAAAAAAAAATAGCAGTCCAGAAAATCAAGCTACAAAATACACAGAAAATCCTTTTCTACAACATGCACACATGCACACTTCGCTTTTGCAAGTGTCTCGCAGTCGGGAAATCTCTAAGCCCAGTTAAGGGCAGAAGTCATTGATATTTGTTTTATTTTAAAAATTCCTTTAGCGTACCTACAGTTTGTAAGCAACCATTGAAACCAAAAGCATGAGTTAAATTTCTCTTTTAACTGGGAATGAGTGTTTATGCCATTAACTTCTGTGGAACAAGGATTTTTCCTGGGTCCACGTTTTATAATTACAGATAATTCCATATAGTCATTGTCATTCAAACTGTGTGATATTTTAAAATACACTCATGTATCAAACAATACATTTTACCCCAACTGAAGACCACCATCTCAACATGAACATCAAATGATGTATTAGTTAACAGAGGGTTTAAAAGCTGCATGTCATTTCCAGCATATGCACCAAATGAAAAAATATTTAGCAAGGTGTTTGTGACACTAATCCTTTTGACACGTCACAGCACAAATATAGACACATTTAACCCTGTGAAAATTTAGGCCTGGTCTGAGAGAATTAAACACAAGTAAAGCCAAAAATATGCTAGGTTACTGAGACTAGGTTCTCAAAGGACTTTGATGTCTAACACTAAAACTGTAGTTCAGCAAATTCTGGCTCTGGAAGAATCTAAACTTATTTAGAATGAAGCCAGATGCGATCGTCTAGGGCTACCGTTTAGTTAGATGCTTCCACTTAATCCAAGCTGAATTTCGCAACAGTGCTGCAGAGCCAAAGCGCCTGCTTGTTCTCATCCCGCTTCATGACTTTTTGTCCTCTTGCACAATGCCTCAACTTCAATAAAAGAGATGGAGAACACACAGCTCAGCTCAAGTTTTTGGCTAAATCATTATATCTCATATTTTTGTACTTCATCATTTTGTTCTGACTATACCACTTTTAAAAAACTGCAAGAAAAAAAAACCTCTTAATGCTCATTTTTTAAAAGAACAGTAATATTTTAGGTCTGAGACTTGCATAAGACTTACGCTGGACATGCTACAGACATAGAACACTAACTAAAATGTCTTCACTTTTTTGTATTTTTAACCTCTATTTGTAACATCACTATGTTCAGATTATCCTTCCCTATTGAGAAATCATTTTGTTCCACATACAGGAAAAACTCCTGTAGGCCACAGCTTGCAATAAATAAATAAATAATATGTGTTCTAAGAGGTGAAGTTTGTAAGTATGTTACACTGCTTAACAATGGCATCAAACCACATGAATTTCCTCAAGAAAAAGAACAAGTAAAGTTGCAATTTTTTTTTTCTTCGCATGAAGGTTACGTCACTGTTATCTCTTGGGTACAGATGACACTAAGAGCCATGTGCCTGGGCTCGAGCTAAATTATCAGTTTCCTTGAAATAGTTTGAGGGAAGAAAAACAGCAAGAATGCTGCATAGGAAAGGAGGAAAGGAGGAGTCTACTCATGAAAATTCTTTAGCCTCTGAATTTTGTTCTATGGGTTTTCATATTCAAAAATTTATCATTTGTGCATGCAGACTCAGTAGCTGCACATGTAGCTATGGAAGCTGCCTCCAGTGTGGGCACATAACGTAGGCCTAGCACCTGCACATACTAAAGCTGTTTCTAGACAAGTTCGAGGTATTCGGCTCAGATGTTTTAAATTATTTCCACCCTTTAGGAGACCACACATCACCTTTGTTGAAAATACTTATTTTAACCCTGAAGTCACTGATCCTCATGAGTAGCGCTCTGCTCTCCAATGACATTACACAGAAGCGTCCATACCAAATGTTTACAAAGCAAGTTACTAAGAAGAAACCTTAATCCCTTGTCTTCCATAAAATGCATCACTCTTAAACATTGCCTCATAGAGCTGCTGTGCAGAAGACTGCAACTTCAGAAAGATCAAGTATGTGAGGCTTTAAAAGAAAGGACAAAAGAAGTAATTCTGTTAAATTCCAGTTTGTAGAATGCCATGCACCACGCACTGCTTAATTAACTGCTGATACTTCAGCTGAATCCTCTGTGTCTCTGCAGACACCCTCTAAAGTTAAAAAGATTATCTACCTGTAACACAGGGTCCTGTCCACCAAGATTCAGCTAAACATTCAGCTCCTATTCCGATCAGAAGTTCACAACTAAATACAGGTAACACCAAGAGCATTCTAACATTTCTACAGAAAAATGTAATGACTTCATTTTAATAGGTAAACATGATGAGCTTCGCAAATGACTGCTGAGGCATTAGAAATCATCATTCCCACAGAGAAAGCACTAACATCCTGCAGTATCAAATTGCTTATCAGTAATTTACAGAGACTGAATCCATAAATAAATTTCTATCACTTTGTAGTTGTTTAATTAATTACATATATTAAGAAAATTAAACTGAAGGATGCGGCATGTACTCCCGGGGCAACCAATGGCTATGTCACCAGCAATTTGCTGCTTTTCCATTCAGAGAAGCCCTCCCAATATTCTTTTTCTTCTAGTGACAAAGAGGATCATAAAAGGACAAAAGCTGTGATCTCACTAGCACAGCGAAAATCAAGAGATATTTCTATTGCATTGAGATTAGTGAGATAAGTCCAAGAGAAGAACTTCATAGACATGTGCATGAATGAACAAGCAGCCTGAACTTTGGGGAACCTTCAGAGGGCAATCAGAACATGCCAGTGCAGCTTTGCATTATGATAAGACCAGAAGCAGCCCACAGAAAGCAACAATAAAGCGCATAGATATTTGCAAATTCAATCTGAACTTCATATGTGGAGTCTTCTAGAAAAGTATGATTTATAGAAACTAACATTTAAATAGTTTAATTGTTTTAATGTATCACATTAACACTAATAACTGTAATATGTACTGATTTGTTATCTTTCTATAAAATCTTGTTAGAGGGAATTGTAAGCTCATCATAACTTTTGGGATAAAGCTGTTCTGCTAATTCATTTTTCTCTTTTCTTTTATAAAATAACGCAAAAGAAAAAAATCAAAGCTCAGATCCCAAGTGGTTAAAAAATTAGAATGTTATTTTGCTTGAAAACAAAGCAAAACCAACGATTTTTCAGTGCAGTGTTTTCGCTACCATACAGGCTGCTATGAAGAAAGTTAACTGCCTGCCAGGCAGACCCAATACCTCCACAAACACTGGTTTACACACATTTAGGTCCAAAGGCATCAACCAGACTATTATCATACATAAAATCAGGCAACTTCATAAGCCATGTGCCCCAGGCAATTAATTATTAAAAAAAAAAAAAAATAAATAAAACTATGTACAAATGATTTGAATTTAAATGTTTAGGAAATATGATAGTTCTCCTTTTCATAGAATCAGTTAGGTTGCAAAAGACCTTCAAGATCATCAAGTCCAACTGTAAACCCAACACTGCCAAGCTCACCACTACATCACGTCCCTTTTGATATTCCCTAATCAGTCCTTGTACCATGTTATGTGTGCCGATATATTTTTATATTCACAAAGACAAGAGGACGTATACAGGAATTCTCACCACAGTCAGTGTATTTTAAATGTATATACATTTTTGTTAATTTAGAAAATACACATATTTTCTGATAATCCAAAATCATCTTATAAAAATATTCTCTTATATATTTGGAGCTCTATTTGGATTTTGAAAAAAAGATTATTTGTGTTCATTTTTCATGTACTATAAGAGTACAGGACATTGGAGCAAAACGTCTTCCTCTCGCATACAAAAAACCAAAAACCAAAACGCACCACCAAAACACCACACCCTCCCCCCAAAAAACCCCAAACAACAACAACAAAACACAAACAAACAAAAACCAAACACACACACACACAAACAGAAGGGATCGTACATAAAGGGCAATTCCACAGCTATTTTGTGGTAAATGACAAACCACAGCGTGTCCCTTAGTGAATGTGCAGAATGTATGATCCGGAGTTTGGAATGCCCTCATTTCCTGATGTTTTTCCCTTTTTTCATCTATGTAAGAACTGCTGATTGCTGCATTTCATAGGGAGAGGCAGCCTTATTTTTCACCGTTTTAGGTGCCAGACTGAGGAATGACTAATTTTTCTGTTCTAGTATTACAGTAGCAGTTCTGGAAGGAAAAAGACATCAAATATAAAAGTTGATCTTTTTTACCCCAATTTTGGGGCACAATTTTTAGAATCTTCTTGGAATACTCTGTGAAATGTTAAATTTGCCACAAGATACAAGGTCAAAGCACTTCTTTTGTGCCAGTTGATGCCAGCCTTCATACTTGGAATTAAAGGTCAAATGAATCAAACCACTTACATCCCATGCAACTAAAAGAAAAACAGAACAGTAATTGATAACCAAAACAACAGAACATTTGAACTACTTCACTCCAGGTCCTCCAGACCCTTGTAGTGTTTTTACTGTAATGTCCAAATCTATGCCGTGATTATACTAAACCTTTCTGGAATGAGCAAAAAGCCCTTTGGTAAACAGCAAAAATAGTAGGTGAACTAAATAATTTCATTGATACAGACCACAGCACTAACATTTTCAGGAGAAAGTTGCTCATTAGATATATCAAACTTCAACTATCTAAGAAAACAATCTGCAATTTGTTTTCTTACTTCAAAGCAGGAGCTCGCTGTACAGATTTTCCTGGAAAATGCACTAGCTTGAACCCAAAATCTGATGAGCCATCCCTTCCTACAAATAGGTAACTAAAGCACAACAGCATTTTACTAATATATGTATAATCTACATAGTCAAAGTAAATAGAACTTTTCAGAGTAATTCTGCACCAGAAATCACAGGCTAGATCCAGCTGCCAAAACACAAATCATACATTCCCTCAAAGGTCACTCTGCTTAGTCAATATAAAGTTTCCTCATCAAAATTCTTACATTAATTGAGGAAAACCTGCCTTGTGTCTTTTCTTTCATTTTAATGCTTCTTATTTCCTCTTCTCCTGATCCTCATGGATGTCTGTTTATGTTGTTTCCCTTCCTGGCAGCTGTTCCTCCCAGCAGCTGCAACAGCAGCAAGAGACAGGAGTCAATTGGAAGCTGGTGGCCACGCAGAAGCATCACACTGGTGGTCCCCTGGTTACTAAAGGCGGTGCGGTTCCTTGAGCAAGAGCACCCTCTTTCTGAAGCAATTTTTGTGCCAGGGAGCCTTGCTGGTTTTCACAGTGGGTGAGTACCCTGTGACTGAATGAGATTTGGATTTCTCCATCCAGCTCGGTGTTACAAACATGTCACGGTCTGAAACAGCTGTCTAGACATTTATCAAGCTGCTGGTTTCAGCCCTCCATATTTAGTCTCCGTGTCTCTAGGCTTGCTTGGTTTGAACAGGCTTAAGTATTCTTTCTTTGGCATCTTTGGTACATTTCCAGGGCACTCACTAGCTCTATATCAGTCACCCTTTCATGAGACTTCCTAGTCCAACTGCTGCCCTGAATCAACCAATACTCACCTTTCTTAAAATAGGCCCTTTTCTACCTCTCTGTTTCAGGACACGCTGATTCTCAGCTCATTTCTTCAGGACACATGGCTACTGAAGCAAACTGATCCTTAACTCTCTGTGCAACTTAATAGCTGCAAATCTCCACTTCAGGAAGCACAAGCAGTTTGCAGATTTAGCTTTTAAAAATGTCTTGTATACTAAATACACCCATGTACATACATACCTGATTCTCTAAATAGTCTAAAAAGTGTCCAAGAGTAAAGTCCTGCAAGAAGTATACAATTCTCCCTATTCTACATGGAGCTGCTTCTCTGAAACAGAAAACCCACCAAACATTAACTTCTCCTCACTTCTCAGCTGGAGTACTTGTTTTCCCCATTCCAAATGTGGCTAGCAAAAGACCTGTAAACCCAGATTTCTTTTCATGGTATTACACAGATAAGCTTTAAAGTTCTATCTTCTGCCAGGTGAGCCATTACTTGCTTACCCAGCAGAATGGCTAGGGTTTATTTTCTAACCACTACTTCTACTATGTTGGTTAAAGACTACTCCTATTCCAATTTCATTGAGTTATGATAGTCCAGGCACCTAATACATAGCAGTTGATGCAGAGACAATTGCATATTTTCTTCTGCTGCTCCCCGGAACCATTTCTGTAGCACCATGTGCTGATCTTAATTAACGAAGGTATACAGAAAAAAACTGTCACATAAGAGTTGTGGAACATTTCATAGAAATAATGCAGAAGTGGCCTCATTCTTTGCATCATAGAGCTGATGTTTCTCTGAATGCATTTTCTCAATTATTGCACACTTTGTAATAATTAAAGAGAATTCAGAAAGTACATGGAGTTTACTAATTTATTCATAAATAATGAGGCTAATATTTTCAGACTGCTTCCATAGTAAAGGCAACCTTCAGAGTGAGACAGTCTGCAGTAGGAATCATTTTTGTTTAATATGATTTGCTTTAGTAATAAATATTCAGAGAAAAGTGACTGTGGCAATTTAAAAAACAAATCTCCATGCCATGGTGTGAGCTGTGGCAGGAGTTACATTGTCTGTACTCTTGCAGTTTAGAAGGAAAGCCACCATGGGAAAACAAACAGTCCAAAATTTTAAACAGGAAAGTTGTTTTCTGGAATTCTGCTGTGCCAATGAGTGAAATTCAAGTCTGCAAATACAGCTCCACTGAAGTCACCATCATTAAGAAACAGCTCTCTTGCATTTCAGAAATGTATTCACTCAATACGAGTCCTTTGTGTTTATTTTATGGGATCTACTACTCTCTTAACTCAGCAAAGAATAGCTATGAAAGAACCGAATTCTATTTCACTCTGGTAAGCATCAGTAGAATTTCCTACTAAACTTCTGTCACACACATCTGATAGCATCAGGATTAAATAGATGTTAAATATTAAACATTTGCTTTAAAGACTAAGACACCAAACTACTGTGCTGATAACCTGTTTTTTCCAATAGGCTATATTAATGATGGCAAGGTCTAAACTGAGCTTGTAGGCTGTCATTTACTAAAATGGTATTCTTTTGAAAACAGTACCAAAATGCTACTACTATTTAAGCCTATTTTTATGACTCATACCTTACTTTAAATACTTTTTTTTTTGAGGTTGATGATAAGACAGCATAATTGTGGCTATGCATTCATCAGCAAGTTGTGCAACATAATCAGAGCAAGTCTGAAGAGCAAAATAGGTGTTGCTGGAAACCAAAACCCCATGCTAAAGGTATTTCTGGATGGAAGGGGAAATGCTTTGTACTCAGTCTACTCCTGTCTCCTGCACTGAATGACTGTTGGCAGTTAAAGCACTTTAAATATGGTTTTGTACCGTTTTGCTTTAGTTTAATTTAAAAGGAACTCAATTTGTGTTCTCCAACACAAACAAAAGGGAGGCAACGAAGGAAGATGGAAAGATTCATGTCACCAGGACAGTCCCTCTCCAAACTAACAGATTAACATATATGCGCCCTGAAGTCAGCAGAAATATTTGATGCAGAAACCATTTAATATTAAGAAAAGGATAAAGGAACAGCATGTTTTCCATGAGGGTTCTGTTCATAAAAGCTTTCCCTGATTTAATAACCCAGTACCTTTTCAGGAATGTTACAAAGCCTACTAACTTTGGAGTAACCATTTAGGACTGGCAAAAAGATTACAAGCAAGATACCTGTTTAGTATTAAAGTACCTTCAGGAAATTTAAATGGGACTGTGGTAGAAAAAGTAAAGTTAGAAGAGAAAGTTGCACTGTTCAGGCATTTTTCTTTGAAAGAAAAGCAATTGTCTGTAGCAATATGGACACATGTTTTCAGATACATAAATAAAATACAGATGCTGGGACTGACTGAATTTCATATCTGTATATGAGTCCAGATTGTCTCAAGAAGAATCAGAATCAGATTCTGCTCTTCATTTAATGTGTGCAACATCACTAAAACACCAAGGGATTCTCCAAGTTGTATATTCATTCATCATTCTGTCTAAGAGTGAGACATCTCCTGGTGAGTCTGACCGTTCAACATTCATCCCCATTAAACTTAAAGGATATAGAAGTCAGTCTAATCAAACAGGAATTCTGACATAGTGAGCCATTGCCATCTATTCTCTGTGACTTGAACCCAGACCCATGGCCCAGGCGTTCAGATTTCTGTGGTATAAGGCCAAGTTCTGCAAAGCACAGAGCTATGACCTTGGCTTAGCTTTATAGAGAAATTATTGTTGAGCTGAGAGCATGCAAGCTAAAACAATGCAAGATAAGTAAAAGTAGTAAGAAGTTTTCTTTTTAAAAAAAAAAAAAGAAAAAAATAATTACTAAAGTGAAATCTGTGAAATTTTTGAGTTGGCAGTCAAGGACTTCAGAGACAAATACTGCCATGAAAAGGTATAAAATCCTGCAGAAATAATAGTGATGAAAAGTCAGCAAAATCAGGAACAGTTTGTTCCAAGAAGCAGCAGAAGCCAGTACTTCTCCACCTGACTGACCAGCAGAAACTCATCAAATGTTTGCATTAGGAACAGTGCAAATATTTCTGGTTGGCCTAATAGAATGTTGTTCCTACCAATGTGCTAGCAAACAGTAATTATTGGGAATACAGTGGTTGTATATACTCCCACTTGCAAGTCTCTATGCATAGTAAAGATATCAATACTGTCAACTTTGATACCTGTTTTGTTACCAATAGGCATTCCTACTTATTGATTTCAATATCCACTGGCATTTCTACCCATTGATGCCTATCGATTTTCAAACTTTGATACTGACAGGCATTGATACCTCTCTGCATCATTACCTTTTGATAACAATAGGCATCAACATGCATCAATACCTACCAACCAGCATTGATACCTGTATCAACACCTTCCAATACTGGTAGGCATCAATACCTATAATTTTTAATACTGATTGCAATATCTATCAAAAACATTGATACCTACTGATAAGTTATCAGTACCTCTTGATTTTGAAAACAATTTCAATACTGGTATGCCTCAAAACCTATTTCAATAGTAATTTTGATAGCAGTAGGCACTGAAAGAGCATGGAACCTATTGAAAGGAATAAATACTTATTAATACCAATACCTATCAATACCAGTCTCAAAATCAGAAGGCATCAAGAGCTTTCAGTATCAACAGGCATCTACACATATCAATTTCAATATTGATTTTGATATCACTAGGCATTGATACTTACGGAAATTAATAGGTATCAAAAGACGGGCATTGATACCCTATCAATTTCTATACTGACTTTGAAATCAATAGGCATCAGTAGACATAGGCATCAATATCTATTGATTTCAAAACCTACTGATTTCAATAGTAATCTATACCTATTGATTTTGATACTGATTTCAGTATGAACAGGCATCTATACCTATTGATATTGAAACCTATCTATAGCAATAGTCCTTAGTACCTATAATTTTTAATACCTATTGATAGGTAGGTATTGATTGGTATTGATAGGCTGATTTAGATAAGCACTGATACCTATCAATACCTATATCTTTCAATAGACATAGATACTTATGGTGATCAACAACAGACACCAGTATCAATTCATAGGCATCGATATCTATTAATTTGGATATCAATTTATTTTTATACCTATCAATACCAATCAATTTCAATACGTGGGTATATTAGAAGGCATCAATTCATATGGATGTTTACATTCTGGCCCAAGAGCCATATAAAGTTTTGGTTTATAGGTTATAGGTAGTAGTATTGGGTATGTAGCTTATTCACTTCTGCCATACCTTCTAGAGCAGAATATTGAAGAAAAAGCATATTATCACATAAGATATTTTACTGCTATTTTGCTATCGCAATCAAGTGTGCAAAATCCTGCATTGCAAGTGTCAGTGAGAATGTGCAACAACCCAGGCCCAGATTCAGGGGTCATTTGTAAATGGCAGGTATTAGGCAGAGGACAAGAATATAATAGTCTTATTATTTCCTTATTTCCAGGAATTATGAGTACTTGCATATTGCTCAAATGTGTTTGGTTTTCTTGGAAGTCAGTTCTCTTTAAAAGAGGTACATTTTCCTTAAGCACCTCTCCAGATAGCTGTTTCAGCCCTCTTTCAGGTTTTGCAGAGTTATTAGTTCTATTTAAATGTCTCTCTATGGTACTGGGTCTCTGACCTGCCCTCAGTTTTGTTTCTAAAGGCTGACACCACAGACAGCCATACCAGCTTTTTGACTTTCAGTTGCAAACATCCTTTCTCAGTCCCACACACATACCTCCAAAGCCAGCAGGGCAAGACAGACACACTCCCACAGAGCTGCCTAGGAAGCTACAGCGCCACATGGAAAGACAGTTGGATTTACTGGCATTGTTTCTCATTTTCAATATTTTGTCAACTTTCGATTTTGGGTTTAAATTTGCTTATGCAACTAAAGGAAAACTGATAGCTTTGAAAGATACTGCTTGCTCATGTTATCCTAATATGGATCGGTGTTGCAACCAGAGTATCAGCATGTGTGGTGTCACTGGCACCTCCTGAAGAGGCGAGTTTTCAAAGTTCACCTCTGGCCTGCTGAATGAGGCTGGGATCCCCAGACTAATGCTTCTTGCTGATGGTAAATGTCACCATGCTATCGCATTACCACAACTAGTTTTAAAAAGTCTGACATTTGAAAGATACCAACTTAGAAATCACCTCCAACTATACCACTGAGGAACTACTGACTAGCAAGGAAAAATCACTATCTAGCAATTCAGACAAACTTCTGTAAGCACTTTCATGTTTTCCAAGGGAATTTCACATGCAAATAGTTACTCTGCCCAAATTCTGTTGCCTTAGAAGCATTAACAAGATCACAGCCCCAAGGAGCATGGCTGATGGCCAATACTGAATCAGGTGCATCGGGATGGACACGATACACTATAGCAGCACCTGCCACAGCAAACCTGAGAATGGAAGATAAGACTGGTCTCCACCCTTAAATAATGTACGTCAGTATAAATGGTATCCCAACATCTGTGCACTTGCTTCATTAAGAATGGCCATGAAGTGTAACAGAGGTTTTTAATAAAAACTGGCATAGTTTTTGCAAGTTGTAACAGATCCCTTTATGAGTATTTGACTACAGAAACAGGGTGAGGCACTTTGCAAACAAAATAATTTGAAGATTACGTGGCTAAAAGGACTAAGGGCAAGCACCTTACCTTCTAAGTTATTTCACATCACGAAGGAACTTAGATCAAAGCGAATGCTTCAGTAAGATCTATGAAGTTGGTGCTGAAACTCCTCATATCTCCATCACATTTGGTTTAGGAAGGTTCCTTTGGATCAGAGTCTGGCCTACGGCCAAATCACCTTCACAAAACTATTCAAAACTTTCTGAAGCAAAATACTCCTCCAGGGCTTCAAGCCTAAGCTACAGGTCTCTCCAAGAAGCACTGCACTGTCTTCTCATTTCTTACAAGTATTTCAGCACAACATTAACATCACTTACAAATGCAGTGAGACACAAAGAGCAGATCATCTGCAGCATATGGGTCCCCATTTACACCGTGGGCCATGGTGCAGACCCACTGTGACACTGGACTCTTGCATTGGGTCTGTCTGGGATGGAGTTAACTTTCTTCATAGCAGCACATATGGTGCTGTGTTTCAGATTTGTGACTAAAAGAGTGTTGCTAACACAGCAATGTTTTGGCTATGGCTGTATAGTGCTTCCAGAGTTTCAGGGCTGCCTTTCTTTCCTCACTCTGCACTCCCGGCTCCATTCTCTAGGAAATCAGGCTGGGGGTGGGCAAGAAATTGGGAGGGGACACAGCCAGGACAGGTGACTCAAATAGGCTAGAAGCCTTGGAGAGCTATGCTTTCGCACTGTGGCTGAGCTAGGCACTCACACAGAGTTGGGACTGGATAGGTGATATCTGAGATAGTTGTTCCATTGAGGAATTTTTCCACAGCTGATGGCTCTGGAGGAAGTTTGAAGGGTATAATGGGTGTAGTCAGACCAGGAGCGTGCACAGTTTCGCTGTGGCTCTGAGCCTGATGCTGTAAGTCTACCAGAAAGCTCAGCACTGACTCCCCCTGCCCCAAAGTGACACACTGAAAAAGCAGCACACTTGGTGGGGCTGGAATCCAGAGCACTGGCACAAGGAGCGGCTGATACCAGGGCTGGCTGGACACACAGACAGAGGTATTTCTTGGCCTGCTCCTGATGCCAGGGCTGGCGGGACACACAGACAGAGGTATTTCTTGGCCTTCTCCTGCAGGAACCTTCTGCATGGAACATGGATCCTGGAGCAAATGGTAGAAGGGGTGCTCTCCTCTGGATTCTCCTATGTGGTCTTTCTGTATGGGGGGTACTGGGGTCCAGACATGACACCAACTTGCTGGCATGCCCCCAAAGAAAGATGTTTTCAAACTCCACATAAAGAGTGAACATCTGCTGTGGTATTCTCAAGCATGGATGTTATTCCTAACCTTCAAGGACTCTACCTTCAATTTTTTTATCTGATATAATTCCTCATTGCTTGCCAGTCTCCTCTATCAGCAGCTGTCATGAGATTAATGACTTCCAGGTAGGCAGCAGGTTTATTTGATGGCACTAAAATTCCAGCTCTTGCAGAACATGCTCAAAGACTGTCAGTTCCTCAGGGCCCTGAGTTGCAGGACTCTGAATTTTCTGAGTTACAACAGGTAACTATAAAGATAGCAGGAGGTGATGAACGAAGTGTTATAGAAAAGGCATTATAGCAAATGGAAACAAAAATAAATAGGAACTCAGCAAGGGAGGATGGCAAGAGAAAGATGGGCAGTTACAGGAAGAAAATGATTTCAAATCTGAATAGATGTGGATGAACAAGGAAGGAGCACCAGAACCAGGAGCAAGAAGGACCAGAGGACTGGCAGTCGGCAGCAAACAGGAAACCGTTCATGCCATTTACCTCCTTTTATAGGGCCAGAACTAATTCAGGGTGCTGTGAGAGCTGTCAGCATTTGCAATCCTTTCCCTGACCCTTGTGTGTTAGGTCCCACATGACCTGATGGTGGCATAACCCAAACTGGAGAACAGAGCCTAACAAACTCCAGCAAACACTGAAGTATACTTGGACCCAAGCTTCCAGTTTTGTTTCCTCCTGGAGGAATCTAGTTGATCCTAGACCACTTTGAGAACTGAATCAATATGCAGTAAATTGCGACAATCAAGGGATTCACTTCAAAACCATACTCTTATTTAAAATCCAGCTGCCAATATAGACACAGCCTTAGTCTTCCCATTATTGCTCTAAACCTTAGCCAGGTATTTTTTATCGGTTTTTTTTTTTTTAGGTACAAACTGGTAATTATTTTCTTGTACCTACATCTGGAGAACTTGGTATTTGACATTTACAAACATTCTTGTTCACCACTCTAAATGAAATGCACCCATTGCCTAGCTAACAAACATCCCTCTTCCTCATTAACACAGGTCTCCAAGCATCAGTTTAACCTCATAGTTTAAGGATTAAATAGCTACAGGATCTGATGTCAAATTATGGTTTCTGTTGACAAGCATCTAAAACCTAAAAATAGTGATTAGACTACTGGTCACTGGATAAATATGGTACCCAGTCCATCAAGTTGCCATGCTTTCAGAATTTAAAAAAGCCTGCAAAAATTGCAGGAGTTTGGATCATGGCACTTGAATTGTTTGAGAGAGTTGGGTGGAGTATGTTAGTTTTTCACCTTCTCACTCTTAAGGTCAAGGTTGAAGGCTACATATTAGGTGGTGTAAGAAAGCTTGTAGAATCCTTGCCTGTACTACACATATTTTAGACACAAACTGAGACTACTCCACCTTTTGGGGAAAAAAAAAAAGCAAGCGCGTATTCAAGTTTCATTACAAGAAATAAAAATCTGTCACTGTAAATTCCTAAGGACTGTGAAGTCTAACCTACATCCTCAGTTTTGTGGTGTTAAACTAGGAAGGGTCATGTGCAATGTCTGACCACCACAGTCACACCACACATGCATTTACATAAGTGCTCCAAAGCTCTTCAAGCGCACAGGGTTCTAGAAAAAGAGCAGAGAGGGAGTATCCCCAAAGATTTTCCCTCCCAAGTACAAATACTCCCCAAACCACGTTATTGGCCACAGCTCTCATGCATGGCTGGGCTGAGAAAGCCTCAAGTTGCAAAGCATTACTCATCTCATGGATTTAGGAGCTTCTGGAAAACAAAATCAGGAATCTGCAGTTCAGCAGCTAATAAGACTATACAAGGATCCTTTCTCTAAATAGAGCTGAAAAACCCACATACATTTCAGTCTCCTTGGGATACCGTAACTGCCCTTGAGGTCATTTCCAACTGATGTTGGTCCCACAGGGAATTTCTTTAACTACTCTTCACTAGGCTGTAGTCATTCCTATTTTTTAGCTCAATAAATGATGGTATTCATGCAGTCAACCAGAATTAGCTGTGTCCTGGCAGCCCACTCTCATCATCATACTGGGATCTAAATACATTTTAGGTAACCAACAGAGATTAGACCAAAACATGCCAAGTGAGTCTTGCCTAAATATTTTGTCCAGGATTTAGGCACATGTTCACTGAAATCCAGTAAGTTCATTTTTGACAGAATCTTCTTTAGCTACAATTGCATTCAAACCAGTATTTTCAAAGTTTTGTTGAAAGACAAGGAGACATTGACCGTAGTTCTAATAACTTTTCTCAATAGCTCTCTTTAAATACATCTTCTCCATTGATCTAAACAAGTTGCAGGAATCTTGAAGGAAGATTAAAGAACTGATGAAATTAACCTCCTGGATCTCCATCTGCTTACCCACTCCTACTTCCAACTTAGGATCTATACACATCTTTGCAAATACATTGCTTCCAGCACTGCTTGGGACTCTGCTATTACTATTGTACTTGCTCATTCATCTGCATCATGCTCCTAATCTGTTTGCCTTTCTTATTGAATAACTCCTTTAACGGGAAAGTTCAGATTTGCTGTTGATACTTATGAAGACTCTATCTAGTCTGCAGAATGCATTTTGTATCTTAAGATACTGCACTTCTGTTAAGCTCCCTCTGTAAAAATGTTTAGCTCACCACATAGGAAAAGATATGATATTTTAAGAGATACCACATAAATACACACTAAGACAAGCCCGTATCATTTACAAACATCAGAATTGGGAGGTTTTTCCCTGCAAAGAGTTTATCACAGGAGCACGACTTAAATACAAGGTCCGGCTTATTTTGCAGCCTTCCAAACTTCTTGTGTGAGGTGCCACATGTTTTGCAATTCTTTCTTTTGCTTCAGCAATGGACTTTGTCAGTTAACCTCGAAATAAAATAAAAATAAAAATTAAAAAAAAGAGGAAGAAGAAAACCCCTACACAGCACTTCCAGCTTCTGAAACACTCTATTTAATATTAGAGTGACTTAAATTCTGTGAGCCATCTGGAGCATTATGGCTCTGTCTTGACTGCCAGAAATGGGTTTCTTTTGTTTATTCACTAGTAGACACAGTTTCTAGTCTACGGGGAGTCTTTAGTCTTATTACAAAACAAACCAGATAGTTAGCCATGAGCAAATGAGTACAGTGACCCCTGTCCTTAAACACCCCCCAGAAACAGCCCACTTTCCTTGGGATTGCACAGCAGGTAGTTCATCTACCACAGGTAGGCAAAGCCAGAAATCACATTATTGCTGGTGTTGCAATTGGGTTTTCCTTTATTATATTTTTCTACAAAGGCAAAGCCCAGCACTTGAGAACTTGTAATTTCTAATGAATTTTCTGGAAAAAAATATAGATCCTATATAGAAGGAAAAGGATAATTTAATGCATACGTACTTCAGCATAAAAACATGTGATGCAACCAAGGGCTTTTGTCTTAGCTCTCAAGAAGCAGGCATCTAAAACTATATGCTAATATAAAACATGATGCAAATATCTTTTTGTATGTGGTATGGGTGCACCATCTTCAATACTCAAACTTTAAAGCAAACAGAAGAGCCTCAAACCCCAGAACTTGTAATTTTGTCACTCCTTTCATTATTAGAAAACAAGCATAGAAGAAAACACTCTCTAAAAAGAAAGAAAATACCCAACCAGCAAAACAAAACCAAACCAAACCCAAAAAAACCACCACACACACACAACAAGAAATACACCAACCAAAACCAACTACCACAAAAACCAAATCAACAAATCTCCTGCTCTCAGCGTAACCCAGGCCAGCAACATCCTCAAGGCCAGACCTGAGAACTGCCGGAGCCCAAAGCAACTCTTGCTCAGTACTGGAAATCAGGCCATTTGAAAATAGATGTATGTTCTTATCATTGTTTGCTTGTAAAGCAATAAAGTATCTTACTCTTGCCTAATCAATCTCAACTGTTAAAAGGAAATACATTTGCTTTAGACATGGGCTTTACTGTCAAACTACTTTAGTGACTCTCTCTCTCTCCTTTCCTTTTTAAGGATATAACAACATTGCTTTATTTTCACACTGTGGGAAAGCTTCTGCTGGGAAAGGTGGGAGAAAGACTAAACAAAGCCAAAAATCAAAACAACTCCTTTTTCCCTTTTCCTTCACTCCTGTCCAGTAACAGCCATACAGTAGGCGTTGGAAATTCATCTCCTTTTCTCTTTAATCTTTGAAAATTTATACATATAAATTTAATAAATTACTACATCTAAAAAAACTTGTGCTCCCAGCTTCAACAAACTAGTTCTAGTTTATTGACTTTGAAGGCATACTAAAAGGCCCATTTGTTTTCCCTAGCTGCAGGAAGGCGAGGAGGACCCTGGTGAGAGGTCATAAAATTGGCTCCATTCTTACAACAGTAGTGATTTGTATGTTAATAATGGGAAAACTGAAGGAGAGGAGTCTCTGGAGAACTCTGTGTGTAAAATTATTCCTGAAGTGTGTCAGAAACAAAGCCAGACAATTTCTAAACATTTAGTTATGAAGAAAGATATCCATGTTGGTGCCTAAATAAAAAAGTTCTTTTCAGAGGTGCATAGCACATAGAAAATCATGCTAGCCCTGCAATCATTAGTATGGAACACACATTTTGCTCTGTTTTTTGGATTTGACCAGGCAGGAAGATAAAACGATACCAATCATCACACTAATTTAGTAGGGGTGTCTGATTTAAGAGTACCATCGGTCTGCATTTGCCTACACAAAGTTTTCCAGTGCCCCAGCCTTTCTCCCACCTGGTACACTCCTTCAGCCACATGAGGTTTTAAATGTGGCAACGTGACTTAGTTTCATTATTTCAGTCAAATTAGAGATCTTTTCTCCACTATGAGCTTAACTTGGATTAAATTAACTCTAATGCAGGAGGGAGACAATGAGGCAAAGCATCATATTTCTCTCCATATCTTCCTGAACATGAGAAATTTTGACTGCTGTATCCAGTCAATGAAAACTCTTGCTAATGTTTCAGCCATAAGTGGGAGAACCTTAACAATTTTGGTGAGAAACAAAAGTGGAATGCAAAGAATCAGTAACCATATCATTACTGATGGAGTACACAAAAATCAGGTAGTGACCAACAGAGTACAATGAGTTCAGCAAGAGGTATTATGACAGTCAATCTACCATGTAACTTGGAATCATGGGCGATTTAACACACAAGACAGCTACACCTTCATGAAGTTAAAAAGAGAAACATAAACTAATTTTTTTAAAGCAACCACATTGAGGAAGGAACTTGCAGGAAAAGAAAGTGCAATGAACAACAGGAATATGATTAAGAGCGAAATAAATTTGGTGTTTGAAAATAAAGATTTTCAGAAGCTAAACTGTATGCATTATTTTCTTCTTTTCTACAGTCCTTGGGACTCATTATTTTCAATATGCTTATTAGCTAGTGTGTAGTTGAAAAAAACTCATGCTCTAGAGAAAGAAGAGAATGAGTTGTAATTGCTGAAAACTTTCATCATGGATGAAGGTACAATAAAGACTTTCCCTCAAGGAGCCACATCAATAAGAGCCTGGGATAAAAGGTGTGGTAGTAAGATAGCAAAGACAGACACTTGTGCTGCCTGAAGAAACAGCTGGGAAAATTTGCAAAGCTACTCATACAGCCTTATTTTGTACATTTAAATTAAAAATTGCAGTAGAAAGTCCTTTTTCAGTGAAATGAGAATATGAAAATATTTCATTTTACAATAGTGTTCCTCTAGTGGTTTTCTGTTTAGATATGAATGCAGATTATCTCTCCTGGGTCTTTACCAAACAGAAAGCAACTGTATCATTGGAGAGGAACATGATATACTGAATAATTACAAATGCTCAGTTGACAGCACTAAACTGCAAGTATGGAGTTTTTTTAATTATTAAAATAGACCAGCAAAATATATTTGCATTATAAAGTAAACCTTTCCAGAGAGTCAAAACCATGACCGCATGATCATAAGAGGCCAACGTGGAATAACTCAGCTACAATGACAATATCCAAATTTATCTTCAGGAGATGATGGCTGAACTTATCAAGTAACGACAAGCAGAGTTCCTTACTGAGGGTAGATAAGTTCTACCTCTCCAAACTGCATATTTTATAATCTGCTTATACAGCAGCTCATCAGTACAGCTGCCCCTTCATTTTAAATCCACCTGCTGTTTTAGCTGCGTCTAGTGTGATAGCCAATGTGCAATAAAGTGCTGAACTGGGTCTTCGGGATAAAGAAGGGTGAAAAATACACAAGTCCCCACTATGCTGAAATTAAAGGTTAAGCAAGCTGCTTGCTTTTCTTTAAACACTCTTACTTCCTACCCTATTTCAGAAACCTTGGGGCAGGAAAAGAAAGGCAAATTATTTGTAGTAGATCCGTGATGCAACACGCTGCATGATGTAACTTAAGCTTTATTATATGAACGATATTGCTACACTCATCTCAGTCTGGCAAACATCTCCATGTTAACAGGCCCCACCAGTACCCAACTGGGCACAAAGGTCAGGCTGAGAACATCCCATTGTAGGATCCATTGTTTTCCTATGAACTGTGCCTTGTCTGTCAAATTAGGCACTTAAAGAAATGAAACAGTTACTCAGTTAAATGACTGTTTCCCCTGGCTATTAGACAAAATGGATTACATCTCCAGGCATGTGATCAAATGATTGAGAGTTTGACCTAAATTTACTTACTGCGCTAAACAACAAAAGGAACAAAAGGAATTACGCCTCACTGCCTACTGTCAGCTACAAAGCGTATCTATCACTCTGGGACTGCAGATGAAATGCAGTTTTGTAGTCTTCTGTGCCCGCTTCTTGGAGCAATTGCAGTTTGGGTGACAAAAGACATTTCAGGGAGGTTAGGACTTTTTTTGTTGTTTGGTTGTGGTTTTGCTTTTTTCCCTTGAAGCTTTATGTGAACTGATTTTTGTACTTTTGGGACCCTAAAATTATATGCCTTAGTGGTGCCTTGACATCAACATAGCTAAGCTTGTGTGGAATTGCCACTTAAGACAGATACACTTGGAATCCTTACAAAAATACCAATCTCAAAACAGCAGAAATACAAACAGATCACAGTCTCACACATTTGATAAACCAGACCATAAACACATGCACGTTTTAGAAACAAGCTTTCTTTAGGGGGAGGGGGCATTCTGAAATTTCATAGACTGCCTTGATTTCTGGAGCACCTGCTAAAAACTATTAACGTGCAGCCATTTGAAAACAGGTTGAGTTCTTTTATCATGATGTCATTTAAAAGCAAGCTGGCAAAATAATACGTTCCGTTAACAAGGCTGGATATTTCCAGTTGAGCTTCAAATGTTTTGGGCACCTGACTCCCCTTAATTCTTTTATAAATAGATTTTAACATTCTGGTAACAAGAGTTTTTCAGTCCATAATGCCCCTGAATGTGCGGCTCGTGGCCATTTTGAGAAGCAGCAGGGAATGAGAAATAGGGCTACGAGAGTGATCGACACCAACAAAACAGTACTTATGTGCAAAGCGGAAAAAGTACATGTGTGTATATTCAGTCTCCCTCAACACAAAGGAACCTGCAGTCTTACAAGAAAGGATAAGGAGAATTATGGAAGAAACATTAGTGAGTAACAAACTTAGATGCCACAGTTCAGAAAAGCCCAAGGATTAATATGAATAGGGACCGACTCTACCAAAAGCAGCAGGAGCTGGTTCTAGTCTATGAGATGGAAGGGTCTGGCCCGTTTTACGAGAAGCATTGGTACCAGGCTGCAGGCAAAGCCTGTCAGAAGGGATCACTGCAGGGCGAGAGGCTTTATCAGGTGACACTACCAACAGAACACAGGAAAAAAGAGCATGAAAAGGGACTTAAATGCTTCCTTAAGAACATGCAGCCCATACTGACACACTTGGATAACTGTATAAAGGTCTAAAACTTGGGAGCTAAAGTGACTGTGCTTGCAAAGGTCATTTTGTATACTTGTTCCCAAGTGTAGCTTTGATGTTTGGTCTGTTACAACATTTAAATTTATGAGTTGTATTCAGTATTAAGGGTGTTTTAACTTGACAGAAACGTAAAATGAGTTTTATACACATTCCTCCCTTCACCTGCTCAACGTCAAGCACCTCTCAGCTCCAGCTTCCCGTTGACTCTGCTCACCATGCTCAACAAAAAGAGTTTATTCATTATTATTCCTTTAACCACTTTTCTTACACAACATCTTTTCTTATACAATGTTGCTACCCAAAGCTTAGCATCAGTTTTTAGAGGTTTGCAGCAATTTTTTTAGGTTTTCTTCTTTGTTTTTCTGTAGACATGTCTTTTTTTTCCCCTCAAGATGTAAAAGGAAAGGGTTGAGGAAGGAACAAGTTTATTCTCATTCCTAGGCGCAGTCCAGCTTTATTTCACAAGATCAAGCAACAGGACATTCAACAAAAGCAGGGTGAGGGGAAGAGGCACACATCCTGACACACTGACCGTACGTTGACAAACTTCTTTCAGCATCAAAAGGCTTCCTCCTTTTGCAATAAATTTAAAGCTCTCACTCTAGGTTTTTGAACAAATGTGCTACTGGCAGTCCCTCAGGGATTAATTTTCAAAAATTATAGCTCACAAAAAAGCACTGTTTACAGATAAACATTTATTTCTGTGAGTCGAACCAGCACCCTCACCCACGCCTCCCTCCACACACATTCTGGAGAAGATGAGCATTGCAGTCAACATTTTAAAAGCACTTCGAATATGCCTCTGGTGGCTTAAAAATGTCTTAAATCTTTTTTCTTTCTAGAGAACAACATGGTGCAGTGAACATTTATCTGCTGTTTCAGATTATTAAGCCTAGATGATAATTCCTTGCTGCTGGCACAGTGAGTTCTCTCCACCTGCCCCAAGCCCCACATTCCCAACTTCCCTGCTCCATAATGCAAATCTATGCTCTTCATATACCAAATAAAGAACTGCAATCACTTACAAGGGAGTTGCTTGCAGCTGAGCTGACAGTGACAAACTTCAGGTTATACAAAGGATCTCCTTACAAGCTATGCCAAGCAGCATTACAAGCAAAGCCAGCAATCTGAACCAGCAGCCCTTTAGCTCTCACTGCCGGCACTACATTCCTACCTTCAGCAAAAAATCCTTCAGGGTAGCAAAAACAGCAGTAAACCTGTCATTAATAGCCACAGTACTGTCACATCAGCGACTCTCCCATGCCAGCTACAATCTTTAGCTCAGCTGTTTGCCTCTCTGGGGAGAATTTTCCTTGCCTGTCAGGAAATAGAACATGTACATTGGTCCTTCATAAGCATATACAAGCGCTTCAGGGCACAAATAAACAAAACAGTCCTGTTCTTTGGGAAATCATGTTGATTTTTAAAAAGAAACCAAAAGATGCCTCTGTGAATAGTTCGATATATGAAATAGTATGGTAGAACTTACGTGTAAATCTGTTATGAAGAATAAGCCACTGTCACACATTTCCCAACACCAGCACTGGAAAAAGGAGTGTTTTTATCACATTCTTGCTACAGAAGTCTGTTTCCAAAACACATAGCTGAAGTCCTTGAATTACAGCCAAACAACTGGCTAAAACCCTAGAAGCCTACAGATCACAGGACCTTGGGCACTGCCATCTAGAAGCACAAAAAAAGATCTTTCTTCATGTCGCATCAGCCTTTGTGTCCCTGTCAACATCAACTGAAAACAGCTACCACAAACAGGGCAGCATATCTGTTCAACAAACAACCCAAGGTGCTATGCGTTAGATGACAGCATCTGAAGAGAGAGACATTTCATAAAGATAACTTTTTGGTACAGCCAAAGCATTTATGCCACAGCTGACTTGTTGCAGTGGCAAACGAGTAGTATTCTCATAAAGTAACATAAGCTTCAGAGAAACCTGGAGCATTAAGTTTGAGGTCACCAAACCTGCTGGAGCTTACTATATCTCTGGCCATGTAAAATACAGCTGCTAAGATGCAGCACGTGGGAGTGAGCAGAGAAGTACCAGCAGTATCAGAATGTACTTGCTAGCACAGTTAAGCGGCAGCAGAAACATAAACGTGTTCAAGTTACAATCCTCTGCAGTACTGAAGTCTGTAGGAAGTTGTTTCAGAGCATATGTTGGAAGGCTTGATTACCTAAGTACACCCAGAAATCCAAATTAATCTAACAGAATACTTAAGCCATTAAATCCTTGTGTGGGTACTCTCATTCAGAATTATGGTGGATTTTATGTTGTTCATCTTGAACTCATTTTCAAGATTAACTACTTGGAAGACTAGACTTCTCATCCACTATATACTCCATTATTACAATTATTTACCTAGTAAACCCAAGAGGAACCAAGATGTGACTGAGACTACAACAGCACTGTGTAACTGGATGCAAAGCTCTTAAGAAACAATAGATACAAACAAATGCTGCTGTTCATCTCCCAAACAGCAGAGGTGAATGTGTGTCCTCCCTCAGGCATGCTGGCTTTCCATAGTATTGCAAACCAAATTCAAAGTCTCAGTCCTCAGAGCAATCAATGATTTAAGCCCAGCGCATACAAATGAGTGACGCACTGAAGACTATGAAGCAAAAGAACTTCTTTCCCAAAAGCAGTTCATGTGTGCAGAAGACAGAAATACACAAGAGCCAAGTCTGTGGAAGTAGCTTCTCCTGGGTATCAGAGCCTATGGCAAGTCCCGAGACCTAAAAGCCACGAACTGCAACAGGGCTTAAATGCGACTACATGCCAAACAAGGCACCCCTGCCTGGGGGAAGGACAGTGAAAGATGAGGATAGCTGTACATTTACACACTATATTAAGATATTCAAGTGATTAATGCAGAAGGGGCTTATGTAGTAAAAGAGACCAGCAGTAAACCAGAAAAGGATAGAATTGTTCATGGCCTTGTTAAAGAAATACTAATTTGATACAATAGGAGTCAGGATATGAAGTTGAAGAAGATGCAATTCAGACAGAGATGAACTAAGCAATATAAAAGGTGAGTTTCCACAATTTAAAAAACAAACAAACAAACAAACAAACAAAAAACCACAACACCTTTACATATCCAGTGCTGATGAAACACATAGTTTGACTATGGAATAAGCATCATGACCTCTCCAACAAAGCAATGCTATCAGCCACACATTGAACCTATGTGTGCAATGATGTACATCTCCGCTAGGGTGACAGATTAACACAAAAAAATAATCTGCTATATGGTCAAACTAAAAACTATAATCCACAAGCAAGTGTATACTCAATATGGTGTGTCAAGCATTCCATGTTTTTAAAAGGGTCCGAGTTTTGTCTGTTCCTTAAATTAGAAGTACTTCAAAATAATTTCTTTAGCAAAGCTTTAGTGGTGATGAGTTGCAAAGAAAGTAAAGAATACCTTAGATTGTTCTAGAGCTTTCTATGATTGCTTTCCCACTAAGATAATTCTGAGGAATCCTACAAAAATTCAACAAGTCTTGTGAAAAGTTCTCCTCATTAGATTTGTTCAGCTTTACTTCATTTTGGTTAGATAGCTGAAAAGCAAACTTCTCCCTTTATGTTCCCTGTTCTTCCCCGACGCTCTTTGCAGCAACCTTCTCTCTAGTGATAACAGAATTGTGACTTTATGTATAAATATGCCTTAAGATTCCCATATATGCCAGCAAGTGCGAGATTCAACTAAAAAACATCTGGAAGGAAGTTTAAAAAACACACATAATTTTTAGACAAGGATTTCAACTCCATTTTCTTCCTATTTTGTATTGCAAACTGCTCCAAACACACTGCATAGCGCTTAGCCATCTAACCACCTTATTTCTGAGTCATCTCACCCACAGCTGGATTTTTTTTTGCCAAGACAGCCTAAGCTGCCAGGATCCTGCTAAAAACATGCTTGCTAAAGACTGCCTCTGCCACAACATACCACATTTTACTCATGAATGAACTCGATGGTGCCAGCAGCAGGTGTTCTGGGAAAAAAAAACAGTGTATCAGAAGATCCCCCATTGTCCTTTGTATTCTTAAGGTCTCACTCAAGCCCACATCTATAACAGCTTCAACTAATACAAGCTGAACAATATACCATGTTATCTCTTTGCTTTACAATATTTCAAGACTGAGAACAAACACTTGTCACAACAAGGCAACTTCAGAGGAGTTTGCCAAGTTTTCTTGCTTTGTCCCATGATTATACCTGAGACAATGAGTTTTGCTTATATGAAAACCTCTATTTTGAATACTCTGTGGAGAAATTCTCCACTTTTCCTCCCTCAAGAAAAAAAATCTGAGATTCTTCTATGAAGAAACCGATGTGACATGATGACTGTAGGAATAATTAAATGCAAAAGAATGCAGAAGCCTATAGAGTGGAGTGGAAATGGAGTCACTCCTTTTTGTAGCATCTCAGTGTTGCATATCCACTAAGCTGCCCTGTCTGGCTGCATCATCAGACAGAAATGGGCATCTCTACAGGACCATCCAGGTCCACATGGAGGCATTAGAAAAGCTGTAAAAACACCTTTATTTTCTTCCACAGGGTGACTTGGAGTGACAGGAGGTGGGAAGAGTCAAAATTAATACATTGGTTTAGTTTGTCAGAATTGAGTCCCTTTAAGGAAAAAAATAAAAATAATTTAAAAAAAATCTTCTAGATGAAACAGTGGGGTTTTTTACATTTTTTTTCAAGTGTTTCTCTCCACTCTGAAACATCTCAATGTGCTAGATACGAATTTATGCAACAGTTCTATTGACCTGAAATTGTGCATTTTGATTCAAAGTAATTCCAATGCAGAATTCACTCAGCTCTACTCAGTTGTAGAAAGTAGTTGATGCATGCCTGAAAAACAATTATATGAGTATCTGCAAGGAAGTCTTGCCTGCTTTATTTATTTGGAAGAACGAACCAAACCCTGAACTTACAGAAATTCCTTCTTTAAAGACATACACCATATCAAAGCTCTGCATCTGGAGTTCTTCAACAACGAAATGAAAATCAGCATTTTAAATGCAAAGAGTACAGTAAGGATACTATAAGTCAACTACTCGGTTACCTACTGCCAGAAACAGTCAGCTGCTTTCATACTATTTTAAAAGGTTTTGAAAGCTATCAAAACTGAGTATTCTACTAAATTACATTAGAAACATGACTAGTATCCAAGACAAAATTATCTGAGGACGAAAGTAGGTTATTTTAATTGTGAGGCATGAGTGTGTCACCTTTTAGAGTAGGCCATTTCTTCGGTGAGAAAAAAAAATAATGGGATAATACATTATATCTCATTGCACGCCAAGTTTTGTCCTCTTATGGTACAAACTGGATCAACTATAAATGCTTTCTTTTATTTGTCTGTCAACAATTCCCTGGTGCTTTTATTTTCAGCCTCCTGATTTTCATTTGGCATGGATAGTTTGACTTGCACAAAATACAGTTTATATTGATCCAAGATGTTCACATCTGTAATGTGATATTAATAGGATTATGATAACATGGACAATATACATAAATCCGGCGACCTAAAAATTACTTTCTGATACCAAGTAAACATATGAAACCTGACACCTTAGGTTTTGTGATGTAAAAATATTTTACGCTATCATAATGGCGGTATATGTAATTTGAGTTCTAATTCTCATGTACCTTTATTGATTTTGTATCCTGTCAGGAAGTGAGCAAGACTGCCTACTTATCTATTTCAATGTTGTGGAAACATGTTATATCTTGTATAATTATATTAATGTACACCAAACAGCATGTGGCTTAGGTCTACATAAAATATTGATCCATTGCATACCATCTTGAAAATTTTCTTGCTAAGATTTGAAACTGAAAAACACAGTTAGACTGTTATTCCTCCCAAATCCTTCCAATCAAGGAAAGGGTAAAGGGTTAACAAGGCTTAACTACAAATTATCACTAGAATCCTCACCTAAAGAAACTTTCTTTTGAAGGCACTCACCACTTCAGAGAAGCTGCAAAAAAAACGGGGTTTAGAGATGAAAGGAATGAAGAGCTGACAGTCAAGAAGTGGAACTGGCTGGAAAAAGAAGTTCATGCTACTCTGCAGCAATTGTAAGGAGAATTTCACAGGGGTGTTCCTCCTATGTCACATGCTATCAAGAAGCCAGAAAGGATATAATCCTATGAATCATGTAGAGATAAAAATACTGAAGCTATAGATAAAAATATGGGAGCCTGTTGCCTATTAGTCTGTTCATATGTAGCTTCATATCACTGAAAGACATGCTTGAGAAAGGTGAAGGCTGATAATATCGAATCCTGGTAATGTTAGCTGTTGAAGAAAAAACATACCCTTAGGGAGATATTAATCTTTTCACTAAAGCAGAGCAACGTCCAATACTGACTACCACAGTTGTTGCCCACAAGGACAGAAGTCACTAGAACCACAACAAAAAAAAGAGTCTGAAGGCTCAGAAAAAGGCTTCAACAGTGAGACGTCCTCAACAAATACGTGGAGGAACACCAGCTTTACCTGAATCCTGATCAGGTATCTTCAAAGGGTAAGTAGGATTTTTGACTGGATATGTGGCCCATACTTAACATGTATATTTGTATGACCTGTGTGTGCATATGTATA
This sequence comes from Nesoenas mayeri, assembly GCF_963082525.1. Taxonomy (NCBI): domain Eukaryota; kingdom Metazoa; phylum Chordata; class Aves; order Columbiformes; family Columbidae; genus Nesoenas; species Nesoenas mayeri. The sequence goes on along the minus strand of NC_137540.1, from coordinate 14,753,839 downwards.
AGGGTATTTTAAGCAGATAAAGAATCTCTGCATCTGGATTAATCCTTTGGATATTCTGTTCTTTTTTCCAACAGGTTACATCAATGAGTGCCATATATATATGAATCACACACAGCACAATCCGCAAGATACTTAACTCATCTAGAGTCTTGATTAGATTCTATGTTTGCTCAGTCTTAGAAGTGGGAAAAACATACACACAGGAATAGGTAAGAAGGTTTGAAAAAGGGTTATTGCAAGTCAGACCAAGGAGTTTCTGTTTACTGTAATGGAGATTATGGTCCAAGTTATGCTGACCACACAAGCCTTACAAACCTTTGTAGCATTAAAAAAAGAGAGCTGTCCTGTTGTAATTTAAATAAGCAGACCTTCCTTGGATTATTGGTTCATGAACACTTTTATATCTGAAGAGTCATCTACATTCCTTATCTTCATGGAAACAAAATACAAAAGTAACTTCACCACTCTTTCTCCTCCAAACAAAACTTTAAAAAAAGGAGAATTTTCTTAACAAAAAAAACCCCAACCCAAGTGAATTCTCCAATTCTCCATTCCAATACTGTAATGAAGTTAAGACTTGTACTCAAAAAGCCGGAGTCTTAATTAGTACAAACCTCAAAGTTCCAAACTCATCTAACATGAATCACTGGTTCCAACTGTTGAAGTAAAGTTAGCATACGTCAGCAGCACAGCATCCCTTGCTAGAAATAAAGGGAGAACAAAGGGAAACTGGATTTTGAATAAGGTTCATTTTTTGCTCATAGTCTTCAGAAGCAGAAACATTAGCATTGACTGGCATAATCAACATTTAGTCAGGTTTTTCTACTGCAAGATAAATTGGGCTGTTTTGATATACTCTTCCCACACAAATCTGCGTATTTTCTTTCTGCCTGATGGAGAAATCGGAATTGGCTAACATTAGGCTCTTAAATGACAATTAACTTTAGCAGTGTTAAGAATGCCTTCATTCAGTTATTTATATTATTGAGACTGAAGGGGTTTTTGTGGCATAATTGTTTCTGTTCCAGATACATTTTAACTAAAAAAAGAAATGTTTTCTAGTCTCTGTTCTTGAAGGCCTCACTAAAGAAAAATTTCAGTCAAAGATTAAAGCAACTGTGGAGGAGATAAGTTTCTAACAAACAGGAAAATGTGAGTGTTAATTATCAGCATGAATGGAAATGAAGTTCCTCCTTAGGTGGTTTCTATTCTGAGTTTCTAGTGTAAGAAGGAAGAATGTGCCTTCCTTTCTTATCTTATATATTATGCTAATTAATTTAGTTTCAACAAAGTGGGAGATAGTGTTTCTCCAGCCTTTCCTCTCCTTGGACATTTCCTTGCACAGATTTTAATTCAAAGCTGCATGCTCTGGGAAACATTTGGAAGGGAAGGTATGATTTGGCTTAGTGGTAGAGATTTAGGAGGTTTTTGTTGTGATTTGGGACTGATTCAGTATCACACTTCAATTATGATTCTTTGAATAATTACTAAAAAAGTGGAAAATGCTCACGAGGGGTAAGGAAAAAGCTCTCCAAAGCAACAGACAAGGAGAATTGCACACGTTGCATTCAAAAACAAAGGAAAGCTATTTTAGGTTTCATAGTTCCTCAGCCCACAAAGGTGAAACAGTCTTTTAATTGTGCTTTTTGGCAAACTTTTTTTTAAACATAATGGAAGGAATGCTACACTGCAAACACAGAATAGCATGGATGCCTTAACATGGAACTTCTTCTGTGATCTGAATACCACAATTATTTGTTGTACCTCCTGTCTTTTCTCCACCCTTCAGAGATTGCTATATGGCTATAACTTTTTTCCTTCATTTTAGGAGCTCATTTTCTTGTCTAGTTTTGCTTCCTTCCTCTTCTATGTATTAATTTTCTGTTTATATGTAGATGTACATCTCCATCCTGTATTCTGTGTCTCTCAGAACAACGTGTGCTCATTGAAACAACCAGCAGAGGCTGCGCAGGCCTGAGCCTCACCTGTACAGCTGAACCTTATGAAAAGAAACTAAGGACACAATTTTCACACTATACCCACATCCCAATGTATCTTCTGCTTCCAGTGTATGCAAAGCAATGTATTTTAAAGGCAATTTACAAAGAAAAAGACAAGAACAGAAACCTAGTACAAAAAAGTAAGCCCAAAACAGCCTTAATTATTTTGGACTTTGTTACATTATAAAGGAATTAATTAAAACAGAATTCTCATGTAAGACTGCACTAAAAATAATTAACTTGAGACTGATTTTCACTGCCTTAGAAGCTTTTATGGCAAGATTTCTCAAAGAAATAATCTTTCCATGCTCTCTCTCATCCCAGTAATTTCTGAATCAATGGCCTACCTTCCTCAAAGATAGGGATTTTCATCAAATGTTATAACATGAGGTAGTTAAGCTGAGGATGGAGAGTATCAACACCTCGACACAGAGAAAGGCTGTAACTTGTGTTCCAGCCTTACTAGACAGTATAAAATGCAGGTATAGCAGAGGCATTGAAATCAACCTATCTTCAAAAAAGCTTCAGCTGAATCTTCTGTCTTCCCAGACAGCAAAAACTCATGCAAACCTGTAAGAAACCAGGGCTTATTTGTTCTGCTGCTCATGGAGTGACTTGATTGAGAACTGCTTCCAGTTTTTATACAGGCAGTTCAATTAACTTACGTACCTGATTAGCTGCTCTAATCATCTGATTTAGTTAATCTAAACTCCTTTTATTCCTCCTCTTTCCCTACTGCAGCATTTATCTGTGCTTTGAAGACATAGGCAGCATTCATCACAACTGCAAGACAACTGGGACAGAAACAACTTATGAAACATTTCTCAAAACCATCCAAGCATCATAACATAAAAATTTATGGAAAAAAAAAAAAAGCCATGTAATTTAAGCACGTGCAATTATGATAGAGTGCATAAGGTGACACAGATGTCTCCCTTCAGGTTATCTTCTGCCAGATGTCTCAGCTAGCAGATTTGAGTGGTAAAAGCACTCAAAATGCAAAGTTCTTATAAGTATATTCAGTCGTCACAGTCCTTTATTTTGCTGGCTCTGTTATTTTGTTACTTATCTTGGTAAGAACTAAACAAATGTGAAACACTTTAGAGTGGAGAGAAAAATTTACAATAGCCAAAGTATCTGCTTGTCAACCACACCGTTCTAGTTATGGCAATCAGAGAATAAGCTGACTAAGAAACTATTTATTGTCCTGTTTGAGAACAAAGTTTAACAGTAGAGCTGGACAAAAAAACCCCACAAGTTCCTGCACAAGACTGTGTGATTCCACACAGTGGAAGCCTGAAGTGGCTAAGGTGACATACCTTACCCAGCGCAGGGAATTTTGTCCATGTGTGCAGTGTAGAACCAGAGTTATTCTTCCAGTAAATAATTCGCACTGCATACTGCTTTAACGGAATTGTGTGCAGACCATTTTCTCCCATAACTGAGAGAACAGTTTAGCACATGAATTAAAGCTTTCAATCCTGATGTGCAGTTGTGCGAGAGAACAATGAATTTGTAATTAGGGGAATAATTTTTTTTCTTACACCACCTCCACAATATGAGCAAGAGTAAGCCATTTGTTGAGCTTGGTTTGGCTTTAGAACAGCTTTGATGATTCAGGTAATATTCAGCTCAAATTAGCATCACAAAGTCTCTCAGCCAGCTTTGCTGAACTAAAAATTGAACATTGTATTAGCAAACAGCAATACAGTAAAATAATCAGTCTGCTAAGTGTCACCTCTTGTATCAAACACCCAAAAAGGTTTTCCTGTGATTTACTACTTAATTACAGCTACAACCATGCTGCAGAATTAGCCCACTCTTGGTGGTTATTCCTTAGATTTATGTTTATTTTTGAGAAAGTTTATCTTAAAATTAGGGTAGGCATTAAAGCCGCCCTACCAGATTTGAAAGGGAGGAAACTTTAGCCTATTGTATACCTGAAGTGTACAATACCTGTAGGCAAAGTTCAGAAGTACAATTTATCAAAATTTGTAACAAGAACACAAACAGTGATTACATTTTAAGGTCAGCTGGTCACTTTTTAACTTTCAAGCACTTAATTCTGCAACCCTATCTGTGCTAGCAGACATACTAAACAATGTAAGTGTTTTTACTGAGACTTTGGGAAACACTATTGCCTCAATAAGCAACCTGAAAGCCATGTCTTATTAATTTCTCATGTGTTTCTTTTTTAAAAATAACATTCTTAAGAATGTTTGTCCTCTAATCATGGACGTGCACCTGCAACTCTGAGTTCCCTTTGAGAGGTCGTTTGGGATAAGAGAATTAACAATGTATAGTTATGAGACATTCCCCCTTGAAATAATGATTTTAAGTGTCATGCTCACTAGAAAGACATTAATTGACAAATTCCAGTATAAATTTTGGTATTTCCAATGGGAAAAACTGAAAAGACAGACAAGACTCTACACTGGCTAAGAAGTTGGCATTGAATGGCTCTCATAGTTTAAACTAATAGAAGACTGCATTTACCTTTTCTTCTCTTTTTCTGCCTCCTACTATAACACTTCCGTTGTGCCAGACTAAGCAATTGCAGATAGCAATCACCTCAGAATTAATCTGACTGCAACGTGGAGGAAAATGAAATACACATTAATTGAATTGCAGGAAACACCTGCTATCTAGAAGTCACTCTAAAGTGCTGGGAAAACATAGGGAAGGCAAAAGCTTAAGTGTACCAGCCACAAGCTCCACTTCCATCCCTGCCTCAAATCCTGTTAACATGAAGACATACCCACAGCAGGTTACACCTTACTCCTCTGATGTGGTATAATGACACATACTTCACAGAGGATCTCTCTCATTGCTCCTGCACTTCTACCTGCTGCAACTCTCTTCCCCCCCTCCTCAACCAACACCCTCTCATGTGTACTGCAGTTTATACTCCAGTCTTCAGATCTACAGTGGTCACCCTCAGAACACACATGGATCTACCCACAAATTGTCCTATGCAACAGATCCACATACTCTTGTTTCTTGGAATCCTTCATGTTCTTCCTCTTTTGTTTTGACATTTAAAAGGCAGACAAAAAAATAAATGACATATGTTCCTCTTCAGTATCTATCTGAATTTCCCATGGCTGCTAATGGCATGGGCATTAACATAATAGATTTGAACATTTAACACTGCAGACATTTCACAAACCCTGGGTCTGCATGGATTCATTCTCCATATTTTTCCTTACTTTATAGCAACCAACCACAATGCAAGTGTTCCTTGATTTGTTTAAACACATACACAAAAAATTATAGGAGATACCTGCTTTGAATTCTTCAGCTATCTTGCACAGGGAGGAATCCACACCAGACTGGAGCCAAAACACCAACCTGGATTATCATGATACCATGATCTCACAGTGCACTGAACCGCACTCTATCACAGAACAGAATGTCCTGTTCCAAAGCACAACTGAAACACCTATTTTTCCTCTGCTGAAACCAAGCCTCCTCATGGTAGGTGTGGAACTACACACCTTCTGAAGCTCCATTTGTCTCTGTCATTGCCTTCAGCCAAGGCATCCTATGCAGTTCCAGAAGGTGAAACAAATCTGCAGGCATTTATCCAGCATGGACACGTCCATGAGCCACCATTCTGACTGCCTAGTGCTCCAGATTTTGTTCCATGTGTCTTTCATATTATCTCTCCCCTCCCTCTGGCCTGAAGGGTTTTTCTTTTATATTCAGATAACTTAAGATTATTGCACCTAATAGGAAGTTACTTAGGATGTTTTCTTCCTCTCCTCCCATTAAGAACAACAACACACACTTCTATTGCACACATTTCCAACTCTGTGCATTACATTCTCATATTAGCAGAACTATGGTGCAGAATTGCAATCAGCTACAACAGTGTGTTTTCTAGTTACACAGTAGTAAGATTTTCATCAAATAAGTCCCATTACCCTATAGCTTCTTAGTAGTTAGGATTTTTACTTTAATTTTTAAGGAAATAAGAATTTTGTAATATTCCTGTAGAAGTGCATGTATATAGTAGGAGTCCAAATAACTTCTGTAGCCATTGGGCAATTTTGGTGAAACTGAACTTGCCCATTATAGGACACGAGGGAAGCCACGGAGGAGAGGCACATTATGAATAGTGCCATCCCAAAAGAAGCTTCAGACAGAGTTCACACCTTGTCAGATTGGCAGAGGACCTAACCACTGCATGCTATTGCCATGAGTAAGTCCTCCTGCTGCTCACAGAATTAATTCTCTGGGCCAACCTTGTAGTGAGAAGGGGCAAAAACACAAAGGGTCAAAAACATACTCAGTGGCCCTATTTTGTGCTCAAAACTTATGGATGTAAAGCCAAAGAACAGGATTTTTAAAAGAAAAAGAGGTTGTCGAACTTTCCAAGGAGCCCAGGACCCTCACAGCAACTATGTCTGCTGTTTCTTGAGCAACAAAAATCAGCTGTGAGAGAGACTCTAGAACAAAAATGCTACAGCTTTTCCTGCAACTACTCTACAGTTACATTTCACGGCAATACAGCTTGCCACTCTTAAAACTAAATGTGAATTAGGCAAAATACATATCCAGTGTTTTGAAGCAACACTTGAAGTTTGATAATAGCTTGTTTGAATTTCTGCCAGCATCTTAACATTTGGATACATATTTGAAACTTATTTAGACATCAAATCTGACGTGTACCATGCAGATTTTCATGCACAAACTTCTTTTCAGCAATGATATTTTGTCTGAATAGCCTTATATTTTAACTTAAAAGCAGGAAAGCTACAAGAAAAAGAGGCAAAACCACTTCACTATTGAACTGAATTCAAATAGCACCCAAAGTATTTACACACTTTAAGAGATTCCAAAAGTAAATCTATACTGTTCCAAAGTGATGATATCATATTGCATTTACTGCATGTGACCTGCTGGTTCCATATGAACGGCCAGACTTCTGCAACAATAGCCAGTGGCAGATATGTGGAGAAAGAGCACAAAAGCAGGACAAGTATGAAGTGATACTACACCAGCATATTCCTCTGTTTTTCAGGAACTTTCTGAGCCACAGAGGACATCTTTGTATTCAGAAGGCCCTCATGGGTTTTCATTTGCCTCATCATTTATGAACTCAAGTAAATCATACCCAAAGGTATTTGTAAAGCACATGGCAAAGAGTACCCGCAACTGTCTCCTTTCTGTCTCTAGCTTGTCACCTCACCAGTATCATTTGAGGCTCCCCCAATCCAAATGTTATGACAAAGTGTGGTTAGTTGTTCCTTAGCCACCTTTTCCATGCCAGCCAGCATTTTAGTGTCTTCTGTCATGTTCTCTTCAGAATCATGTTTTTCCTGGCCTCAGGAAGGCCAGGTGAATCAGACAGATGTTGCAGGGCAGTCATTCCACATCTCTGAGCATCCTTGCTGCTTTTCACTGTACCTGTCGTCATGTGAAATGAGGAAGTGAAAATTGGAAGTGCAGAGTTTTGGATGGGGCAGCACAGAGGGTTTTAAATGGGTTTGAGCCTATTAACTCTGGTTCTCGGTCAAGACTAGAAACTTGGCAATTCTAAATGAACTAGTCCAAAGACAGGAAGCAATTCAGCATATTGGGGCAGCATTTTGCAAGTGCTAATTAACCTAGTTTAAAATTTTTAAGAAGCAGCCTGAGCTAAGTAAAACAAACATGTTTCATGCACATTCTTCTGGCCATCTTTTCTCCTAGTTTCCCCTCTCCCAGAAGGCTGTCATGAAAGGCTCCCTCCCTGGAGCTGTGCCCTGTTTTAGCTCCACTCGTCTTTCCTCCCCCAGACTGCAACACACAGAGAAACAACTTCTGCAGTTCCTCTTCTCTAGCTCTCATGCACCTGGCTTCTGCCCAATAATTTTATAGCAAGGAAAACCCCCACTTAACTCTTTTTTGAGCTTCCAGCATCCAGATTTTTTCCTCTTGGAATGCTTTTCCATCTATCCTAAAGTTGTCTTTGAATCCCCAAAATTAGGAATAATATGGGAGAAGAAAAACAAAATTGAAAACAACCAGTTTTATTACCCCACTTATCAAAACTAACTGAAAAAAAATTCAAAATCTATATCATATGGAGACATTTTGAAGAACATATATCACTCCCAAGTAGCATGGAAAAATGGGAATTGTGCTTGAAGTAAGTTAATGAGGGTCAATACTATAATTTCCTAGGTTCAGAATTCAGGACTAGAAAACTTATCTGCTGGGAGTCAAGAACTTCTAAACCAAGTACTAGAGGCTATAGAATTGCTTCTCAGATTGCACTCCTAACATGTAACTTGCTTTATATTAAAAGAAGAATAAATTTCATAGTCAAATTTTCCAGTCAATGTTTAATGGTACAAAGTGGGAAGACAACAGTGCAAAGTTCACAAATTTTCATCAGACATATGCTGAAGGTAATGATTCTACCAGAACAGTAGCTATAAAATGCTGGCAAAAAGATGTACTTGTTTTATAACTTTGCGACCTTAAAACAGACTTACAAAACGGTCATCTTATTTCATTAGTAAGGAAACTATTTCATTTTATATTTACCTTCTACAGGTTTTATATTTACCTTGCACTGCCCAACACAAAGAGATTTGCATACACAGTTGAAATAGAAAAGTTAAGCATGTTTCCAAGCTCTGCTACAGCAACTAAGTTAACAAAACAAAAACCTAACTCTGTTCATATATGGGAATTCTCTGAAAAAAGTACACAAATTCAATCTGTAAAAGTCTGTAAAAACACGCAATAAGGTACACATTATTTGGTCATATGCAGAAAGAAAACAGCATGCTACGAAGATAAAGAGGAGCTTGCTAAGTAAGAAACATTCAAGTGCTTTCAGACATAGAGGAATTTAATCTATAAAATGTCATACCAAATTTTGGGGTTTTATGGAGACATTATCCATATGATTTTGAGCTGAACGAGTCAGCCTAAAAAGTCCTCAGTTTTTCTTTAATGCTGATGTTCTGGTTGTAGTGAAAATGCATCCAGCTCCTCCCAGTGAGTGTTACCTAGACCTGTGTTCCTTCAGTCCAATCAAGATTCTAAGGAATAATTTCTTGCACAGCACAGTGAAGTGAGCAGAGACTGCTGCCTTTGTACCACTCTACAGCACGCAGTTTACTAACACAGACACACATCTTCACTGGGCACTACACAGGCTTGTGACCAACGAAAGTCTTCTTGTTTAGCAAAATACAGGTCAGGCCTAAATAAGAGCCCTGACCTTGCTGACCTGAGGTAGGTTTACATCGGTGTTAAAGGCCCCAAAGATCCATTGTCAGTTCTCTCACTCACTATTGAACTGCACATCATTTAAACATGTTTCTCCTCCTTAGATATGCAGTTACAAGAAGTGAGTATATTCCATTTTGCACTTGCTGGAAGCTATACACACTGGGCACTGAATATCACGACCAGAAATCTTGCAGGATTTAATTTATGATCTTGCATGTTATAAGTCCCCCAGGAGAGGAAACTCTCATGTTTTATACATCTATAAAACAACATGCATACCTATGACACTGTATAAATACAGAGGATCAGATTAAAAACATCTGTAGACACTTTGGCTGATCTATTGTCTTGCTGCCTGCTCTCTCTTCATAATTTTTGAAGGCAGGCAAGTCATTTCACACAACAGGATTGCTATCAGTGCTGATACAACTACATAGAAATCTGTAGCAACACGTTAACGAGAGACCTGATGAAGAGACAAATTAAAAAGTAATAATAATGTGTCCTTCAGGCAGGACCTCCTGACAGATTTCTGTTTGATTTTTGTTTACTTTTTGCCAAGAAAATATAGGAAACATGGACGACTCAAAACAGTTTTGGAAATGTGGTAGGAGGCAGTAAGGACAACATTTCTTTAACTCAGAACCAAGTCTGTTGTGATACAACTTTTATCTGCCCAGAACTGTCAACATCTATTCATCTACTGCAAACTGCTTCTGTGAAAGCAAAATAAAAATCATGTATGTCCAAAACATGGTGATAGTCACAGAAAATACAAAGAGATTCACACACTGTACAAGTATTGAGTACAGAAATACTGCTAAAAGGGAGGTAGACTGTATCTGATACCAAGCAGAGAAGGGAACAACTACATTTCCAAGAGACAGGCAAAGAGGAATCCTAAATTTAGAACAAAATTTAGAATTGAAGCCAAGATACTGTCACCACCAGAGCTGCGTGAACATCTCACAGAAAATCCTTCAACAGTGCTAAACTCAGCTCCTTTAGGTTTAGAAGGGGGAAGTAAAATCAATTCCCTTCACATAAATCTTCTCTCTGTCCTTCAAATAACTATCTAAAACTTAAAATTGAACCGCTGTTCTCTCTGCCCAGATATATACTTTTCTAAATGGATTGTAAGCCTTTCACTTGGACTCCAAACTTTTTGCAGCTAATCACACTGTAGGTTTGCTGAATCAAATGAGCCTGGTACATTCTTGCAATACACCTCAGGCTGCTTTCACAAAGATAAGCATTAATTAAAAGTCACTCCATCTAATAAGAAACTTCACTTTTGCATGAGGAATTAAGAACAGTTTGAGAGACAGAGGAAAATGCCAGAAGTGTGAAACTGTATGAAAAATGTTTTCTTCAAAGGGAGATGATCCAAAGATACTCAGTTGGATCGTTTCACATGTAAGTGCTTCCCTCTACCTTTCCACATTATTCTCTCAGACATATGCATACTTAAGTCTCATCCATTTTCTTCTCTCTTTCCAGCAAGTGAGTGATCTAGTGATGATAACTTCTACAGTTCTACTCAAAACCATGGTGTTTTCTACTCAACTTTTACAATCCTTTTTCAATTAAACACTTTGAAATCTAACAAGAAAAAAAGTTATATAGCAGAACACGTCTCCCTTTACTCTTGAGGGAAGAAAGGATTGGGCACATACAACATATATGAAGTTGTACATATAGAATCCACATAGCTTCCAAAGGTAGAGTATATGAAGCATTTACACTGATAAGATTTTTGTCTTCCATGTCACAAGCCTGGATACCAGAGACTTTTGTTCTGCGAAGAAGACAGCACATTCAGTTTGATCAGGACATTCACTTACTAAACATCTCCCAGAAAACGTAAGATTGTCTAAAAACAAAGTTAGAATGTGAACAAACTGTACTCCTGCCTGCTTTGCAAGCAGAGGGTGCCAGGCCAGCTTGCTAGCTGGGGTTTAGCAGGTGTAAGACACATCTGTTGCAGCTGGCAGCATTTTACATCCTGCTGCATGACTGCAGGTGCACTTAAACCGATCTTCCTCAACCTCCTCTCTGTCCCCAGGAAGGGACTAACAAGAAAAGTCAGAATCTTAGTATATTGGCTACTGTAAGAAACTCTAATGAAGGCAACTGAGTAGCTTTGAGAACATCAAAATACAAGGGAATCCTAAATTCTAATCCCACAGCATAACACAGGCTTTCCAGGTACACACGGTGATTCAGCGTTTACTAAAAATCAGACTGTGTTTTCAAAATGTAGTTCAGATTGGGAGTACTACATATTTGGAAGAATTGCGGGCCATTAACTCTAGCCCTACTACTCTCTATGCATTTATCCTAGGTCTGCTGCTGGTTTGCTTATATACGATTTGTTTTATTTTTCAAACCCTAGAGAAAAGAAAGCTCACAATTTAGAATAAAATTCTCAAGAATGCTAGAAACAGTTCAGAAGGACAGTTTGGCCATTCTGTAACAAAGCCTTATTTCTAAAACATGTAAGAGTTTCTCTTTGGAAATCAGGAATTTCAACAAATTTTGTTTTGTTTTAGGGCTCAGATTTATTTCAATGAGAAGCACAAGCACATGTTCATTCAGACTGACAGTATCAGAGCCTTCTCTTTTACCTTTCCCTAGAGTTCAGAGGCTCTTCCTTCATCGTGTGAAGATAAAACCCTTCACAAATTACTTTGAACACACTAGGAAGAAGAGCAGCAGCTGTGAAGTTCTTGGCCAAAATCACAAACAGCTCCTACTCAACTTGGATTGTGGTATGAGGGAAAAAAAAAATGGAGCACCATTACCCCACATACACACACCCCAACAAAGCCATTTTCTGACAAAAGATAAAGAGAAATAAAACTATTACACAAAATTGAGTCAGTTTTTCTAGAACACTACTTAAGAAAGAAGAGTGAAAGCATAATTGGGATACAGGGCACTTACAGATACTTACAGAAGAGTTGAGCATTCGCTTCAACCTTCTGTTACCCCGAAGAAGAGCAATTTTTGATTTGACTAATATAGTAATGGAAGTGAAGGTTGAAAATAAAAATTAATCCGTCACCAGTCTTTCCCCCTGCTTTAAGAGCAGTTAGCAGTTCTATGTTTTGCTTCCTACTCTGAAGGGAATCAGCTCTTAAAATCCTCTCTTAAATCAAGCTTAAACCAAGCTCGCACTTCTTACCAGTCGCCTTAAATTCTTTCCCAAATAAGGGGAGGAGGAAGAAAAAAAATCAGAATTTTGTATACTCTTTCAAAAATATCTTCCCTATCCTTCTCCTATTACACATTTAGAAAAAGCTTCTCAACCAGAGCTTCAAATAACTCAGACTAGTTAACCACATGCATTAATTTTTTCATGCATCTGACCACTAATGGAGCTACAGTCACTTAAAACAGCTGAAAAATCTGACTCCCCATGCCTGTTACCTCTGAAATTCTTGATAAGGGAATCCTTTTAATCCACAGAGAACTTGAGGCATGGAATTATTGCTAAATCACTTCCCTTTTGTCTTGGTGCTTCAGCAAACCCAGTTCTACCCTGCACTGTGTCAGTATTTTCTGTCCTCTTGTCATCCTTCATGTGACCTGACATGGATCATCTGTTTGCATTATTAATCCAGGAACACAAGGCAAAAAGTTTAGCTGGGGAAAGGTTTCTGCCTTTTTCAAGAGCAGCAAAAGGCCGTTGTATAAGCAGAGAAAACAACCAAAAAGTATCCCAAGGATGAGTTTCATTTCCCTCAGACAAAATACATAATCATTCCCATTTTACAACTGTAGAGCTTAAACACATAAAATGCCACAAAAATGCATAGAAAACCTTAACACATACTCACTATTAGCAGTAAATGATGAAAAACATCTGTATATGAGGATACAAGACATGAAACACAAGGAGTCATGTAAACAACGCTCTATGATTTATCCTAATAGTGGCAATTGCAGGATGAAGGCTTTTCATCAGATGGCCTCTAGCAACAGCCTTGTTGCCTGGGAAGTAAACACATTTGTAAACATCTTTGATAAAGGCACGATACAGTCTGTATCATAAAAGAGTGTTCTTTTTGCATCTCAATACCATTGCATTCATCACTGCCATATGCATGTGAAGTTACAAAGGCTTCAACAGTTTATGTTGTGCTTGTGCTGGTAATTTCTAAATTTACCTACCAACTTCCAGAACACAGAGAGAGAGATAGACAGCAAAACTTCAGTGAGAGTAGAAGGATTTCCCAATGAATTCTGTCTACAAAACGAGCATCAGCAGCTCTTTGAGCTTTCATGTGATACGTAGCATGAAGCTACCAACAATATATCTTAAGAGAGGAAAATAGGAAAAACATAGCAGTTGATTCAATCACAGTTTTACTTGCTATACTTTTAGTAAAGGAAGAGGGAATACTTGGATACCGAGTGGCAATATTTAAAGGAGATAAAACAGTACTACAAAATATTGATAGAACAAATAAAAGCAAAAACTTTATGCCACCCAGTTCCTTCATGCTTCACAGTTAAGGAGACTGCAACTGCTCAACTGCAGTTCAGCCATAGAGCAGAGACTCGTACAGAGTGATAATTGCTGGGACCTTTAATGACAAGTTGCCACATAAAGCACAGGACAACACAAACTAAAGTATCACCTACCCTAACAAGGAAGTACTGAAGATGAGTAGCCAACCCACTAGTGAGAAAATAATTGGCAAGAAATTCATACCTACTGTAAGCATATGGGAAGGAGAGGTGAGTACAACTGCCTGGGTTTATGGCTTCCTCTTGGAAATACAACATCTTGATAAGCAGTATTGTATCACTGTGTATCATGTGTCGCATGTTGTTTAATGCTAAGCCTAGTCCAAATTTTGCACCTTCTAGATCCTGAAACACTTTTAAGCCATCACCTTTAAACATAAGGAAGATGCACCAACTTCTGAGAATTCTTTTCCACTGACGTTTGGATCACAGACTCTCAGGATTCCCAAGCATACTTGTTTTCTTGAATATGGTACCACAAAAAATCCAGATGCATTTTGCAGAATTTTCTTCTGTAAATGTTCACACAACCATAAGCCCTAAACAAGACCCTATTCAGCAGTCTAGGCACCCTAATGTATTCTGCACATTACCAGACCAAATTCACAGAGCTGGTGATTCTACTAAATGAGAACAGGACAAGCCTTGCACTGATCAAGCTATTTTTCCTAAAAAAAAAAAAAGAACTGCTATGTTTTATAATGGTGTCCCAAATCCTTCTGTGACAAACTACTATCCCCCAATGTCAATCATAGTTTTATAAGGACAGGAAGAAATTGCAAAACTTGCTATTGCAAAACATTTTCCCATTGTATTTAAGAATATTATGTTCCTGAGGTTAATTTTGGAAATTACGCATAACAAAATAGCAAAACACCAACTAGGATGTATTTGTTTGATTAAAGGATGTACAGAGGAGAGGAGGAGAGGAGGAGAGGAGGAGAGGAGGAGAGGAGGAGAGGAGGAGAGGAGGAGAGGAGGAGAGGAGGAGAGGAGGAGAGGAGGAGAGGAGGAGAGGAGGAGAGGAGGAGAGGAGGAGAGGAGGAGAGGAGGAGAGGAGGAGAGGAGGAGTCCAAACAAACAGCAGAAACAATGGGAAGTAGAAAATTAAATTTCATGGGGAAGTGAGCAAGGATGCAGCTACCGTGGCAGTCTGGTATTCTGCTTTGCTTTAGTACTTAGGATAGGGTCAAGAGAAATATAAGGCAGAGAGGAGGGACCCAGGATGATTGCTGAGAGTGAGTACTTGTCAGTTTGGCAGAAACACCTGGAGTTACTTTAGTATGGGAGTGCAGAGACACAAGGACAAGAGAACAGACCACCTGATATTTCAACAATATAGAAAGCCAAATTACACCCCAGAACCAGCACACATTCATCTGTTGGAATGCAGGCTGCTCATATCATGCACTCTGCACAGTCATGAATTAAGAAGTGAACACCATACCATCTCTTCTACTAAAGCAAGTGTCCATACCTCAGGTGACAAACTAGGATTACATGCTGCACCAACATTCAGTTTCTTTGCATAAACACTTAGGAATTTCAGCTAAAACAACTAACATATACCAATTAATTTGCACAACAATAAAGCTGTCTTTTTGGCAATTGGGTGCAGACTGAAGAATAAACTCAATATACTATTTTAAATAACAGAAAACTGATTTATCAATCACTGCCAAAGCTACTCAGAACAAAATATTCAGGTAGGTCAAGATTTGCTATTTCTTACCTTTTTTTCTAAGTAAAAGGGCAAAGAATGGTAATTTTCCATGGTTCCTTTACCAGACAGCTAGTGGTTGCAGCTAGTGTAACAACCTCTGTTCATTTTCTTAGAAAGAAAAAGCACCCCTTCTAGATGCTCATCTTTCTGGATATAGTTATTGGAAAGGTGACAATGAGTAGTCTGGAAGATCTAAAAATGTTGTATTTCTTTCACCCTCTATCAGGAGCTGAAATGGTGGTCTTAAAAACCACTCTTCACTATGTTGGGTAGATCACCAATTCCTACTACAGCAGCATTTCTTCCTAAAGCAAAGGCAGATGAGCTTTGCTATTGAGTTTTGGGGTGGACATGAGTCTCTCCCCAAACAGTTTAACCTGGAAGGAAAGAGCTCGGAAGCCACATTGAGAAGAAAACTGTGCCTGAATTACTGACCCATTTTGGTCAAGAACAAGTGGGTTGTTAAAATGAATTATTTATTGAAAGAGTTTTAAAGCTCCAAATTGTGAAACTGTCTCTGTTTATGTGCTGTATGGAAGAAAGTCAGACTTGGCACATGTTTCTCATTAACTGTACTAAAGCAGCTCAGTTTGCCTAGAAATCCCCAATTTATCCTTTGCAACAGGGTAATCTAGAAGGCCCCTAATTTCAGCTCTTCAGTCTGAAAGGGTAGCACAGACATAAGTAGTGCTGAGTGAATGTTGCTGAAATATCTATGATTATTTGAAACGTTAAAGCAAATTGGCTTTCTTGGCATATACAACATCATTAAATCTTTACAATAATGTCTAAAAGCGAGGAAGTCTCATAGATATTTGTATAATGCATTTCACACATGAAACATTCATATTGCCATCTTAAACATCTGTCAGTACAGTCAAGTGACACTGTGTGTTCTAAGATCCCAGTCACATAACTTGTTTCAAACTGGTCGTAGTAAAAAGCTCCACCCCACCGCCCCCGCAACACAATATATGATCTATGCGCAAAGTAGAGGCCAAAGTTTGCACATTTGCAGAACAATCCTAGAATCTGGACATAAACAATTTTTTAAGTTTGTTATTACTTCCGAACAGGAAGAAGTAGAATGGGCCAAATACATTACACAGTTTATCTAGCACTATTTATAACAAAAGTCATATTTAGAAAAGTAGTGCTATGTGCTTTCCTCCGATTTTCTCATTTTCAGGCAAATTAGAGCACTTTTGAACTGTTTGACTGTTTGTTGAGAACAGCTTTCTAGATGAGGTAATTGAAGGAAACCCATCAATTTAGCATATATTTTCAAGTTAATAACGTTGACATACTGTTCAAATAAACCTCCAGTTTACTACAATCTGTTTTCAGACAAGCCCTCCATTTTAACCTCCAAATGGAAGGAAAACTAAGTGTCTTTCCTCATCTGACTTAATGGAGAACATATGTTCAAGGATAATACTGTAGGCTTGTTCTGAGAAGTTGTTCTTCCTCTGACAGAGATGCAGTGAGTTTGCATAGTAACACTGATACATAATGAAAGTACACGTTGCCAGAAATCTCATGCACTGCAGAGGTCACTTCCGAAAAATTATTCTTCGGAATAATTTAAGATAGAAATGCTACAGTAATATGAACAATAAATGTATTTTATAAATATTTATGTAGATCAGAGTATTTTTATGACTTGCACAAAGGATGTCATTGACACTTGCTTCTTCAGGTCTCAACTTTTTAACCTACAAAAGAAGGTTAATTCACCTGCCGAGGCCACTGGACTTGCTGCTGTAAAAGCCAGTAATAAAACTCCCATTGCTTGAAGTCCTGTCAATTCTTTGATTTGTTGGACCATGCCTGTAAACAAGCCAGTATTTTAAATTGTATCTAGAAATAAATTAAAGCCACTTCATTCTATTCTTCTCTATGCCATGTTATCACACCACTAAGATGGAAGCCAAGTATGATCACTCACATCCAGTAATAAAAGAAAAACAAAGGTCCGTCCCCAGGCATTATTTAGTGACAGATTTATCTGATGCTACAAAGCCATTCACATCAAACCTTCCAAGTTCGTACCCACCGAATCAAACAATGACAAGAATCACTGAACAATTCTTCAGTATGCTTTGGCACACCCCATGTTATAGCCACTTGCCTAAGAAACAGAAACTATATGTCGTCTTCACAGCAAAAAGCAACAAAACTGCATGATTAGAAATGGGCCATGCTAGAAACCTGACAGCTATGTCTTCGGCTTGTTCTGTGCAAATCAATCATTCAGCTCACAAGAACACATTCAAAAGTTATGTTTCAGAGCAGAGAAATCCAAGCCTGAAGGATATAGCTCACATAGCCTAGACCTTTCCCTCAAAGTCACCACCTGGAGCCAAAGCCTTATTGGTTCAGAATCGGTCCTTGTATCTTCAGTTGGCAGCCAGCATCAACTGCACAGATATCCCAAAGCCTGAACACCTGGAACAAATCACGGTAAGCAGATCATGACAGAGTCACAGGCTGAACAATGTAACATTCACCCAGCCATTCAGAGGGAAAACAAAAACAATGAAAAAACAAGAACCCCCTCACAAACAAGAGTCTGTACACAATGATTCTGCAAATAAGCTTTTAATGGTGAATAGTGAAGTTATCCTTAAATCTTGTGATTCTTGGGCATAAATCTACATCAACAGAGCGCCGGGGCCATGCTTTTACCTCAAGAACAAAACACTAGCAGAAGCAGTGATTAGCCATTCTTTGGTAAGCCCTTGATACCATTTGACTTATCAGGGGATGAGGCATTAGTACTATAGCAGGCACTGTAGTTCTTTCTCTGCTTCAAGACATCATTCAGGCTGTGACAGAGTTGTGGTGAAGTACCACCTACTTTTTTTACTTTATTTTACAAAGATCATCATCAATTTCCTTACACATATCAACAAGATTCTGAGTTTGGGTGGGTTTGGTTTGGTTTTTAATGTAGAAAGTATCCCAGGCAGTGTTGCATATATTGTTGACATAAGTATCAACTTGAAATGCTGGTTGCACTGTAACTATTTTTAGGAGTGACTGTCATTCAGATTTCAAAAGTAAAGATAGCAGTTCAACCTGTAGTGCCTAAGCCTGCACTTAGACATCAAAATATGGACATAAATGTCTAACTAAATAGTTTGATTTACAAGAGACCCAAAGTAGTTGCTGACCAAGGAACTCCCCAACATGTGCACCCCCAGCTAGAAACTTTGATAAAACTTATAAATGTATGAGTAGTTACATTTCTACAGTCCTAAAATGACATTCGGCCCTTTGAAGGCAACCGCAAGCCTGATGTGGCCCCCAGTGAAAATGAGTTTGACACCTCTGCTTTAAATGGTTCAATTTTCAGAAGTGCTTGTGCAAACCAAGAGGGTAGTGGTCAACAGCTCAATGTCCAAAGGGAGATCAGTGATGAGTTGTGTCCCTCAGGGGTCCTTATTGGGACCAGTACTGTTCAATATCTTCATCAATGACATAGACTGGGATCGAGTGCACCCTTAGCAAGTTTGCAGGCAACACCAAGATGAGTGGTGTGGTTGACACACCTGAGGGACAGGATGCCATCCAAAGGGACCTGGACAAGCTCAAGCCTCTGCTGTGAGGACAGGCTGAGAAAGTTGGGGTTGTTTAGCTTGGAGAAGGCTCCAGCAAGAGCTTACTGCGGCCTTTCAGTACTTAAAAAGGGCCTATAAGAAAGATGGAGGCAGATACTTTAGTAAGGCCTGTTGTGATATGACAAGGGGTAATGGTTTTAAACTAAAGGAGGAGAGATTCAGGCTATACATAATAAAGAATTTTCCTACTACTGGGGTGGTGAAACACTGGCACAGGTTGCTCAGAGAGGTGGTAGATGTCCCATCCCTAGAGACATTTATGGTCAGGCTGGACGGGGCTCTGAGCAACCTGATCTAGTTGAAGATGTTCCTGATCATTGCAGGAGCTTGGACTAGATGACCTTTGAAGGTCCCTTCCAATCCAAACTATTCTATGATTCTAGGAAACCACTTCCATTTAATGTAGTGGTGGCTGCTGCAAATCACCAACTACTAAGCCTAAACAGTTACCAAGGCTCTGCTTTTAAATCATGGTGCATTCAGTGGAAGAAATGGTTTTCTGCACAGCCTACCAGCCTCTAAAAACAACAGAAAAAGAGCGTGATTTAAGTCAACCATGAGAAGCATTTTTGGTCTTTATTAAGTTTGGGATGAAAAACGAATAGTACTATAGAGCAAAACACAGCTTTCCTTGCAAGAAAGAATTAAGTTAACAGAACAGTAACAGGAGAATAGTGTTTTGCTCAACAGTTCAGTAATTTAGACATTCATACATGCTCAAAACCTTTCTTTGCCCAAGATCTGAACCTTCGGACCCTGGTCTTCTGTCCTTGCTGTTGCCACACATGTCCTAAATATTTATCAAGACACAAAGAACAACAGCAGATTCATGATTAGGGAACCCTCAAGCATGGACACCACAAGAAAGGGGACACTTAAAATGCATTTAACTTGTGTTTTAAACAGAGGCCTGAGCCAGAGCACAAGATTTCTACAGTATTTCTACACAACCTCTTGCTCCAGTACAGATTTGGTGCTCATTGCAGATCACATCAAAGGAGAAAGCTTAATCTCCTGCCAACCCCTCTTGCAGGGATAACCAAAGCTGCAGTCTGTGTGAATTGTGGCTACTCACACCAATTCCTCAGCCACAAAAAATGTTGATGCTCCAAGTAACAGCATATGACAGACAAGCAATCCTGAGCTCCCTGAGTAAGCTGCTATGAAAACAGAGGTTCAGAAACAAAGCAAGTTGAATGCTTCATTCCACATTCCTAGGAAAACATCTTGTACAGCTTGCTGAAAGGTTACAAACTAAAATGCAGAAATTGGACAACAGAAATTAAAGCTTCATGAATAGCAGCTCACCAAGAAAAGCCCAACTGTGTATTCCAAAAGGCACATGCAGTTTTTG
The DNA here is from genome assembly GCF_963082525.1 of Nesoenas mayeri. NCBI lineage: Eukaryota > Metazoa > Chordata > Aves > Columbiformes > Columbidae > Nesoenas > Nesoenas mayeri. The sequence goes on along the minus strand of NC_137540.1, from coordinate 14,733,370 downwards.
AAGTGTCTTCCAATACTTTTATATCATGTCATTTTTTTTTATGTGCAGGTATATTACAAATTAATTTGAAATATAAGATGCTTTAGTCTGCCTCACTGCATGGAAATCCTCACAGATCAGTGTACAATGAGTTGCATGGGCTCAAAAACAAAACCTGGAATATCAGGGTGTGGAGGAGTTTAACTGTAGCATCAGAACATATGCAGCCATTTCACCAATTAGGATGACTTACTGTTGACTGAATCTGTGAGCCTCAGCTCATTTGTTACAGACATTTACTCAAAAACAACCAAAATTATGTACCATTAAGCCACAATCCAAAGAGTTCAAGAAACATGTTACTTCGATAAATGCGTAAGTTAGAATAATTTCTAAATTTTGTATAAATGATACCAAAAAATTGCAGGTCAGCTTGAAATAAAAGTACCATAAGGCATCTTGGGTTTTTATAACTCGAAAGACAAGTTAAAAGTTTTTTTTCTCATCAATTAGGGTAAGATTTTTGTTTTAGCAGAAGTGTTTGCAGTCTGTCCCTATAAAATGAATCAGTCAGCAGATTTTACACAGCTCAAGGTGAACAAGGTTAGGAGTAAGAGAGAAACTTAGCCAGCTTCGGCTGATACTGTATGCAAGTTGAAAAGCTATTTATTCTGTTTTTCTAGTTCTGAAGTAATATTTTAAGGTTTGTAGAGAATAAAATCCCGGGCAGTCAGCAATTTAGCTGTATATGTTTTATGTATGAGTTCTTGTCTATATTCTACCCCAACATAAAGTGAGCAACAGAAAACACCAAGTGAGCTGTAAGCAAACAGTATCTGTCTGCAAAAGTCACGTGCAGATAAGCACCTTCTCTATTGCCAAGAGGGCTAAACAGGTATTTTTGAGTCCTTTGTATTTAGAGAGAGGTCTCAGGTCACTCTCATTTCTTATTCCCAGAATCAAATGTTCCCAGGATCCAGAAGCTTCCCATTCTAGAGCCTGCTCTCCTTAGGAGCTAGTCAGATACTTAGTCCAGCGAGTTTCAAATCATTGTTCAAAACACTTATTTTTTTTTTCTTTTTTTACAAAATGGGAAGATATAACTTCTGAGGCTGGAAGACTACTTCAAAGAGTATGGAGAGTGCCAGTGTTTCACAAAGCATTCTTTCCATTGTTTTCTGGATACCTGAATATATCATAATGACTACCTGAAGTCTAAATCAGTTAATAAAATGAGATGTAATATAATAGTAAAAATTGCAAAATTTTAAAAACAAAAACACAGTTGAAGATGTGGGGCCCAATACTCACGGATACCTGTTCAAACTTACTATATTTTATATCTGGTAGTTAAAATTGAAATTAAGAAACTCCAGGAGAGAAATGAAATAAACATACAGCTTGTATTCAGACCAAATTTTTCAAAAAGTGCCAGTATAATGTGAAGTAGCACAGTTTCCAAATGCTCTTGACATCCTAATATCATCATTTTCCAGCTGACCATTAGGAAATACCTGAGCACATTAAGGTTTGCAATACTCTTTGAAAGCTGATTAATGGTCATTATAATTAGGAATTATCCATATAGTTCTTTCCAACATTTGCCAAAAAATGTTACAACATTTTTATTTTAAAAACTAACAAAATCAGGAATAAATTATAAGCTTTAGCTCAGGTGACCTTATCTTTCATTGTTGCAGAACAGCAAACCAGACCAGATCCTCCTCTTCCCTTCTGCACTGTCTGTGCAAGCGAAGCTGCTGGACCAGCCAGCTGCAGACTCCTCTGGCTTAGAGATCTGCCAAAAACTCACTTCCTTTTGAAATAAGTCCCTCTTGCCTTTCTCACTTTAACAGTCCCAATGTAACTGCAAGGTTATTCTCTACTCTCAAATGAAAAACAATTTTGGTCCTTTGACATTTTGAGTCATGCTATGCCGTCAATTTGTCTTTAACAAGATTACCCCTTGATTATCTCTTTGGAAGGCAATTGATCAATCAATCAATCAATACTAATGAATTCATTTAGACAAAGAATCTAGTATCCAAATGTATGTATTCAAAATAGAATTTCACATTTACTTCTAAGTTCTTAAATATTTTTAGTAAGGAGACTGTAGAAATGAACAGCTTATTAGGTGCTAGTAGCTTCATTACAAAATATTAATCACCTTTATGGTTTCTTCATATCAGTGCCTCAAGTAAAACTGATTTGAAATATGGACTGCAGAATTAGAAAAGACTGATTACCTATAGCTTTAGTGCTCACGACTGGATTCTCCCACATCTACAAAAGCACTGGTCTGTCAGAAATAATCAGGGCATTCATGCCACTGCTGCCACCTACAGATTATCTGATAACTAATGAGGGTTGAACCGACACTACCACCTTTTCTTAATGAGAGCACTGACAGATAAATGCATAGGAGAGATGGATTGTGTTTTCATGAAGCTCATAGAAACTGAGTACTTTAAAGACTGACCTCCTTTGGCAGCTTTGGTTGAAATTAATCAATGGGTCCAAAAGCTATTAGGAGTTGTGTGAAAGTGCTGCTATAACGAAAGCAGCATACGCTCAGTTAACTGCAGTCAAATGAATAAGACTCTCACCTACAGCTGGGTGCTGCTGCAGAAGGAATGGTAAAAGGTAGCTAGTGGTGACACATGACTTAAACATACCTCGCTCAGGTGCTGAACATAATTCTCCTTAAAGAAAGGAAATATCCTTTCCTGAAGTTTCTGCTCTCAGTCTCCTCTCTTCAGAATCTGAATGCATCAGTAAGCATTTCCTTCTATCCTAAGCTCAGATTCTTCTGGCATATTGCATCGGGAACCATTACATTCCTGTATCAGTAGTATTATTATCATATTTCTCAAGTCTGTTCACATCCACTTAGTGCTGTTTTAAATTAATAAACGCGAGAACTGAGTACTGAATCTGAAACACAACTTTTTTCATTTCATTTGGGACTCTTCAGTTGTACCAGTCCCTTACACCTTTCTTCTCATTTTCCTCTTTTTAAACACAGCCATGGTATTTCTCCAAGCCATAGAAGGCTGCCATCTCTGCAAAGTACAAGGCGGCTTTCAGTTCTGTGGAAAGCTATAAAGCTGGCTGCAGTGTCCAGTGTCCTCAAGCATCAGCTGGAACCAGATCATCCCGTACCCTGAAGCACAAGGCAGATGAGTCTCAGACTTTTCACCGAGTCTCCCTTCCACCATTTTAAAGTGTGTGACCAGATCCATTTTAGCACATTTCTGAAGGCTGCTTGGGAAATCTGACATTTACTAGGTTACTGGTGCGCTGAGATCTCAGTTAGTTTATTTCCCTTTCTTCAAATGACAGGACCTGATCTTCTGGCTAAGCAGCTTCAGAATCTCAGGTAAACCTCACCCAACCCTGTCCTGAAGAAGCTACTTCATGTCTTTGCCGTGCAAGCAAGCTTCAGCAGACGAGTATTCAAATTTCATCCTGCTACTGACTGTACTGTAGCCATTTGTTACTGATATACTTAAAGAGGTCAGCATAACTCAGCATAACGTACTCCTGAATGTCTTTAATATTGATTTCCTCCACTTCACTAGTAAAGTAATGTTGGACAGTCTGCCAAAATATTAATTTGTTTCCCAGGCATTTTTCTCTTCCTAAGGTTGGTTTCAACTGAAAGATTACAAAAATTCAATCTATCATCTCTAAAAACGTATTCTGCATTCAGGTGTTCTACTGTTTCTGCCTCCTGGTATCTTCTGTTACTTTCTTCACACTATAAAACCTGGCTCTGAGCTCCTTACAGCAATTTGCTTCAGCATTAAACTCTCTCTTCAGCATTTGCCTTTCCTTTCAGGTGTTGTCAGTGAAGAATTGACTTCTCCTTGGTGGCAGGCCAAATCCATCCTCATCCAGTTGACCATGAGGACATTTTAAGCTCAGAACTGCTTTCCTCAAATACTTACAGAAGTGTTTTTCCCAGGAAACCTTATCATTAATTTCCTAGTTTCTGTCTCAAACATGTCAGCTAGCATCTGCTCACAAGTCTGCACAAAACACACTCCCTAATTTATACAGATGGCATTATACCCTTTTAATCAGCCTTTGTATAAGATTACACATTTTCTTCAAGTTTCAACAAAGTGTTGAAGTAGGTAAACTGACCGATGTATTTCAGCATCTCCCAGACACAACGGCAGCATAACTGTGAAGAATCTTCCCTACAAAACCTCTTCACCTACATGTCCCTTACAAGCCAGTTTAAGGTATGCTGAGTTTTCCATAAGGCTACATTAAACAGTACAAAAACCGCAAAAAAAAAACCCCAAACACCAAACCCAACAAACCAGCCCACAAGCACATCTTATTTCTTTCATCCCACAGGGGAACTCAAAATGAAAAGGGATCATCTGGAAACAGTAATACCAGCATGCAGAGTTTTCTTTAAACATAATCACAAACATTACTTATTTGTGAGTACCAAAGACAACATTCCAAGAATTCAGGAAACCGAGATGATACAAAACCAACAGCAATTTCGATTTTAACGCTCTTCATGCATGTAATGTTTTCTATACCATTTGGTGTGTTAAAATAAAACATGCATTAGAAATACACAGTCAGTGCAACCAAATCAGCTTTATGAAACATTTCCTTTTACTTTCTCAAGTATACATCACTAATTACATGTTAAATTACTTAATTTTACTATGAACTAGGAGTTTTCTCTCCTTGTTTACTAATTCCAGTATATTTAATTATGTGCATTGATAGAGGTGTTTGCCTGCATAGGAAATGTGGCTTGAGATCTGTTCTTAATGAGAATGGAATATTCTTCCAAAGCTCTGTGATAAATGGTTCTGAAAGCGCACTCTGCTTTTCCCCAAATATCTATCCTTTACCTCTTCCCAGCCTCTTTCAACTGCCCTCCCCTTCCATCTTATAGCTTACTCTTAAATATTTCTAAAATGATCTCCTAGTAAAAAAGCACAGTCTAATATTTCACAGGTGCACTTGCGCTCTCCAGGGTAAATGTATCACCCTGTCATCACCATGGTCAACACGTTCCTCACAATCACATTATCAGCTGCTTGTGTTGTTTCTGTCCTTATGGGGTGGTTGGGAATGCAGAGAACTGCCGTGTGAAAGATTTCCAGGTGCAAGGTTATAGCTTTGCATCTGGTTTTCTTCTCATGAGTGTTGTTATTTTTTTTCCCCCAATCTTTATAGGATTTCCATGTGCTCTCATTATGTTATCAGTAACATATGAAATACACACAGCCTTTTTTAAAAGTGGACTATGCAGAGTGAAAGCAATACTGGATTACAATATTAAGGTGATTTTACCAGGATTTTGTTAGTATAAACACTATAAATAAATTAGTCCAGTCCTATACTTCACTATGGTTATACTATCTAGCATTATCAGCTATCCTTCACTGTCTTTTAACTTTCAGTTACTTATCTCCAAACCTCCTTTTACCTAAAACCTCAGAGCTATCTTTCTTAGAGAACATCAGTGTAAAAGGCAATCATCACTTAGACGAATTGCCAAATAATTTCTAGCATCACTGCCAATTTCTAAGTTTCATTTTAAAAAAATGCTCATCCCTCCAAAACTTTCGGGGCAGTTGTGTCCACATCCGGACTTTGAACCTTTATACAATTTTGGAAACAAAAGACGTGTTCATTATTGAACTTTAGGGAAGGCGCATCTGCATTCAAACGTGCATTGCCTCACAAATGTCAGACTTCAAATAAAGTCTGGAAAACTGGAAACACACTAGAAACACTGTAATGCTCTCATGGAAGGGATGACCTTGCAGGCAGTGATTCTCATTTTCCATAGCTCCACACCTGGATACCTTAGGGTTTTTTGCTTTGGCTACCAAATTGGTAAAGATTTTCACATGAATTTTTCTGACAATATAGAAACTTTATCTTCTCAGGAGACGCGATAGCCGAAGCCATCCTTTGTTCCACTGGCTCAGTATGCCTGTCTATGCAGATACACAGCCCTTCTACAACTGACTCCCAAGACTGTGTGTTCCCTGGAAGCTGAGGAGAATCTGAACCACCCCACAGCAAACTACCAGCAGTAGGTTCATACTATTCAAGATAATGACTGAAGAAAGGAGATTGACACTGCAAGTACAGATGCAACCTTAGGTTAAATCTGTTCATACAGTAGGGGCAGTCATCATAGCACATTAAGATTGAAATCTTGAAGTTTTCAGAAAAGGAAAAACTGGTTTTAAATTAACAGCAATATATATTTATGTACCGCTTTCATTTTCAAACCTTACGTATTTCACTTGTTGCAAATGAAAGGGATTTTTGTTTCATCTGAACCTACTTTTAGAGGGTGCCATTCCATCTATTTCCTTAGACTTTCAATGGCACTAACGGCAGGTTTCCATGGCTAAACAGATAAATTGAAATTTCACAACAAATTATTGGGCTTTGTCACTGAGTTTTTACAGAACATCACAATCTGTCCCTTTACTCGTCCCACCTGTAACATAGTTTGTTTAATGCAATTTTTTTCATCTATCACTGAATGAGGTAGGTGAGTTTGGCACATTAGCCTCCTCCAACATCTCTGAGTACTTTGATTTTCCAGAATTCATTCACGTACTGAAATTGAAAGGTGAAAACTCTGAAATTATCTCATAAGCAGACCAGAATTTCTACTGCATATCAGAAAAAAATGATCAAATTATTTAGAAAATTCAGTGTATACTTTAAACTCTCTACTGACTATAGTAGACATGCTTAAGATTTATTTGTAGGTAGCAATCCTTGCATCTCTTGTCACTCAACTAAACAGCACAAGCATTTTTAGTAGCTGTTATGTTACAAAACAAGACTCAACTAGAATTAGATCATGCCAAAATTGGAGTCCAGAAGATTTACACTCTGCCAGATTGCATACAATACTCTTGTTAGAGCTAACAGACAAGCCAAGTTCCAATGAATACATTCTTTTATAAAATGTTTTGAAATTCTATAACATTAACCTTGCTTTGGATTTCAGATTGTGCTAGTGCTTCCTGACAAATAGCATGCTGTTACAGTATCAATTTTGCTGCTTTTAGAGTACACTGTACATTCGACAGTAGTTGAACATTTACATGCAAAAATGAAATTAACATCAACAAGGGGCTTTTGAATAGCTTTCTGAAGTACATGTAAGTAATATTAAAATTCAGTTTCTATCATCTGTGGATACAAGCCATCATAGAACGATGTCTTGTAATATACTTATAAACTAAATCTCTTGGAGAGTAATTTTGTTCATTTTGCCTACATTTCACCGTCAGAGCAATAATACTGAGATCTAACAAGAAGCATAGTAACAGCCAGGTGATACTAGTTCAGTTTTTCTCCTTGGTAAATGTTTCACTAGTCTATCACATAACATATTGCTTTCCTACCAAGAAAAAATTTATTTTCAGACACAAAATAATTTACCATCTTCTAAAGAAAAAAAATTAGACCTCACATGGCACTGTTTTGTATCAAATTAACCTACCTTGATTTTTAAGTTGTTCAGGAGAGACTTCTTTCTGTAATCCATCCTTTGGAGATCCCACTGAGTATTCTGAAAAAACAATCAAAAGACCAAACCTATCCTCTAGAAAATATTAAATTAAGCCAGGCAGTACCCTGCTCATGCAGAAAAGAAAGGAGAGCTGAGTAGCCCATGAAGCCAGTCAGTAACCCAAGGACACAGCAGCTGGCCCATTAGAGTTCAGATCTTTCTCACCTGTGTTGAGCTGCAAGCCCTCCCTGAGAAAGGCTGTACATTGAGGGAAAAGTCTAGGGTAGGTTAGAGGTAGCTTCTAGATGAGGTATCATAAAATAAGGTTGTTATGTTCAGCTGAGAGCAGGTTGTTGTTTAGTGAACAGGCTCCTTGGATTAATTAGACTGGAAGAGGACAAGTTCTCTGAAGGAATAGAGTCTCAGCAGGCAAACACACTCCCTGACAGAAGGTTTGGGCTGGGTTGGGAGCTTGCTCGAGGAGTATGAGCTTCCAGGACCCTGCTCTCTGTGGGCCCAAAGCTCAGTGGCAGTCTTGCTGGGTTATGGGAAAGAATATGGTAAGGGGTATTTCAAAGTGGGATATCACATCACTTCACCAGATCTGAAGGTTCATGGGCTTTAAAAGCGATAACTACAAAGGTGTTTCTGCTAGGGAGCAGTGCATTCCTCTGGTAGGTTGGAGAGGCTATTTTGGAGGTAAAGGACTAGGTGGCAGGAGAGATATCTCATAAGGCAAATCAAAACATTCATTGCAACCTTTGTTCCAGTCTTCATGGGGAGCATGGTCTGGTGGTAGTCAAGCTCTTTCTGAGTTGAAATTAAGGAGTTTGGGGACACAAACTGATTCTGTGCCTCTGTATCTCTACTTGCAGTATTATGTTTTTATGGAAGCTCTTCTGTTATCAGGGTCTCCTGTTGTCCTAGATAATGGAAAACTGGTCATATGGTTGATGATCAGTAACCATGTACAAAAAATACAGTCCCAGTCCCAGTGAAGTTGACTACTCTCTACCATATGGAGAAACAAGTTCCTGAATTAGATACTTAAAGTTAGGTCATGAAAACACCCTGTTTTTTCCCCTTCCCATTTCCCCTCCCTGCTCCAGCTACTGTTTCCAGTGTAGCACCATCAAACTGCTCATCATCAAGTAAGGAGCTTTCTACCACCAAGGAGTACTTAAATGTCTGTTTCTGTAAAAATGCGTTAAAATGTATATGGCTGTAATACTGTCATTGCCAGCATATCAGCAGCTGTTTGTAGTTTAATTTATGAAAAATAGTAGTTCCACAAACTGTTGCTACAAAGTTGTCTCAAGTTAGCACTGCTGTCGCTTTCATTCTGGAGAAGTATTTTGCAGTGCAGACAAGTGAGCAACAGCAACCAAGGCTAGTCAGTTCAACATGAAGCTGAAATAGGAAAAGATGAGGTTGCTAATATGCTTAGGTAATTATGTGAGGGCTTGTAGCTCATTTCTCATCCCAGTGAGTTTAATAAAACCTTTTCAATGAACTATGTACAAAGGGTAGTTGAGAAAAAGTAATATTTAAATTTAATTCAATCCAGTCTGATCAAAATTTTTTAAGGTTAATCGCTATAAAGTTTACCTGCTATGGACAAAGTTAACTATTTGCTCAGTTATACATGTCAGAATTTCTTAGCAACAGATATCACTGTATGTACTTGCTAGGACAAATTGTATCTTATCGTATATCATCATATACAGCAAGGACAGAAGTGGGTTAGGGACTGGAAAATTCTCAGATGGTTTTCCACTAGCTCCCTAGAGAGGTACTTCAGTAGACAATGGGAAAATTCTGTACCTGCTGATAATGAGGTAACTGCGCTGTGACAAACAAAAATAAATTATGTCGAGGATTGCTAGCTTATCATCTGTAAGCATTTTTTTTCACTGAAGTTCTTATAATTTTGGAAGAAATAAAAGCAAGATGTCATTTCTATGGCTCAGGTCACATATGACCATTTCTAAGGTTCTTGCCTTTCAAGTGAAAGCCAGAAATCCTTGGTAGCTCTACAAATATCAGTTGATGTTAGCAGAATTATTTTATGTTATGTTTGTCTTTGTATCTTTGTATCGCTATCAATAATTGAAAGTCATCAAAAATTGGCACAAATTCATAATCTCATGGATATGTAGACTGTTTACAGTTGTAATTTCCACATGCTTCTAAAACTAATTTCTCTTAGTCTAGATAGGAAAGCTGTACAAATCATACCAGGATTCCTATGACAATAAAAAAAGCAAAGCCAAACCTCATCCAAGAGCTTGTGGGTACTACAACAGCAAAACAAACAAACAGCAAAACAAACTAAACCAAACCAAAAAACCCCTCAGCAAACAGTAACACTTCAGACCTCTGAGTGTACAATGTCCCTTACATGGCACACAACAGCAACAACCAATCTCTGATGCTATGGCCCTTTAGTTAAAGGTAAGACCTTGAAAAACCCACAGAGCTTCTTCATCCATGACACAGTGCAAAGGGCAAAATAACAGTATATTTTCTGGCCTTTTTTTTTTTTTCAGCATAGAGGAAAATTAACATTTTAAGGAAAAACAAAAGGAAAAATATTTCCTAGGGAAACAGGCACTCTGTCTTTTGGCTAAATGTTCTAGTTGTAAGAAAATAACATCTTACTCCTATAAGAGTTTATCTCCTTTTGGTACTTGCTAAATATTTAAATTATAATGATCTATTTGTTATTTCAAACTCATTCCCATTACATGAGATATTAAGAGATATTGTCATGGCTTTAAATTGGAAATTCATGTACTCATAGAGCACACACTTCTCTGTGTTACACTGAGTAGTATTTAGTATCAGGATTTCATACGCAAATCCAAAATATTAAATTGCAATGAAAAACTGTGAAAGCTTAGATTTTTACTACCAGTCCAAGGACAACTAGAGTAAAAGTTTGATACATAAACAATGGCAAGAGTATGGATAGATGATGGATAGAAGGATATTCGGATGGATAGACAGAAAACAATATTTTGTTTTTCTGTTGAAGATTGTCAGGGGTTCTGCACTGTCCAAAACAAAAAGAATAGAAAGAAATATTCCAGATCAGAGGATGGTTTGAGGATTTTTTTAAATCATGGTAAACTGGATGTACCAGCAACAATAAGCTTGGCAGAAATTCTGTTTTAGGGAATAATATAAATTAAGGTAGATTAGTAGTTTGCTTATAAAAGGTGAGAGAGGCCTTTGGAAAGATGATACACATGGTCTTTAACAGCACTCACTGATGCTGATTACTGTTTGACAGTGATCAACACAGGTCAACATAACTAGAATCAAGAGGTCAACACAACCAGGCTTCCAACAATGTCTCTGAGAAAACAAATGACACAGATGGTTAGCAGATGGATGCTACAAAGACACAGTACTCTAAATATGAAACATCAAAAGTTTCTTGCATATCCTCATCAAGTCACAAGGACACACAGCAGCTGTCAGTCACCGGGTTGTAAATTTTTCATCATTGTGCTAGCAGCCCCAGGAAAATATTCACTGGAGTCTAGTCAAGGCAATTCAATGTCCCTAATACAAACACCTGTCACTAAGCACATGAGCAGTCCTGTTTAAATCGATGAGTTTACCTTTACAGTAAAAGATAGGCACACACTACTTGTCTTGTTGAATCAGGGTTCTCTTGATGTAAATAAATGAAACCTGAGCTTACTTACATGTTTTGAAAATCAAAATCTGTGAACTCTCATCATCACTTAATTTACATGCCAAAGAATGCTGTCCTCATTATTCCATGTTAAGTGACTAGCAATTTTCTAGAGAGTTAAACATTTATTTGACTGAGAATATCACGTGGAAGGTGGCAGAAATGAAGACTACCACGGCCCGTATTTCTAGGGAGAGGATGATTTCTAGATGAAATCAAAGGGAACATTTTCGTTACATCTTACAGAGAAACTATCAACAGCCCAATTAAATATATTAATATACCGTTCTCGGGTAAACTGTTTTTCAGCTGGAATTCATACTTACAACTACAGTAGGTATGCTAGGAGGTTATTGCACTTCATTCCAAAACCTGATGCATGATTATCTCAACCACGCATCTTGTCTAGTGAGGCAGTTTTATGAACCGGCATAGTCCCAATTAATACTTAAACATTTTGATTAAATTTGAAAGAGGAAATAAAAATTCTTTCTTCATCATCTTTTCACTGTTAAGCAAGCAAACACCCACTTGTTGCAAAACAATTTTATACTGAATTGCTTTCACAAAACAAAATAGTACTGTATGCTACCTGTAAATCTAAGTTATGAATCTAAGCCTATCTATCTTGTGCTTAAGCACTTCAGCCAAAAAAAAGTATTGCCTTTGGCATATTTGTGCATTTCAGAATCTGTCTGTATTTTACAACTGCAAATGCATGGCTCCATCTATCTCCCAAGTTCCATATGCTCAGTTGTACTATGCTGGGCTAATGTAAGAAAATAGGTTAGTCACCAAGAAAAGAATCCCAGTGTAGAACATCCAATTCTAAAAGTTATGACTGACACAAGACTCTCTCAACCAAAAGAAACAGAAAACTAGCTGCTATACCTTTTAAGAAAACCTATTTCTACTAAAATTTTGTATTTTACTGAATAGATCGCTGGGAAGGATTCATTGTTGATCTTTCAGAAGCAGAGAACTTTTTTTTCTTCAGTTTCTATTTTTCTTTAGTTATAGAATTTCCTATCTACCAATCACAGGAGAGAATTGTTCCATGAGCTCAGTATATTTAGCTGAGATTGTGAGTAACTTAACTGCAATCTTAAGTAGCTACCTGAGAGGCAAAGCTCTCACAGAAGTAATGGACTATGGCTTCACCACTTGCAGAAGTGCCCAGTGCACCGGCCATTGCTGCTATGAATTAAAACCTCTTCACATGGAGGACCTCGTGATGTCTATAGGTAAGAACCACAGAAGCCATGAGTCTGTACAGGACAAAGTGTCTGCTAGCTCAGTGCCCACTCTCATTGCTGTTTCAGCTTGTAATTCCCTTCCTGTGGGGTAGAATGCTATTAAAACTTCATTTGGAAGGCACAACTTTATTCTAAGAAGTTAGTATTTTCCTGACTACTTAGTGTACAAAAAAGATGGGGATCCTACTCATTTGTCCACAGGTTATCTTCTTAATCATAAGTGGTTTTTATATGGGTTACAAAATAAGTAGCAAATTCCTGCTTCTTGCCATAATTCAAGCAATTTTGGTTCATACAAGATTTAATTTAATGCTGAAAATCAGCAACATGTCTAAAATGGTGCTTGTTTCATGCAGTCCATTAAAGATGTTGACAGCTATTATCTCACAGTGAAAATAACAGACTTACAATTAACCAAGCATCTCATAGTTCAGACTGTTAAGGAAAAATTGATGACATTTTAATAGAAGAAGCTTCTCCTGAACCTTCAAAAAATCCTACCTAATTTAGGAAACAGTAAGGTGTCTGAAGCACTCACTGGACAGATCTTTACTTTTGGATGCCCCACACTAAAAAGTAGACTGTACATGCTAATTCTATTTAAGTCTGTGCAGATATATGAGAGGAAGACTACTGCTTCATGAGCCAATGTAACTCCAGCAATGCAGAGTTCCCAGTATCTGACCACAAAATTTTGACACTGGACTCAGTTAGCCATGGACACAGTAATGCTCCAGGGTAGAAGGGGGAAAACTGGGAGAAAACATTCACAAAAACCATCCATGACTCTTCCACAAACTGTCAGAGTCAGCAAGTTTTCCACTCACCAAAGGAACTGTAAATCCATTGCTCCTTCCTGGGTGCTTCTGCAGATTGTGGAAGAGCAACTAGAGAACAGGGCCCTCAGTACTGGGCTCAGTACCTCCACCCAGTTATTGAGATGTGAGGTTTGTGAGCACAGTAGGAAAAATGTTTTTGTTTGAAGCTGTTTCATCAAATTGCTGTTCACATCTATCTCCAGCCATTGCAGAATACTCATCTTCCTTCTTTCAGGCTTTCTGCTTCATCCCTCCAACACCTACCATCCCTTTGAGAAACTTCTGCTGTACTATGCTAAGGCTGTTGAAACATGGTTTATTGACATAAAGGGCCTTGGACCAGCAGAAATTCCTGATGGACACAGGCAGGAGGTGCTAGTGTTGAAACAGCAGAAAAGGCTGTTTTTTACAAAGGGAATAAGACTGGAAAAGTGGTATTGGCTTGTAGAACTATATTGAGATGATCACACATAACTAATAAACTGGGGATGCACAAGAAATCTACCTTTTCACAATGTAGAAGGGCTTGTGACAGTCATGGTCTCTGCACTCTGGCAGTGCAGAGACTTGGCCACAAATTGCAAGGCACCAAAAAAGGGAAGCAGAAGGCATGACCATAATTCAGTCAGTCTCTGATTTCCAAGCGAGGCTGAAGAATGAGCAGGAGAAATCTACTACATCTTTTGTATATGATGGAGTATGCCTCAGAGAAGTGCAGACGCTTCTACAGACATATTAGGCACAATCTCCTCAGTACAGAGATTTCCTTTTCAAAGAAGTGCAGCTCTTTGCTGCCTCCTCTGAAATATTATTATAACAAATGGCCAGGATAGACCCTAAAAATTCTCATAAACCAGAAATCATAATGTGAAAGCACATAGCCTCCTCAGTTGTCAAGTTTTCACTGTTAACAGACACAACACCAAGCACTGTGTGGTAAAATTTGCTATAACGAAGGAGTATTTGAAACTGTATCCCTTAGAAATTGATATCTGACATTTTAATTGAAATGAGATGTGTCATCTCTAAATTTGCAGTTACTTATACTAGTGGAAAATCATGTCAGACCTGTAAAAGTGGAAAGTCTTAATGTTTGGAATAAGCCCTGTTTTATTCTCATGATTTACAAGTCACACATACAGGTGAGCAGACAGATTCTGAGATTGTACCTGAGAATATATCTGTAGCTTTTTTCAAAGTCAGGATGAACTTTAATAGTGAGATTTCCATGGGAATACACAATGCCAATGCCCTGAAGTACATCGAATATGAGTTTTGCACAGTGGAATGAATTTATGCATGTGCTTACATATAGGTGTGTACTTTAGGGCTTTGTTGAATATAGGTCTAGATATTTTAGCTTATTGAAGATGCTTTTTATTTTTGCAGATCACTAGTAAGAATTTCATCTAAACACGTAGTTTAAATTTTTCCATATATGGGATATTCTTGTACATATATCTAGATAAATAAATGTTTTTCCCTGTCTTAAGTATGACAGGAATATGAAATATTGTCCTGTCAAGGTATATTTTAAATTAATTTCTTCTGACTACTATAAAAATATCCATTTAAGATCTTTCAAGAGAAACACGTGTTAAAATTCCAGATAGAAAAAAATGAGGAAATTATCTTATTTTAATTAAAAATAATGTGATATTTTTCTCTTGAGGAGAATCTCAACATTTAGTGACTCAAAGAGTATGTATTAATGAAAGGGAAACTACCTAACGTAAATTGCTGACCAATCACACATAACAATGATCTACATAAACCATCTGGTAATTATTGCAGGGAGCGCCATTAAAATGGAAATTTCTAAAAACAGCGTGTCTGAAGCATTTCACTGAATCTGCATATTTACTGTCTCTTAATGATCTTTGAATGACATGTTTCATTTGCACCTAAAAATGACATCCATATATCTACAAATGCAATTTAATTACTACCTTTGCACTTCCCATATAACCTATGTATGAAACCAGAAAATCACCACAGAAAATATATATGCATGGATGACTTTCATTGTTCTTGCCGTTAACACCTGTAGGCTGGTTTTTCCACTGACACAAATTGGTGTAGTTCCACTAATTTCCACAAAAGTCCAGTTTTTGCCAGCTGAGCAGCTAGCCTTGTTCTTTTTGGTTTGTTTTGTTTCAGTAAGCAGATGGAGGCAATTTAAAAATACAGATATGATATGAGACTTCTTAGAGAAATTATTAACAATGCATTATAACATATTTGTGGGTTTAAAAGAAACTGTAAAATCTGGCATTACAGTAATTGGACTTCATACTTAGAGTGAACTCACTAGTTTTGGACATTGTAACAGATACCCCTTCAACATGAATTCCACCTTCACCTCAGCCCTTCAGGAATCTCTTTCATATACCTGTTTCCTACAGTGTTTTTTGCCCCAGCTTAGGTTCCGTTCCTCTCCAGCTGAAGTCACAGTCAATGTCTGGATTGTACTGTGGCTGCACTCTCCTCACAACATACAAATTCTTGGGTAAAGCAGGAAAAACTCAAAACTATTCTCAATAGTGAGGGAGGAACTAATAACTCAGGGAGCATGACATTTTTATTAAGCACCACAGTCCCGGTTTCTTCAGGAACCAGCTTTAATAATTTGGTTGTACATTGCTCTGAAGGGATTAATATTATTTACTTATAAGCATGGCTTGGAGCAGGACTGCTAACACATCCTGTACTCTTTCATCAGCTCTGCATCAGATTTTGGCTACACATAATTCAGAAGAATCATCACAGAGTGATTTCCCAACTATCTATGTGCCTCCAAGCACACGCAAGGGAAAACTACCAAGCATAAAAAATGGCCTTTAATATCACAGTACACCTTTTGGGATGCTTCCCTAAACGAATTCAGAAAAGCAGAGAAGCATTTCTGTCTGTTTGTTCAGAAAAATATAGCAAATTCTACACTTTCATATATAAGATCAAACTGGGACCATCTTCAGTATTAATAACTGCTCTCCATATAATCATATGTTGTCCATAATCACTGCTGTCCATAACCACTTCTTATTCTTCATGTTTTGTTAAATAGTTGATAATATTCCTGACTGCTGATAGTCAGAGGATGGCAGACTTTTCAGAAAGTTGTTACACTTCTAAATAGTGCATTAAGATAGAATATATTAAAATGTAAGTGTTCTTAATGTGTTGTTGATAAGTCTAATCTTATTTAAGTTATAATTTCAAAATGCCTTATAGAAATAACTAATTTTAAAGACACATCAGCTTCAAACTCTTGCAGAATCTTCTAATGTACTCTTGTGAATTAACATCCACAGTTATGAAAACTGAGTAGAACAAGTATTTCTCCCTATTTTTAATTTGTTTACCTTTTTGTTTGATGATCAGAAGGATTCATGCCTGCTAGACTTCAGTAATAAGTTTAAGAATACACACTTTTAGCCTCTTTAGGACTTACAATAAGTGACCAATCTCCCATTGTCCCAGAGGGAATTCAAGCAGGAAATTTATGTTTAAATGACATAATAAAAATATTTCTCATCCAGTTGGATGTGTTTGGCACTTCGTGTAACTTCACAAGCACAAAATCTGAACATGCATATGCTGTAACAGCACCAAAAAAACCCTGTTTGTACCAGTGCAGGACTTCAGCATCCCCTTTTACAGTAAAACAACAAGTCTTCATTCAAGATTTTCTCTTGAACAACAAGGTAACTATACAAAAGGAAGAAAGGGTGTGCAGACAGGACTAAAGCTGGCAGGAAAAGTGTATAAGCAGAAGACGATAGGGAGAGATCAAAATGTTCCCTCATACAAAAGCGAAGAGGAGAAAGTTATCCTTGAGTGAATAACTGTCTCAGGCATTAGAAGTAGCTGGTCTCAGCCAAGAATGAGAAAACTGGCTGTGGCTGATTAGCAAACAATTGCCTCATTTACATGAACTCAATGTACTGCAGAGAGTCACTCTGGTGGTTAACTACTTTGGATCTGCTGCTGATCAGAAAAAGTTTTCCTTGACACCTGATACACTAGGCAAATATGGTGTAGAGATTACAATCTTGTGCAATTTTCCATATGAGATAGCCAGAAATTGAAGCAATATTGTCAGGTCAAAAACAATGGCTAACGGCAACTGCTTCTTCTCTATTTCCACACAGACACAGCCAGAGCAGCCTCCTTTGGGGCTGCAGCCTGACACTGAAATAGGAACTTTATAAATAAAGGGCATGGCTGCTTCCTGAGCAAATCCGTAACTGAGTGCAGAATGATCCATGACATTACAAATAACTAAATCAATATACAGTTATCATAACACTGAAACACGGTGTTAATGCACAACATGTGGAAAATAGGAAAAAATACAGAAAAATATCATTATAGGCCTCCAGAATTAGTACAGCTATTAATGTAGCTAGTTCCATTTCATCAACGAAGTATTTTGGGATGGACAAGAAGGTGAAAATGGTTGGTTTGGCTTGAGCCAATATGAGAGCTTAACAACACCAAAAGGGAAAGATCCTGCTTTTCTTCCCTCCCTTTCATTCCCAGCCACAGGTCCTTAACCACTGACACTTCAGATCCCCATGTGTGTGTACACACACACACACACACACACACACACACAAACACAAAGAGCTGATTCAACTCATGGACCTGACAGAAGACTGTTTGCATATTTTTTCTGGATCAGTAGGGAGAAATTTCTGTCTTTCAGTAATGACATACAACTAAATTACTAATTTGTTTTGAGCCATATCATTCAATTTCATCCCAAAGGTGTACTTACATGAGATAGTGGCTTCACTGAAATGATCTGGGATAAAAATAACCCTCCCCAAAGTGAATTTTTAAGCCAGATCATTTCAGCGATCCAGTCTACAATTTTTCCTAAAAAATATTATATTGGCAGAACTGAGGAGGCAGACAATTTGAACATATGACTGGAAACAAGCCATCAAGGGAAGGAGACAGACTTTTAAACTGGCTTTATCAGCAAATCCGGCATCGGGCAAACCTGCACGTTTAACATCCATGTACTTTCAGACAGTACAGAGTTCAGTCACTTCACTGGCGGCTTACCTCAGTGTCCATTCATTACTCACTTCTACAAACTAAACTTCACTAGTGACCCTTCTTTTTCTGACATTGCTTACACTGGGAGTTTTCACTGAATGGCTAAGCCAATGTAACATCATTTTGCTACTGGAAGTGACAGTCTTGCTTCCTTCATTCACTTCTTCCTTGTACCAGTGACAGCACTCATGTGAGCCCTGTCAGAGGTGCTTCAGCTCCCACCAAATCAGAGAACCATTCACCTTTTCGCTGGATTAGTTTTCTCTGGTTTAGTGAGTGGAACTGTCTTACAGTAGCATCGGATAAACACAATAGCCATCATCAGGGAAGCAACAGGAATGTGTGGCCAGGAGAAGGAACTGGAATGGACCTTTCAGCGGTAGCAAGCCACTAAAGCAGTTCAACCTCAGAACAAGAAAAACAATGCTTAACCCTGACTGAGAATAATAACCAATGGTTGAGTTATTGTTTGCTGTAATATTTGGCTCAACAGCTGAATTTAGCAGTTTTTCAGCTTCCTTGTTTTCTAGATATAAAGGGTATAATAAAAAATAACTGCAGCAAGAGAAGCCCACCTTTTTTGTAATGAAAGCAATACACCTGCGCTGTGACAGGCAGTAGTATTGTGGAATATAATTTGTGTCTTTCATAACACTGTTGGTAACAAGTACAGTGATATAGCTAAGAATGTGCTTTTGACTAAAATCAATACAGAAGGCTTTATCAGATGGAGATTTCTCTCCCTGTCTCCTCACTGAACTCCTTGTGATCTCTAACTGCCTTCGAGGACACACAAACCTCCACTCACACCAAATGTGTGGTGGCTCTGGTCCTCTACTAGGAAAAAGGAACAACACTCCTGGCCATGAGGAAGGGAGGGCAAACATTTCCCTAAAAGCAAGACAATCACAGTGCTAATACAGACCCAGCCCTGAGAGGAGGCCAAAGGAAGAGGGAACAGAGAAAAGGCAAAAGAGCACAGGCAGGGACATGGTTACGCCTGGGGTCAGACCGCACAGACTGTGATAGAGCACAGCCAAATCCAGTGCCGCAGATACAATCCTGACATGGCACAAACAGCTACTTACATTGTGTACATTTGGAATTGCAGTATCACCATGTATCACTATATGCTATAACCACCCACTGCAAGGATCCTTCAGATGTTTTTTTTCAAGCATGACAAATGCATTCATCGTTGGCTGGATTCTGTCTGAAGGATATGGGAGGATAATGGTCACACAAAATAAAACACAGCTATTGCCATCTTAACAGCTGCAGTTTTACTTTCATTACAGCATGACTCCTCTAGGCATAAAGATTCAACCTGTTTGAATTGTACCCTGCAGATTTTTCTCTAAATACAACATGATTTTACATGAGCTCTATCTGGATTTTTTTTTAAGTAGAAGGATCAGGCAAGTCTTAATCTTGTGAAATTTTGATGTGGATCCAGGTTAGTACCAATTATGCCACAAGCATAACCATCTGACTTTTGTGGTACAGCAGCATGTTGTGTGTGACTACAGCAAGACAACCAGCAGCCCAGAATGCAGGAGTGTCGGTAAGAAAAAGGCAAATTGGTCAAATCAGTATTTTTCAGACCTATTAAATATTTTGTTTATTAGTCTTATGCACTTCTAGAAAAGCCCAATGTAGCCACAGGGCTTTATTTTCTTTTAAGGACATCCTTTCCTTGAGTATATTTGAAGAAAAGTGGCTGTTAAGCACTCGGGAATGAGTACTGGATGGCTCCGAGGGCTGCAGGCACTCGGCAGTGCAGGGGGTGCTGCCACCTTTCGGTCATTTTCTGCGAAAAAAACAGGTTCCGTATTTTTAAAACCTCACTAGGACAATGTTGTTTCTTTTTCCACAAACTCCTTCTGTCTTGGAAATTCTCTTTCCCTTCTTTTAACTGAGAGGTATGGAGGGATATTTGGAAGGATATTCAATATCCTTTGTTGTACTTTATTATTACATCTTTTTCTTGGTTTGCAAGTAGTCTTTTTTTACAGTGCGAGGCTTGGTGTTTGATTAACATGAAAAAAAACCATATTATTACAGTTTTATTAAGACACACAACAACACTGCTGTACATGACTGTGATCTTTAGATACTGCTATCCTGTACAGAGCTATTAAATATGTCCTTCTTAAAATAGGTGCCACAAATAATAACAACCAATAACCCTGCTCTAAATCACAGGACTGGAAACCAATATCCTAAGAAACTGACAACTTTCAGTATGATGCAAAAAGCTGCCAACATCCATTCAGTTCAGCAGATATTTAATGCAGGGGATTGTTTTTCTGTTGTGATAAAGAGCCAGATCTTGGATTCCTCTGAGGTCAACAGGAATTCTGAATAGAAAGACTCAGGTCTGAACTTTTGAGATTGTACTTGCTGCTTCCCTGAGTGAATTACTGAATTTCACTTGACTTCATATCTACATGTAAGGAGAAAAGAAAAATGCCAATTCTGAACATCCTGCTCCTTCAGCTGAATGAAATAGGAATGGAAGGAGAACACCACCTTAGCTGTCAGGCAACAGGAGAGTAGACTAGTATATTTATTTCCATCAGTCTAAATTATATAGTACTCAAAGTGACAACTTCTCTTCATCTCAGGGGTTATACCACTTCAGGGTATAGAGATATGTAAGAAGCAGATTTGGGTTCTTTCAATATCTGTTTTTTCTCCTACATTTAGTTATGAACTTACATCCCTGCAGCCAGAAAGACACTGTTCATGTGAGGATTCCCCGGGGTACAGGACTTTTTTTAGTTTAGTGTCAAACATTTTTGTGAAATTGTTCTCTTTCCTCAGAGGGTAAAAGGTCAGGGATTACTTTGACTGCTGCATTAGACCCTTATGCTTAGATTTTCAAAGCTGTGCTTGTGTTGGAAACAAAAATCCTGTTATTGTTACAGGATTAGTGCACATAACTTTCCAAATGCTGCTTTGAAATCGGAGCCAAGAAATATTATTTGTGTGTACTTTCTGGAATTAATGTAGGCTGTGGTTATTGGCCAGCTTTCCAACAGCACTGTTACATACACGGCTTTTGATGTACTGTCTATAGACTCTCATTCAGACCTGTCTGTTGGACATTTAAAAAAGGAATGACAAGACATCAGTTTCAACCTGCATCTTCCTTTGTCACAGATTAATACAATTTGTCTTGATTCTGTTAACACTTTTCTTGCTTTATTTCAATTGATTCTAAGGCATTAAAAAAAACCCTTAAAATTAATAAGATAATCTTTGTTTTGCTTAGTTTCAGTAGAAACTTCAAACCTGTGCTGCAGTGATGGAATCAACCTGATGCTGGCATTGCCAATTCCCCAGTTCCTCCAGCCCAATTAAACTTTTTCTCTTGTTCTGAATTACAACAGGTTTAGAATCTTATTACATTGTACAAATGCCCCAGGTGAGAACTGGTTTTCTTCTGTTACTGTACAGCATCTACTGCAGAGTGTTAATTTCTAATTATAAATGCTTAAAATTGTCCTCTGCTTGTATATCGACTTCTAAATGAGAATGAGCCTTCTAACCATTGTTTTAACCACTAAAATCATTAATAATGGTCTTAACAAGGAAATAGAGGAAAAGAAAAATTGTGTCTCGTAATGGAGAGAACATTTAGTTTCTGTACCTGATTGCGCTGATGCATGACATACAGCCTATCCAGCACCACCAAACTTTAGGCAGTTCCAGGCATGCCCAGTGACACATCACTGCATACCTGGCACAGTCTGAGAATCTACAAAGCCTAGAATTCGGGTAGCACCTAAGCAGGCATTTTCAGGATTATAATTTTGGCCCTAAGTGCCTAATTTTGCATTTGGCACACTACGGACTTACATACCTAGGCTGCTTTGATTTTTATTCCTGACATTGTGATTCTCCTTTTTTCCATTTAAACAACAAAGTCGGAAGCTAGCTACCGTTGGTTTCCTGTGTACCAGCAGGATGAGAGGGCCTTAGCTGGAGAGTAATTCAGGCACCTGTGCTGAATTCTTGATCTCAATTGCCCTCTGGGTGGTAGAAACCTTTTCCTCCCAACAATAATGGAAGATCCTAGGAAGGCTAACCACCTAACACAGGCACTTGCCTTGGAGTGCCTTGAATTAGGCAGTGTGAAAAGCACCCAAAGTTACAAAATAATGCCTCCCTTGCATGGGTAACCCAGCAACATTCCATTTTTATAAAAGCATCTTCTCTGATACTGTCATGCTCACATCATACAGAGAGCTGACATGCAGTTGATATAAAACACCACTTATCCCACAAGCCACGCTGCAACTATTTCAAGACTAAATGTATCACTGACCTTAGCTTTCATCTTCCTCTTTTGTCAAAATTTTCTAGGATTTAAATATAATCCAACTAGAAAGAGCAGAGATTATTTCTTCAGTAAGTAATGATAATTTCTCTTGTGTTGGTGTGGTATGAATACAGACAGCATCCAAAAGTCTTACAGCTGCTGATGTAATAAAGTTATTTTTTGGTGTGATTAAACATCAAATAGTTTTAAAGAACCCATTTATAAAATTTGAATTTCAAATGCTTATTTCACCGCTGAAAATCTTGCATTATGTTCAGACAGCTGATCTATAAATCCTCCCAATCCTTAAACTGTACTGGCCAAAGTGCTATCATTCATTAGATGAGGATAGTGACTACCTTATTTAAAATGAAGCCTGGTAGATGACAGGCGGTGGAGGGGATATTTTCTAGTGTGACATGAGCCAGAAATACAGTTACCTAAAGGAAATAACATTGAGGGGAAGTAGATATTAGACAGGGAAAATGCCTGCATGATGACGACTGTGCAGGAGGCCATTCAGAGCCTCTACACAAGCAATATTTCATACATAGTCTTGGCTACAATCCAAGACTATACACTCACACACACATATATATGTATTAAAAATATACAGTCCATCTTGGTATATAATTTAAAACATAAATTACAAATCCTTACATATATTAATCCAACAGTTATGGGCTGCTTACTATGAAAGTCCACTGTTACATGTTACAAGAAACATTATTTTACTGTATCGTTTAAACACATTTAATTTTGCGATGTATAGAGAACTCACGGTGTAAATCTGGTTCTTATGTCTCTTTCGGCAAGCAGTAGACATTGCTAAGGGCTTAAATCCTCTGAGGACAAAGTAATGATAAAGTTCCAGTTCTTGCAGGTTGTACACATGCTTAAGTTCTTGCATACAATATAAAGTCAATGGGAATGTTCACATTACTAGATTTAGGCAAATCCATTAAGTTGGAAGAACTAGGGATAGAAATAGTTTTATGACAAAGTGGA
The DNA here is from genome assembly GCF_963082525.1 of Nesoenas mayeri. Lineage (NCBI taxonomy): Eukaryota > Metazoa > Chordata > Aves > Columbiformes > Columbidae > Nesoenas > Nesoenas mayeri. Next base: position 14,709,675 of record NC_137540.1, on the reverse strand, counting down.
GAAGAAGGGTCTGTTAAAACTAGACATGTTCCTCATAGAAACTGGAATAAAATCAAGGACCTTAAATTGAACAGATGCTCCAAAGTGATACTGAAATATAAACAATAGTAGCCCTCAGGATTGCTTCAGTCTGGTATTTGTTTAGGCTTTTACTTCCTCTATCTTTGCAGTTGATTTTCACCTAAAAAAAAAGAACTAAAAGAGTGAACTCAGTATATATTTTTAACTAAAATCTTTTTGAGATGAAGTAGGTGTTTTTGAATTACTGCTTCTCTTTTAGTTCTAGTGCATAACAGAACGCATTTGCAGCACAACTTATGGATATACATAAACACATTATGGCTGCCTACCTGTATAAATGCCATGATAACACATGGCTGTGTTGGTATGGAATGTTAGTGTGTTTTGCTGCCAAGACATCCATCCATACAGCCTGGCCTAACCAAGGGCTCTTTCAAGTGTGCGACAGCAATCACAGATAAGGTTTCTAGAAGGGAATGGGCCAGATATATTGGAACAGCTTTCCTCTCAGCAAGGTGGAATCACCCTCTCCTGGCAGTTACTATGGAGTACACCGGTGCTAAATAAAGGAGAGCATGTGCAGCATACGCAAAGGCCTAGTTGCACGTTATCGATCATGCCTTTGAGAGTCACTTATTTTATAACAGCAAGCTGAAGGGAGTGGAGAAGGACAGAGGACAATGTAATTCTGTAGAGCAAAACGTGAAGTCTTCAGACTTTCTTAAGTAAAAGCTTGAAGGTGTTTGGTTTTCTTTGATTTAAAGCGGTTCCTTTTCCCCATTTGAATTTTCTAACCCTTTTCTTATTTTTAAAAAGAAACAAACAATTAAAAAAGTTAAACCAGACTTCAATAATACAAAGCAAAAAAGCAAAACCATAGGAGTGAACACAGAAAAATGAGAAAATGAGAGTTACTGCTATGACACCAAAATGACATGAGTGGTGTGACATGTTCTTCCAGTCCCTATGGATAAGGCAGGAAAGAAAAGCTTAGCTCTAACTCAGTCTGGAAATAAGAGGAAAATGCTTTCAGTTACCTTTTGATCTTGTACACATGGGGATTAGTGGTACACTGCCTCCAAACAGGCTTTGACCATGAAATATCCTTCACAAGGATGATTAAAATGTATATGAATGGTTACATTTTCTTTATCCCTTCTTTGATCGTTGTTAGGCTCGAAGCTTTATCATCGCTATCTTTACCATCCATTATCAAAGTGAATTTGGGATAAGCTTAGACAAAGTTGTAACCAAGACAAATAAAAACCTTTGTTTAGCACTACCAGGCCCAAGCTTCTCACTGTTATTGGAAATGATGCAAAAAGCATCGATGTTCAGCAATGACAGCAGAGGGAACCTGTAGCTTCATTATGGAGCTTTGAAAAAGGTACCCAGAACTGTTTCTAATACCCAGAACTCATACGAATTAATACTTTACTACGCAAATAGTCCTATTGGTTGAAAAGTTAAATGAAGAAGTATCAGGCATATTTCCTGTTGACAAAAATATAAACCTATTTATTTCTCTTAAAGAGCTTGCCAGGTAAAATGAGAGTCGGATTCAATCTAATATTTATCATTGAAATCATATTGTTTAGTACATTCAATTTGAGACCAACCCAGGTGTTAGGTTGAAACAATCACATCACATAACCCATTAGGGGTCTGTTAGTGCAATGAGACTTCCATGAGAAACCCTCTATCCTGGTGGAGATATCAATGCTCAAATATTGCTTTACTCATTGTTAAAATGCATCCCTCTCACACGACAGGTATAGCAGTGGTTTGAGAGAGTGCAACAGACTGTGAAGAAGAATAGGTCATCCATTTAAAAGCAAAAATAGTATTTTGAGACTAATTTAGTTAGAATCAACATGCACTCAAAATTCTTAACTGTGCTAGTGACCACCAGCACCCATCCAGGTGAGACTGAGCACATGTTTCCACTGTTTGTTCCTGGTTTTAACACCCCCAAGAGTGCATAGATCTGCAAAAGCAAAGCGTCAGGCGGCAAGCTATGCTGACTAGGAATAAACATCAGGTTTTTTTGTTTGTAAAATTTCAACAATATACACCAATTGTTCAGTTGTTTAGCAAATGGAACAAGTAATTTCCAAGCTGGGGAGTATTCTTTCTCTCTTCAGATATTTCAGCAATCAGAAGGAAAGAACTGAAGCATTTTTTGCATCGTAACATCCATATGTCTCCTTTACATTGTCTAGAACAGTTCTGTTGGCATTAAGGAGGCATCCACAATTAAGATATGGGGTGCCTCCTGTCAATTATTCGGATTCATTTCTGCCCAGAGTGCAGCAATAAGGTCAAGAGAAGTTTAGAATTTATTACAGAGAAAAGACTGCTGCTGTGGGACCTCTCTGGCATCGGGCCCTGAAGCGCAGCAAGCAGCCCCTGTAACTGCTGGTCCACAGAATATCCATTGTTCTCTCAGGTTTCACAGCTGCAAAGGTTGCTTCCTCTTCCAGAAAGCAAGAGCTCTCCTCCCTGCAAAGCTGCACAGCAGCTCCACGACAGGAAGGATTTTTTCTGTTTGTATCTCATTTCAGGGGAGGTGCTGGCCTCGTATGCTCTTCACTGCTTACATTGCCCTGCCCAGAACCAATTCACTTGGCCTGAATAGCCCAGTGGGTCTCAGGTGGCTGGGGTTTGATACAGCATTTCCTCTCTCCATACTAGTCTCAATAAAAATTATTTGAAGAACACACCTCCTAAATTATTTAATCCTTATTGTTATTATTATTTAATTAAAAAATAACTTTTGCCTTATATATAACAGCTTGAAAATAGGCCAGGAATATACGAATTAAATATTTTAACCGTCTTCCTTGGAAACACTTGCTAGCTAAGAGGATCTAAGGTCTAAGAGGATCCTTCATCTCACAGTTTCCTTTAATGGAGAGAGCTTAGGTTAAATAATATTTCCCGAACTTTTTAGTAACTCGATACGTTTCCACACTTGAATTCCCCCATGATTCCTAACAGGAATCTCCTGCAATTCCCAGCTGATGACAGTTGGAAAGGCAGGATATTTGTGGCATTAGGAAAGTACAGTTTGAACAAATCTCTGGAGTTTAAAAAGGGATCCATCCATGCTAGGAAAGGGGAGCTGTGGAGCTGGTCTCCTCAGCCCTTGCTATGGTGCAGTGCCATCTCGTGGGCCCCAGCGGTTTCCAGCAGAAAGCAAAGGAGGAAGGAAGGTGGAAATGAAGGTGCAGAGAGAACAGGTTGTTCCAGCAAAGAAACTAAACCCCGTTTCATCTGCTATGTTCCTGATGCAGTAGAGCATTCAAAGCAACTTGGAGACAACTGATGACTTAATTACCATTGCACATGTTTATTCTTGAGTGCCTTCATGGTCTTTTAAGGCAACATATGTGAAATCTGGGTGTCACTACTCCAGAAAACTGAAATATAAAACGTGAAGATTTGGCCCAAAATGTGAAGGTCAGTAACTCTAAATAACAAAGGCAGTAAAAAAATAAACACTAAAATAAAAGATATCTAAGAGGTTAATACAGTCCTTCCATATAATTACTACTGTGTATTAATATTTCCTCATAATTTTTGACAGAATCACAGAATCGACTGGGTTGGAAAAGACCTCAGAGATCATCGAGTCCAACCCTTGGTCCAACTCTAGTCTGTTTACTAGATCATGGCACTAAGTGCCATGTCCAATCTCAGTTTAAAAACCTCCAGGGACGGCGAGTCCACCACCTCCCTGGGCAGGCCGTTCCAATGCCTGATCACTCTCTCTGTAAAGAATTTCTTTCTAATATCCAGCCTAAATTTCCCCTGGCAGAGTTTAAGCCCATGCCCCCTTGTCCTATTGCTGACTGCCTGGGAGAAGAGACCAATCCCCACCAGGCTATAACTTCCCTTCAGGTAGTTATAGAGAGTGATGAGGTCACCTTTTCATAGAATCACAGAATCATATAGTATCTCCAGTTGGAAGGGACCCATAAGCATCAATGAATTCAACTCCCTCTCTCTCACTGGACTACCTAAAACTAAACCATATGCCTAAGAGCATCATCCAGACGCCCCTGGAACTCTGACAGGCTTGGTGCTGTGGCCACTTCCCTGGGGAGCCGGTTCCAGGGACCGACCACCCTCCCCCTGAAGATCCTTCTCACAGTGTCCAGTCTGAACTTCCCCTGACACAGCTTCATTCCATTTAATTCATACAATTTAATGCAGTTTAAAATAACTAATTTGTCCACAAAACATGCCTGTGAGCTAGGTACCAGAAAAACCTAGAAAAAAATTATTTGTTTTGCTTCACAAATTGTGTGGTCTGAGAAAGAAAATATGCCATTGTGTTTTTTCTGATGAAGTGATTTCATATTATTTCCAAATGACCCTATTCCACTCCAAGGGGAAGTGAAACAACTTTGATTTATAATGATTTAAAATCACAGACTTGCATTGGAATGCTAACCTGTCATGCTTCTGAACTCCCACTTCGGCTGTGCACAGGCACTATTTTGTCAGTCCAGCAAGCTTTTAGTTACTATACTTCCCCAAATAAATGCATCACTAATTGGCAATTACTAAAACAGCATCCAGTCTGAATCTAACCTTTTGCAATAAAGTAATTTTTTTTACAAATATTATCCAGATTAATAACTACTTTGTTTTCCTAGGCAGATCACAATCTCCTTCACTGCTCTGGTTATTTTTTTTTTCTGACGTGACTGGAAACTCTTTTGCTAAAGGAAATGTATCTGCCTTTATTAGATTAGGATTTGGCAGCAAACTCTGAAAGATTACAGTCTATTGTATCAGATGACAACTTAAAACTTAAAACACCTTAAAGCTTAAAACTTTTCACATTCCTTTAGTTACACATTCTAGAAGGGTTCTGCACAAAGTCTCACATCTGAATTTTAAAAATCCTCATTTTTGCTTTGTGTCTGATGCTGAATGAGTACAAAGAACTCTGGCATTTTATTTTGTTAGAAAAACTCAGCTGTTCTTAGAGTAGAAAAAAATAACAAAAAAATGCTTAGTTCCATCAAGGATTTATATGTTGCAATAAAATTCACCTTCTTGAGAGAAGGTACACACACTCTCCATAAAATGCAGGAAATTCAAGCATTCAAACCAGCAAATTTAATGAACTGCCACCTATGTTCCCAGTAAAAGATGCCAAGGAAACAACAGGATCTAATCTTTGTCATCTCTAAGGAGTTAGGGGTCTATCCTTATTCAGGATTCTCAGCTACTGGTTCTCTTCTAGAGCTGGTGTCTATGTCATATCAGCCCCTCTCATTAAAAACAAGAGAGAATTCACAGCATTTCCCAATTTGCAATGCTTGGTAACTTAAAGTGTTTGCTTTTGTAGGGGAAGGTGTATGTTTGAATTCCTCCTCTGAATAAACTGAAGACTTGATTTTTGTTCTTCCATGACTGATGCGAGACACCTGTTCTTCAGGATTCATGACCAATACCATTTTCTCCTCTTTCTCTGGCTCCAAATTAGAGAACAAGAAATTCAAGCCCTGTGCTCCAGGAAAGAGCTGTGACTATTGTGTCTTGAGGGGGTGCACACAGAAAAACTTTAGATGTCTTCTTCCTACCTGTCTTTTGCGCAGATAGATCTAAACCCCATGCCATTAAAACAAACACACAAAACCACGGCCTTCATGTAACATTTCCAAAATTCCTTAACCTGCCAATATAGTTTCATTGCAAGCTGGTTTTGTGGGCCTTACATTAGGTTCCTTAATTTCTGGCAAAAATAGAGTTGAGAAGGTTTTTCTCTCTGTTTTTCAATGGAAAGACTTGGTTGTCAGATACAGTAAGATTTTAAAATGCTACTCCGATCTTAGAATATATAGCTGGCATTGACAGAATGTTTTATGATGTGATCTCTCTATCCTACTTCCAGTTAAGATTAATAAAGTCCTCACCTCCCCTTTGGCCTCCAGATCTTATTCCAGCCAGAAATCACACCTTCAAGTAAGTGATCCTGCCAGATACTTCATAGATTCTCATGACCCATGAAAGTGGCAGGTCTGCTCCATCACAGACCTTCCCAAATGCGTTGAAGTGAAACAGGAAAAATAATAGAGTGTTCATCCACACATGTGAGTATCATCTGGTGTTATAATTAGCATCCTTCATTTCTGGACAACACACATGTAAGAATGTGGTCTACCCTGAAGTTTCTAGAAGTTTCTTTTTGTATGCTTATTCCTGCACTACTGCAGCCAAATGACATAATTATTTCAATAAGACCTATATTTTAAAATATCATTCTAATATATATGATGAAATATTTTAAACAAATTTCTGAGCATTCTTACGCTATACAGCACAATGTGCAGAGCCTTTCTCTGAAATGCATGTAATTCCAGAAATATTCACATAATTAACACAATGTTTTTTAAAAGCAATATAGTGGGGAAAACAAAAAACAAACAAAAAACCACAAACCACACAAAAAAACAAAAACCCCAACCAACAAGCAAACAAACAAAAACCAAAACACCAAAATGAACACAAACTCAAATGGAGTAAACCAGGAAAAAATTACCAGACATGAGCCAAAGTGCTTGAGGGACTCTGGCAAGCAGTTCTCTTCCATTCAGGCTGTGTCAGTGATGGGACTGTATTCAATGCCATGTATGACTGGCAATTTTAAGCACAGTATGACAACGCAGCCATGTGTTCAAACACCTTTTTGCGTTACTCTGCAAAGTGATTTCAAATCTGTATTTTGTAGGCTTTTTTCCTTTTTCAAACAGTAACATTTCCAGGATATAACCGACTTAGTGTTCTACACTGTGAGTTAATATTCTACATTTCCAAGGGGAAAAGACTGGTATTTTTGCCTTCAAGATTGCTCTAAGAAAACACCTGCATTTAGGATAAGAAATTTTATAGAGCTATGAGATATTGTCCAGGGTACAAAATGGAAATATTAAGAGTTATATGCCATCTGAGGCTGAAATTAATGTATTTTAAATTTATTGTTCACTCTTACACACATGGTATATGTTTAATATAATTCTCAATGCCTGTAGACTTCTTTAAAGCATAACTGAGATAAATTTACTGTCAGAAGAAGGAACTGTGTATTCACACAGGAGTAATCACTTTTAGCTTTATTCCACATTTTAGCCTGAAACCTAGTGAGCCTTTTCATTGCTGCCACAGAGAAGCTGACATGAAGAAAACACCTCTAATTGGAATCCCATAACCTCTAACTTACTTTTAACTTAACTCTAGCCATTATTATGATTACACTGTAAAAAGAACTGCTGGAAGATCAATTATATCTCATACACTATCAACCAAAACTGTGTAGCATGTTTTCTCATGC